>NC_071618.1:15893212-16193212 GCF_014839835.1 Dryobates pubescens | reverse complement strand
AATTTAGTAAGTCCTTTGCTTTCCTCCTTTTGATTGCTAATCTGAGAGTTCCATATATAGCAACCAAAGATAAGTGTACCCTTGAAAAGGAGAATGATGCATCCTTATCTCAAGCAGGAAATGCAACATCCCTGTTCAGAGGAGAACTTAATGTTGGAGGGAGGATTAGACATGCATCTGGTTCTTACACCCTAGCTGAGACTGTCAGCGTAAAATATTATTATTCCTAACTTTTGTAGTGTGGAAGTGTTGCTGACAGATTGCCTGGTGAGAAAGAAAATTCAGGGGAGGAAGCGTTCCCTAGAACTCTAAGAAAAGGGAAGAGATGTGCAACAAATTGGTAGCATGCAAAACATGCAAACCATTATTTCAACGTAAAATTGTAAATACATCATCCACATATCTTTCCTGTTGGGTCCATGCTGTTTGCAAAGAGAGGGGTACATTTAGGATGTTACTATTTTTAAAATATAACTGTTGCTTTTGCTTTTGTTTTTGTCTTAAATTGTAGGTATGAGAAGGTGCCAGTAATCCTGGTTGGTAATAAGGTGGACCTGGAAAGTGAACGAGAAGTATCATCGAGTGAAGGCAGAGCCTTAGCTGAAGAATGGGGCTGCCCCTTTATGGAGACCTCTGCTAAAAGTAAAACAATGGTGGATGAGCTCTTTGCAGAAATTGTTAGACAAATGAACTATGCAGCACAGCCAGACAAAGATGATCCATGCTGTTCTGCATGTAATATACAATAGCAGTGAAAACGACCTAACCTGGACTTGATTTTGTAAGGTGGTAAAACTGTCTACTTCACTTCCTGGTTTGTGGGTCACTTGAAATACATCTGTAGTGAAGTAGCAACATTAACTCAGAGCTGAGCATTGAAAGTCAATCACTGACTCTGAATATAATTGGATTATATGACCACATCTCACCCAGTTTTTCCCTTTGAGCACCTGCAATTTCATGGCATAGCCAGCTGATCTACAGGGTGTTCCAGTCAAGTGTACCTGTGTTGTGTCAGATACCAACAGCAACCACTTCTGAAGAAGCTTGGAACACTTTGGGAAATGGGAAAGAAAAGCAATGGAGAGAATATCTCTGAAGACCATTCACAGCTAGCATATGTGCAAAAGGAGAGCCCAGTCTTTCAGTGTCTACTTACTGTGCTTCGGGATGTGCGCTATCACTTGTGGCCAAGTTTGTTCAGTCAAATACATTGATTTCACCAGAACTTTTGACAGTGTTAGAGGAAGAGGCTACCAGAGACCTATATAGTTTGGGTTTTTTTCAAAATTGATGCTATTATTTCTACACTTTATCCCACATCTCAAAATGGAAAATATTGAATCAGTGTGTGGAATGAGAGGCAAGATCTGAAAACAAGTAACGGGTGGAGAAACAGTCTGGCATTGTAATGTTTTAAATCTTTCATTTTGCTGCTCAGAAATGGAGGCTCGCTTCAGGTTTTGGTCTGCAAATGCCAAACAAACCCTCTGTTTACAAAGCAGGAAGCATCTTTATCACTTTACTGAACCAGGAGGAAGCAACTGTGATGAAAAAAAAATTGCTGAGCCTTACTAACAAGGAACACTTTAATAGATTAACTAGTACCATCTTGTAAGGAAAATTAAGCCATGTTGCATCCATATGTTCCCTTCTGCAGAAACCTCGTGGGACAGTGTGAACATCCTGCATTTTTAAGTTTATTAAAGACAACAGTTTTTCTTGCCTTTAAGGGCTACGTTCTCTGGTGTGATCCCTAACTAACCTTTGAAAAACCGAGTTTGCTATTTGATAGCTTTAATGTTGGAAACTTAGATTGAATAGCCATGTGAAATCATTTGGTTCAGAGGTGAAATAGTTATGGTTGTAATTCCTTAGGTGAGTGTGGAAATGGCTCTTTACTTGCCTGGCACACTATTCAAAGGTTGCCCCAATTATTGGAGTGATACATGGTGGGAGCAAATGTTTTATTTTGAAAGGATGCTCGAGCTCTGACTTGCTAGTTTCATAGCAGTGAAGTATTTATCATTTGCATGACTAATGGCACAGAAATACCTATTCCGAAGTCTTACAATCAAAGTATAGACAAGTTTTCAATCACAATGTTTAGATTTTAAATGCTGGAGAGATTGTCTTGAGATGGATCTTTTATAGGTAAAATTTGCCATAAAAATACAGTCACTGAGCCTGTGGTCTAAGTAACACCATGCATTCATGAGTTTTTTCAATCTTGTGCAGTAACAGTGTAGTTCCTTGTGTTTTACTGAGTGCAAACGGGGGTGCTGGGGTGTGTGTGTGTGTGTATGTGTGTTCAGCGTGTATGTGTGCGTGTATATGGCCCTTAGAAATGCCGTAACTGGAGTTAGGTTCAAGAGTTTTGCCTCCATCTGCAGAACTGCCTAAAAACTCTATCATCTGCTACAAAGGAAACTTGAATACAAAATGCTTTGCGGATTTTCATACATAAGTATCCTTAACATTTGTAATTACAGTTCGGTGGATGATAAGTAAAGGAAATCATGTACTAATGGAAGAGAACTGGCCATCTCTGCCCTTAATCTTTCAAGATCTTTCCGCAGTTGATGTATCAAAGGGCATTAGATGTCGCAAAACATGAAGCCTTACAGGAACGTCAATGTAGCCCATTTCCCATCTACCTTACTCAGCTTCCGTTACTGTACTTTGTTCTCTTAGGGAGATAGGCACACCATTTATTTCTGGCATCTGAATGCCCATTTTGGGTGCTCCAAATCGCCCTCCTAGAGGCACCTACCTCTTTCCATTGACTATATAGCAGACTTAGGCTTTTAATTCTGGTCCTCTGAGTCACACGACTTATATGCCTAAACTAGATGGTATGAATGTTCTCTTACCCCCTGCCCACCCACTCTGCCAGCCACCATGCTTAAGCAAGATGTGAGATATCATACTAATGATATTTCAATGCTTAAAATATCTGGATTGGGAAATGATTTTCTGAGTAGTACAACCTATCTGTAAAACAGCTTGTCAGTGTGAGATCCACTGCATAAGCACTTAAAAAAAGGCAAAACAAAAAACAAATCCCAAATTGAAACCGATTTGGATGGAAGCACACGTTATGCAATGTTATTTACAGAGATGTTAAAATCTTGCCTCACAGATTGTTCAACCAAGAAAGTGGCACGAAGTACAATATGAACAGCCTAAGATGAAGTTTGTAATGAAAAACAGATGGGCTTTCAATATAAGGAGAAATTGCACAGTAAATTTTTTAGCAGGAATCTTGTTTCTTCGTTACACTTTTCTATTTTCAAAAACATAGGCCATATGTAAGCTACCACACAACGTGGCAGGGGGGAAAGCATAAGTGATATTTTCCATTGTATAGTTCCGGGGAAGTAGTTATGCACTATTTGTATTTCCACTAACATGAAGATAGTGGAGCTTGAATCAATGACAGTTGCACTCGACAGAGATTTTTTCCAATTCTACAGGGGTAGCAGCAAGGGAGGTGCGTGAGCCACGCGGCAGCTGCGTGACCACCCTGCGGGAGCCGTTGGTCTCGGGTCATTGTTTCATTTGTACCCTGATAGGATTACCAATTATAGTCTTTGAAAGTTTCTTATAACATGCCTTAAAATATTATGATTTGTTCCAAAGACCCACTTTTCCTTTGGCTGTTCTTGTAGAGCTTTGTACTTTTCTACAGAGACAGCACTTCTCCAGTTTTGTTGTTTGGTTTTGTTTCTATTATTTTTTTAAAGAAACGTTGCAACTTTTATTCTTTTAAGCTATGATAGTGAGAGCAACTGTTTCCTCCTTCCCTTAAAAATGCACAAAGTCAAAGCAATCAAATCAGAATCTGATAAAGGTATTACACATAATTACATTGGATTTTGGTTTGGTTTGGGATTTTTGGTTTGGTTTGGGTTTTTTTTTCCCCCGTTGTGTCCATCCCCTCGCCCACCCCTTCAGAGCTTCAAAAGGCTTTTGGTGACATTTTCTGTTCTGGTTTTAGCCTCTCCCTAACCCCAATGCTACAGTTGCCATTACTTTTCTGTGGGAAAACTACTGGTCTTTGCTTTCCTGTATAGAACGTTGCCTAAAGATGTCAGCCATTTGGTTGGGGGGGGGTTGTGCATGTTTGGTTTTGTTTTTTTTTTTAATTAATTTTTTGTTTTGCCAGTGTGCTCTCAAAGCACTGGTTAGGCTTTAATTGTGAAACTCCACAACAAAAGTAAATGTTTGACAACTGCAGGAGGCTTTTATCTGCATTGTTGTGCATCTGTTAATTCTTGATCAGGGTTTGAAGAAAGTCTGAAGTGGTTTCTGGAATCAGGCTTAACGCTGTTGATTTGGAGTTTCCTAGGGGTGAATTAATGTATTTCACAGTTAATTGTTGAGCTCTAATACAACTGGCAACTTAAAATGGGGCAACAGTTTGTTTTGTAACGATGTCAGTTGTTTAAACCTTGATGTTTCAAATAAAACAAGAATTGTACATAGAACTCAATGCAAACTCAGCAGTTGTATTTGGAGTTAAATTATTTTAACAAATAAATTTATTTAATGAAATCTTCTTTGTATTTCCTGTATTGTCCATTTTAATGTCATCAAAAAGTTCATCCAAAGCTGAAAAGGACTGCCCAGTAATTTGAAACAACATGGCCAACTATTTGTGGTTCAGCGAAGTATTTCTTGCCAAAATACTCATCTGGTACAATTTAAATAGCAATAAGTAAAAAAGAAAATATACTTTAAATTTTATGGATGGATGCATATTGTAATTTAAATTATAAGCTTGACAAAGAACCGTAGCAATTGGTTTGGTTTTTTTCCTTCACTCTTCTTAGAGGGATATATATTGACAAGAGAGAGTAAGACTCAGTATTTGCTAAGATATGGCTCTTGCCATGGCAAGAGAATAGAGCTTCTTGTGAAAGAGAATAAAATGATGTGTTAACTTGGTCAGTGTTTGATCCAGTGGATACGCAGAACTGCTTTTATAACATTGAGATTGCAAAGGGTTAAGGGAAAAAAGGATTGTTTGTTATATCAGCTGTTCAATTGATGAGTGTTTTGCAGGCTTTCAACACCATACAAAAGGAGTTAGTGTTAGAAAGAATTTCAAATACAATTAGCTTGCAGAGATTTATAAATGAACAGTTGGGCTAATGCTAACAGGATTATTCTAGCTAATTGCAACCAATCAGCAGTTATATTTTGCTCATGCCAGTATCGCTAAAATACCGTTTTCAGTAATGATGGTTGCTTGGTGGTCCCTTGTTTTCAGGCCATGCATGCCATAATGAGCAAGAAGCCTGAGGTTGGCACATCTTATGGGTATTATGGATTCTATGGATATTATGGAAAGCTGACACATGCTGCTCATTTTATGGGTTTGATTTGCCCATTCATTCCGTCAAGCAGTTACAGGTGAACTATTGCTGGCGGGTTCTTGCAGTCTCATTAATTTAGTAATATCCTTTTGTTTTGCCTGAGAAGATACCTATACATGGACCATGGGAATTCCTTGGGCTGTTCTGAACAGTGACATATGCTAGTGTGCAGCATGCTCTTTTCAATTAAGTGAACAACTAGAAAACATTGAATATTGTACTCTTAACAAATATTTGCTCTGGGGCCCTTTCTTCCCTTCCCCACCCCCTCTATTTTATTATTTTTTCTTTTTTTCTGCTTCAGCAACTGTAGGAAACTCATTCACTCTCTGAGAAAGCTTTATGAAATATTTTGAATGGAAATAAATGTCTTCTTATTGATCCTCCACAGGTATCCAATCTTTCATCACTGCTTCTTTTGCTTGACCAGGGAGTCCCTGGATTCCATCTTCTGTCCCAGATTCCTTTCAGTAGCCTTCACTCCTTTGCTGTTTACTTCCTACCTTGTATTTTCTTCTCCACTGAAACAACATTCTTTTTCTGAGAGCAGGAAGAATTATCCTGAAATTGCTGACAACTGTTTTTATTGCTCTGGCTCCTATGAATGTACTTGGTATGTAGTCATGTCTTCGTTTTGCAGGCACCAACTTGATCATTCTTTTGTAACAAGCGTAAATTTTCAGCTTCCACTGGCACTGTTTGGATTCACTAGTTCCCTAGTCAGTTGCCTTACACATAGTTCCTGCTTTGCTGTAAAAACTTTGGATAAAACCTTTCTGGTTTTCTGTGTTAATTGCAGTCATGGGGTTTGCAGACATTTTGAGCTGCGGATTTCTCATCTTTCTTCACAGGGAGGTCAGTTAATGCCTGTGTGAATACATCTGGATTTTGAGTCCGGTTGTTCATTATCTGGCCTTTGGTTATCTGATGGTCAGCACAACGTGTTTTTCTAGCCTTCTCACATTGGAAGTAAAAACTATTGAGTTAGTTTAATATTTTAAATGTTGTTTTGGTTTATTTTCTTCAGCTCCTATTATTACATTCAGCATGTGGTCTTCTAATATTTTTAGATGGAACTTTCACTTGAAAAGTGACCATAAAAGCACTATCTTAATGGTTGGACTACCTAATATACAGAGTTGTACCTCTTCAAGCTTTACTAAATACTGTGCCTATTTGCCTAGCAAAACCAACCAGTGAACACCAGTGTTCAGAGGAGTGCATCTACAGGCTGGATAGCAAGCAGGTAGAAGGAAAAGCCATGTTGCTGAGAAACAAGCACAGTATGATGCTGGAATTGCTAACAGCAATCTTCGGTCCACTCTGCTAGAACTGTTTTTCTGTGTACGTTGAAGCACACACATTTTGGGTTGACTGGAATATGAAATAGTTTAGGGAGCACTGAGGATTTATTTCAAACTTTTCACAGTGTAGTGACCACATATATAGTCAAGTGAATAAAGAGCGTACCTGCTTTCCTTAGGAGTGTTTGCAAGGTCAGACAGCCATGTACAAATCTCACTGAAGAATGGAGAAGTGAGGTGGTTAGCTGGCAGTAGCAGAGGGGAATGGGAATAGATCCAGGTAAGGAGGTGAAAATATAAAACTGAAAAAATGTTCAAGAAAAATATGTTGGTAGACTGAAAGTGTTACATCGAAAGAAATACAGCTTTTATCACAGACCAAGGTTAAGAGTATTGCTACATAAAAAAGCTTATTACCTGACGTTACTAGGTAAATTAAAACTGGGTTTCAAGTATCTTCTACATTTCTTTTAGTTGGAAGAAGTATAAAGCTGCTTCTTGAGATGTTAAAGAGAAGGCTCCTCAGTGCTTGGGTTTGGTTTTGGGTTTTGTTGGTTTGGTGTTTGTTTGTGTTGTGTTTTGGTTTTTGGTTTTTTGGTTTTTTACTTTCAGAATCCTTGTACAGTTCAGTAACTGAAGGATGTTATTCCCAAACTTCATCCCCAAACACTGGAGGTACGGCAGCTTAGTTTTCCAGTTGTACAACACAGTGTAGAAAAAAAGCTGAGAATATACACTAGATTATAGCTCTTTTGGTTATTACATAGGCTTCTTTTTACTATTCATTCTCTGTTCTTGCAGATGGAATAGGTAATCAAATAAAGGTCTCCTGGCACTTTCCAAGCAGAGACATGGTGATCAGGGTGTTTTTATGATTTCTGAAGTATCAAGTAAGCTCCAGTTTTCTCTTGGTGATCTATCAGTCCCATATTTGGGTATGGTGTTTTGTTCTCTGGGTTTTTTTGGGGGGAAGGAGGGTGGGTGTGGGTGTGTTTTTTAATGGTTCAGCTGTTTCTAAGGGTAACATTAAGCTACCATTATTCTCTAAGTGCTAAATTCTTGAAAATATTGTGTTAAGACCTAGCACCTTCCTGGTTTGAAAAACTGGGCAATGGCCAAAACCAAAGAAAATAAAAAATCTTGACATGGATCTAAACTTGGCCCAGCTATAAACCTCTGAAGAAATGGTTTACCCAGTATGAAGAAAGTTCATCCAAACTTTGGCTGCCACTGGATATGTTTTTGGCCCTTTGTAGTTCATATATAGTAACTGCTAAGTAGTTGGAAGGCACAGTCCTGTGTGTCTCTGTGTGTGTGAGAAACAGTGGGTTAAAGTAGGATGAGAGTGTTCAACAGGGACGATTTCTAACTGTAGATCTTGGTGTAACTTGTTCAAGAAATAGAAATCAGCTTTGCTGACAAGGAAGTCCTTTAGGAGCAGATTTGGAGGCAGACTTCACTTACACCAGTGATAGAGGACTTTCTGAAGGCATGAATGTCATAACCTGCCTGATAGCTTATGACTAACGCAGTGACACAAGAAAAGCATCTCAAAAATGTTAACATAATTTTGCATTGAATTCTTCCTCCACATAAGGCAATAATAAGTTGACCTTTACAGTATTTGCTCTGTGAGATTTTAATTGCAGGAACCCAAGTAATTTATTAATCCAAAGAAAATGGGATTCTGCAAAGCAAAACAAATGGCACACAAGTGTCCTATTCATAGAAGATAAATTGATGAGGACTCTCAAAGCAATATGCATTAACATACTTCTCAAATTCTCCATGAAGCCTCAAGAGTTGTATCTGCTGCTGCTGTAACAGGGTAGGATTCTTTCCATAACTGTGTAATCCTCTAACATGTTTTTAACTAAAGCCTACTTTTCTTCCTGTGTGGTTCTATTGTAAATTTGTTTTGGGAAAGGCAACCCTTAGACTGAATCAGATGATTTCACTATCACAGGATGTTAGGAATTGGAAGGGATCTCTGGAGATAGATACAAGTCCAACCCCCCTTCCAGAGCAGGACCATAGAATCTAGTGCAAGTTGCACAAGAACACATCCAGATGGCTATTGAAAGTGTCCAGAGAGGGAGACTCCACAGCCTCTATGGGGAGCCTGTTCCAGTGTTTCGTGACCCTTACAGTAAAGAAGTTCTTCCCCATGTTGAGGTGGAATTTCCTGTGCTATAGTTTACATCCGTTGCCCCATCTCCTGTCGCAGGGTGTGCAAATGAGAAGAGGCTGTCCCTTGCCTCTTGACACCCAGCCCTCATGTATTTATATACATTTCTATAGCTTTGTGTGTTGGAGAGAGATAACAAAACCTTTTCTGGTTCTGCCTAATTTTTCAGGGAGGGATTCAAGGCTTTCCACAAGTCTTCATAAGACTCGATACCTCTTTATTAGGTGAATTCAAGCACCACTTCTTGATGAGGATGGTATTTGTGGTTATTTCTGGGAACATACTTATTCAAACATTCAATGACCATGATGTATAGGTGTGCATTTACATTGTGTTGTAATAAACATTTTCTCCCAGTGACCAGAAGCTGGCCTCAGTTTTGGAGCTCTTTGGTTTATCCAGAAACTTATATTGATAAGAAATAAATATTTTTTGAGTGTGGAAGGAAGAGTGACAGGGAAGACTTAACTGCTCATCAAGGTACATAACTCTTCACCCCAGGCAGCCACATCCTTTCCTCATGTCAGCTTTTTTCTACTTGGGGGCAGGGAGGGATAAGAAGTTTCACTTGGAGTAAGAGATTCTTTCACTTTTTTTTTTTCCTCCTATTGCCTTCTTTTTTTTTTTTCTTTTTTGGGGGGAGGCTGAAGCAGGGGGGGGCTTTGCATGTAGCAGCTATTTTATGTTCTTCAATCAATAGCTCCTGGCAGAAGCCACTTATCTCCTGCTCTCAAGAGACATTCTCACTCGGAAATGTAGAGAGCCTATGAATCACTGATTCTGTAAGCCTAGTTTGCTTGTTTAGAATGGCAAAATTTTGCAAGACCACACTTTCTAGAAAGTTTGTAAGGCTGCCTCCTTATTAAGATTTTCCATTTGTTCCAAATTTTGGAATGCTTGTCTATAAAGTTTTGTTTTGTTTTGTTTTAAACCCAACAAACAAACAAAAAATACCAAACAGTAAAACCCAAGTAAACACAACAGAAAACAATGCAAGCCCAACTCAGGTTTCCTTATCTTGGCAATTCGAACAAAACAAAACCAAAACCCCTAAGCCAACTACTCACATTTCACCTCTGTCACATTTCTGTGTCCAGAAACTTATAAATGCAAATGATGGAAGATGGGGGAGGGGAGGGTTATGACTGCTCACTAAGGTTAGATGGCAATATCAAAATAATCCATACAGATCTGTGATCAAGCATAAAAGGATGATGGAAGGAGATGATCACACTGGGTTCAATGGTAGTAATGATAAGAAAAGTTCAAGGGGGGGAAAAAAGTTCACTGTTCTATATCTGTTCAAGTCTCCATCCAAAGAAGTGTTCAAACAGTCTCCCACATTGTATATACACTGGGTGATGAGCAGCATTTCCCCAGCAGTGCTGTGAACACTGCAAAAGCTGGATTAGCATTGCAGCAGCTGCTGGGTTCATCTTCTTTAGCAAAGCTTCCCTGCAGACCACAGCTGAGACTTACCATGTTTAGAAACACACAGCTACTGTAACTGATCATGTAATTGCTCCTAAGTTCACATTTTCCTTAAACTACCTTCAGGTGCTTCCCATCACAGAGGCAGGGTGGGGTGCCATCCTCTTCAAGGTGTTGGACAGGAATCGAACAAGCAGTGAGTGCTAAATACTTGGTCTGATATCAGAAGCCACCACAGAGGATGTTTTAGATAAGCTGGGCTAATTGGGCTGCCATGATTTCATAGATCACTCCTCTGCCACCCTGTGAGAGAGCTATGGCCTGTGCTTCCTCTGGACCAGCTGCATGTTAGTATGGTCCCAGGTATCTACACTACTGGACTTCTGGATTGAACATCTTAACCAGTGCTGTTTCCTGTCATATCACCCAATATATGCAGTAATTAACTGGCCCAAAGATCACTTGGGGACTCTTTTGGTTCTATGTAAGAAATAATCTTTAAGATCAGCCCTCTCAGACTAATTAAGCAGAGATCCCCTCTAATCCCCTTAAAGCTTTGTGTGGCTGTTGCCTGATTGATGAAGCAGCTCTGTACTTGCCTTGATAAACACACTGCCAAAGGTGTTTCAGCACTGGTTAGGCCACACCTTGAGTATTGTGTCCAGTTCTGGGCACCTCAATTTAAGAAGGACCTTGGGACTCTTGAGTGTGTCCAGAGAAGGGCAACAAGGCTGGGGAGAGGCCTCGAGCGCAAGCCCTGTGAGGAGAGGCTGAAGGAGCTGGGGTTGTTTAGCCTGGAGAAGAGAAGGCTTAGGGGAGACCTTATTGCTGTCTACAACTACCTGAAGGAAGGTTGTAGCCAGGAGGGGGTTGGTCTCTTCTCCCAGGCAATCAGCACCAGAACAAGAGGACACAGTCTCAAGCTGTGCCAGGGGAAGTTGAGGCTCAAGGTGAGGAGAAGGTTCTTCACAGAGAGAGTTGTTAGCCATTGGAATGGGCTGCCCAGGGAGGTGGTGGAGTCACCATCCCTGGAGGTGTTCAAGAGGGGATTGGAAGTGGCACTTGGTGCCATGGTGTAGTAGTCATGAGGTCTTGGGTGACAGGTTGGACTTGATGATCTTTGAGGTCTTTTCCAACCTTATTGATTCTATGATTATGTCAGCATGATAATTCAGCATCCATGGTGTCAGATTCTCTAGGATCTTTGGATGCATTAATTTCACTGAGTTGCACCCAGAGGAAAGCAGCTCGATGCCCTGCAGAGTGATGGCCTGCTTGTGTTGGTTTCCAGCACTATAAAATGCCCATGGTGCTGTACTGTAGACATATTTTTAGCTGGATTTCACCAGAATGTGCTTCCTTTATGCCACCCTGACAACAGCCCTAACAAAATCCATATGCTGCTTCCCATAGTCTAGCTGCAAATCACACCACTTTGCAGGTTGCCTCAATCCCCAGCCATTGAGGATGTCCAAGCCAGAGCTGAAGTGTCCTGGTGCTGGAAATGGTATGTTGCAGTCCTGAGGAACCCTCTCCAGAGACACATCAAGCAAAATGCAGAAGGCAGTTCTGTATTTGGAGATATTCAGGGCATGCAAAACGCACTTGTCCACCTGCAAGTCGCTGAAGGTAGAGGAGGAAATATAGGATGCTGCATCAGGGTAGCATGTAGGATGTTTTCCCTCTGTCTGTATGTCTCTTTTATCAGCACATCTGAGGTTCTTGATAGGATGGGGTATTTCTTCCCTGCTCATCTCTCAATAGGCACAAGTTACTGCTGTCACTGGCAAAATACTCAGTATTGCCTATTCAATACTGACTGAAGCAACTAACTGAGAATGCAGAGCAGAAGTTTTTGTTGTAGTTAACTGAACAGTTATGGAGACCAGAGGATTTCTGAGGGTCCTACTAAAAAGCCAAACTAAAAGCGAGTGAAACCTGGCAAAGTTCCTCGTCTAGTAGTTACAGAGCATTTAAAATGCTCTACCAGGACCAGTCAGATTCTGATGGTAAAAACAGCTTTTGAAGGCTTATCTTAAAAGTCTGTAAAAAAAAAAAAATCAAATACTCTGGTACTATCTGTTGAACACTTCTATGAAGATAGTAGTAGATCTTGAGTTAAAGCAAAGTCATTTTCCAGCTAAAACTGATTTTTCTGACTTCTTACTTCTGCACAAGTATTGTAAAAAGACTTTGGAAAAGGTACCACTTGCTTTTCTATCAGGTGAGTGCATCAGAGGTGAGTTAAACTTAAGACCCTAGGGGCAAAGGAAGTCAAATGACCTGTCCTTCCCAGCTTTTTCCTCTTGTGCCAGGGAGATACCTTTGCACATGTGTCACAATCAAGTCTGGAAATAAGCAATCCTTTCTTCTGCTGATACTTAACAGACTCATTACCGGTAATGTATTTGGATGTGCATGTAACCTTTATCATCAGCCTAACAATCAGGCTAACAATCTCTCATGGTAAAATTTATTTTAAAACCTGTAAGTTTTTGGCTTCTCCTTGTTCTTCTCTCAGGCAATGACCTTTAAACTCTTGAATAAAATGGGTATGTTACATCCTCATTTCACACTTACAGAAAAGAAGTTGTAGAGAGAGTTATTTACCCCAAGGAGCACTCTGTGGCAAAATGGAGCCCCAAACTCATGTCTCTGAGTGAAATTCCCTCCTGTAGTAATAAATGACAATTAAAAAAATAAACTGAAACTCAAAACTTTGGAACTCAAAAAAATATTGGGTTTGGAACCATGCGCTTTCGAAGTGTATCAACATACAGAGAGAGTGAGGCAGCAGGGGAGGAAAGGAAGTTTTTACTAATTTTGTTTGTTACAAAACCCCAGAGATTCAATCAGTCTTCTTCCCATGTTTGAAAAATCCCAGTGAAGTAAGAAGTAGCTCTTTAAGTCTTGTACTTATAAAAATAGTCTGGGTAAACATAAACTCTGCCCCAGTCCTTTTAGTCCTGTATGTGGCAAAAGAGACAAAAAGCATTTCAAGCACTCAAATGGGAATTCTCATGTAAAAGGTCACCCTGAATAGAGCTAGCCTTTGCAATGCCAGGGAAACAGGAGGCCAGGCTTAGTACATTGGCTAGAATTATTGTAAAATATTTGTGTGTAACTGCCCATTTCTGCTCATAACTATTGTGGTCAGAGGGAATATAAGATTGGGGGGGAGTGGGTGTTTTCACATTCAGGTTTGACAGATAGAAAAGGAGGAAGCAAAGAAGGAACTTGCCTCTTGCATATGTCTTGGTTCTAGACACTGGAGGTTTTCTGCGATCTTTAAGTGGTGGGAAAGAAGGGAAAAAAATTAGCAGTACTTTATGAACCAGATCTTGGAAGGTACCTATGCAAAAGCAAGCTTGCCAAACATTTGGTAGTATGGTTATGAATAACAAGCCACTCTGGCACTCTCAAGCCAATTGTTTAAGTGACAAACATGATGCTCTTCAGCTTATGAGTGCATGGGAAAGCCTGGAAGAACTGAGGTAAAAGTGATCCTGCAGACAGATTTAGTTTGCCATGCAAAACCCAGGAGAAATGTGGAACAAAGTTTCTAATAATTGTAACTGCTTTTACTGGTAGAGAAATTTGCAGCTGAATGCGGAGCAGTAAGAAAATGGCAACGGGAGAGAAGTCAGTGCGTGAGCTGCCCTGACAGGAACAATGGCAATCCAATGAAATCCACCAAATATCCCTTCTAAATGTTCTTCCTTTCCTAAAAAGGAAAGCAAAGGCGATAACTGAAATACTAGTTTTCACCATCAGAACTGGCAATGTCTGAGATCTGCTCTGAATGATCCATGTGAGGTGATTAGAGCAGTTTCCACTGGCACATACCTGTGGGGAAATGTTTTCTTAGAGCTGCTACAAACAATTCCTTTCAAAACATTACTTTCAGACTGAGGCCAGCTGACATCTCCTAGCAAAATGGCCTCCAAGGAGAGGAAAACAACAAATGTAAAATGAACAACAACAAAAAAAACACTGTTAATTTTGTTTCAGATCCATGCACCTTTGAATTTGGTGAGGAAGAGGAAGACACATGCAGAAGTGTCTTCCCAGGAAGGGCCGTGAAAGAATGTGGATGTTTGCAAGCCAGGCCTGGTGAGACATGGCAAATCATCCTGAGGCAGGGTTTGGCCTCGGGCTGTGCAGAGAAGATAAAAGGGGAAGAAACACAGAAGGAGTTGCAAGGTCCCAGCTGGCCAGCGTGAGTGAGCACCAAGACAAAGCCACCATGTTTGTGGAGGCCTCCAGCTGCTTCCACTGGCCGCCATGCCAGAGCTCCAGGAGCAGGGGTCTGGGGACTGCTCATTCACAGAGCTGTAACAGGGGGTCCTCCTCTCTGCTAGTGTAAGAAAGACTGGTGAGACCTCTGCACCAGCACTCCACACTGCACATTTTCTGGGATGCACACTAATGTGCCACTTGTGATGAAAGCTTTGTCTGCCAAATACAGTTTTGTTTCTAACTTGTAAAAGTGGAAGTTGTGATCCGGATGGGTCTTGTACTTGCAGCCTAAGCAAGTGACCTGGCTTTTTTGAAAAGTGTGTTGGCATGTCCTCACTTCCTTCTTCTTCAGTGAAGAGAGACCTTTGGTTTACAGAGAGTATGTACAAGCTCCTCTGAGGCCACATGAAAAACCTGTGCTCATCACCTATTAAACAGGTAATAATTATTTCAAACTGGAAGCAGCAAAACATGGCCTCCCCATTTGACCTCTTTCAATTGGAGTCAGCAAAGAGTTCCTTAAATGCATGACAGAAGCTGGGCTTTGTCTTTCATTAGGTTCCTTTTCTGCACATATTTCAAGCTAAGAGCAAGTTCTATGGAAACCCTCACAGACTCTGTTGCATTTAGATGGGTGTTGCATTTTAGCAACTACATGCTCTCTCTCCTTTATCCACCCAGTAGCTCTTGAATGAGTTGTCACAGCCCAGGAGATGGTCATTTAATGTTTGCCATGAGCCTTGCTGGTGCCAACTGAGATTCACATCACTGAGGCAGTGCTGGTGGGATGCAAGGCCATGGGGTGTATCATTTCCCTGACTGAGCACGTGATCATCAAATCTTCAAATCTGGCTGTCAGACTTCTTGCCCAGGTGTAAGTGCAGGAGGTGTTACTGCTATTGGTAGATGTGGAATACATTCAAGTGCCTTAATTAAATGCCATTATACTTACACTGCAGAAAGCTGCTGGAGAGTTTATCTTCTTGCTAGTCCCCACTCTGCTGTAGCCCCCTTTAGCACTAACAACTCTGGGACTTGGTCAACTTTTGCTGACTGTGCAGGGGAAGAGCTCACTGGCACTGTCAAATCTGTCATTCCTGCTCACTTACTAAAGGTACCCAAGGCAGTGAAATGGCAAGACCAGGAAAAAGATGTTTCTGATTAGCAACTGAAACAGGCAGGAGAACAAGGAGGAGGGGGCCATTATTCTTTTTAATGTAGGGAAAGGTGAGATATTGGATATGCTCTCCTTCCAAACTGGCAACAATGATTAATAGCACTGTTAATGACCTGGAACATCAGTGCAGGGGCAGAATGGGCTGGTAGCAAAGTATACACTTGGCTTCACAAATACCGAGGAAGACTGGCAGGGGGGGTGTCTGGTGCTGAATGGGAAAACTAGTTACATAGTGGGTGGAAATGCTCTTCAAGATGCATGTGGAAAGGGATGTTTTGAAAACTCTCATCACATACGGACTGTATTTCCTAGACTAATTCAAGTTACTTTGACCTAGGCATCATTGCACTTTATTGTGTTCAATAACCTGGCCTCAAAGAGGATGGCAAATCTGAAAACTGAGGAACTACTGAGCATCTTTATGAATGTATCAAAATACTGTAGTGTCATTAGCACTCCATTTCATAGTATGCATCAGAAACAGCACAGCAAGCCTGAGACAAGAATGACAGCTATTAGTGATACACAAAACTTCTGCAGTCAGCAGTAATAAAACAAGTATTGCTTGATCTAGAGATGAGACTAACACAATGAGACTGAGAGGTGAAGATGTGACACTTAGTGAGTCGTATGGTGAATGCAGGTCCAGCAATGTCCATGCACCTTCTCATAGCAACACCAAAGGCAATAACATCTGAAGCCAGCATAAACACAAGGCAGTGGAGTTTATTGCACATGGTAACTACAGTCAAGAAATTCATAATGGTAAAATGAATACAATTAAATGGATGGTGATGGAGAGGAATAAAAGCGCAATGCCACCATAGTACTCCAGAGCTGCCCAAAACAGTGCCTTGAAACTTCATTTCCCATTGCTGTGGAAAGGATAGAACACAAAGTGCATGGAATGCTCTGCATTTGGTGGAATCGTCCAGAGGAGCCAGTTAAATGTGTTTCATATGCTGATGCCAGGAATAGTTCTGCCCCTTCCTGATGATGTACTCACCCAATTACAGAACAGCGCAGGTATGGTACTAATGTGACAAAAAGAACATGAAGGAGAGTGGAAGTCCTTCCAGGAGCACTAAAATATGCTGGATATGGATCCTTTAAGGAAAAACAACCTGTTTTCAGAAGCAGTGAGGCTGAGAGCCTTGGCTTGTTCTGCAAGCACAGTTGCTGCTTTGCATTTAATCCTGTGATTATGGATGATAGAAATACTCTGCCGGCTGGTAGGTATTTGGCAACCTGCATGTCTGAGTCAGATCTCTGTGCAGTGCCTGCTCAGAGCTAGCTGCAATGCTGAAACCATCTCCTTTTGGAAACCTCCATGGAGGAGCCAGCCAGAGGACAGATTGCAGGTCTACTGACTGAAAGAGAAGTTTCTCACAAGCAGACTGACGCAGTGCTGGCTGCATGCACTGTGCCCATCCTTGCACAGCCCTTGCAGCTGGGCAATGCCCTTGGTAATACTCAGATGGGGTCCCACTGGCAGCAAAATCCAAGCCAGAAGGCAGAGGTGTTCCAGGCACCCCCGACACAAATGCCTTACTACTGTAGAGGTTTTAGTTATGGTTCATTGTGAATAGCTGAAGATGCTTGTGCCCTGGCAGCTGCATCACTGCCTGCATGTACTGTCTGCAGAACCCCCCTCCTGCCACCGTGTTTACCTGGGTGGCAGAGGAAAATGGGACTGCAAAGTACACATCAGTCCAAAGAAAGGCACAGAAAACCAATTACAAACCTTTAAATTACAGAAATATTCAGAGTCTGTGGCTTGCTCAACAAAAGGTTTATTTTTCACTATAAGAAAATGCTGTGTAACATTAGCGGGGTGGGGGGGGAGGAAGAGGGAATGGGATACACAACATCATGAAAACTGGTTAGGTTTTTCTGGGGTGCAGAGCCTTCATCTTGTACCCTTACAGATCATGGGAAATTGGTGACCATCTCTGATGTAGCAACAAGTCTAACAAGAAAAAGAATGTATTCTTAAAAGCCATCTCAAAGTATTAAAGTATTTGCACACAAAACTGGAAAGCTCACTGCCAGCCCATTCTGTAAGCTGATCTCTGACAAAGGCAGCAAAATGTGTCTAAGTTTTAAACACAGCTTCTTGATAAAGAGACGACATGTCTGGCTGAGACTATTCTAATGCATGCCATATGCAAAAGGCAGTGGTGACCTCACATGCCAAAAAGAGAGGCTCGTTTGAGTCTCGCATTACAATGCTGTGTTTACAGACAAATACAGATTATTTCTCTGGATTGTTACTCTGTGCTTTAGCAGCTGTCCCTCAAAAACACTGGAGCAGATAAATCTGAATGGTTTAGTGGCGGTTCTATTGCAATCTTATTGCTACTGATTTGGTTGCAACTAGCAGCAAGTAGAGAGCAGCCTTACTAGATCAAGGTGGGATGACCATCATCTCAAATGTCTCCCTGGGTGGTTGTCCATGTATGTGCAAGAGAGAAGGACTTTAAAGCCAGAGTGGATAGCAGTGTAAGGAGCACATGTCTCTGCAGGGAAGAGGTTGGCAGCACCTGACCTGTTCCCAGTGGTCCCAACAGCACCAAATGGTGGGCAAATACAGGCAGGCATAGCCTTGTTTGCAGGATGGGGAGCTTTGCAGTGAATTCCTCATATGACTAATTTAAGCGCTACCACCTTAAGAGATGCTGCAGAAGGAAACTGGCTATGATAGCAGCTGGCACCAACTGGCTGCTCAGGGCAAAAATGCTCCGGAGAAGTGTTCTAGCCCTAACAGTAAATCAAATTGATTCTGCCTCAGTTTTCACAGTATCACAGTATAACTAAGGTTGGAAGAGACCCCAAGGATCATCAAGTCCAACCTGTCCCAACAGACCTCACGACTAGACCATGACACCAAGTGCCACGTCCAATCTCCCCTTGAACACCTCCAGGGACGGTGACTCCACCACCTCCCTGGGCAGCCCATTCCAATGACAAATGACTCGCTCAGTGAAGAACTTTTTCCTCACCTCGAGTCTAAACCTCCCCTGGCACAGCTTGAGACTGTATCCCTTTGTTCTGGTGCTGGTTGCCTGGAAGAAGAGACCAACCCCTTCTTGTCTACAACCACCTTTCAGGTAGTTGTAGAGGGCAATGAGGTCACCTCTGATCCTTCTCTTCTCCAGGCTAAACAATCCCAGCTCCCTCAGCCTCTCCTCATAGGGCTTGTGCTCAAGGCCTCTCCCCAGCCTTGTTGCCCTTTCACTATGAGGCTGTGTGAGTCCCCCTCTGTGTTTTACTGGCAGAGGATGAGCAGGTGGTCAAGGAAGGCATCCTGACCCATTCTCAATACGTCAACAAATTAACCTGTGAATTTACTGCCTGTGAGGTGCCCTTCCCCTTGCAGCATACAGTGCAAAGCACTGGGAGAGGAACAGTGGCACTCAGCACTGTATGGCTTCACACCAGCCAGAAGTAAGTGGAGGCAGCACAGTGGTGCCTTAATGAGGCTACAGCTTTGCTGATTGCATTTTTATAAACTCGAGCTCCTGCCACGTTCCACTCAATGCTGAACAAGATGATGCATTAAAAATAGCACTGTGTACAGAAACAGGAAGAAGAATAAGGTTACCCACACACATCGCTTTTGCTCCTGCAAGGATGGGATTGTCGTCTTCAATGTACTGGGTTTAGTACAGGCACCCTGACTTCCTCCCGTTGGACCCATTCTGTCTCCTTCCATTCCCATCCCCAAAATACTTTAAAAATATGCTTGAGAAGTCAAGAGGACACAGTCTCAAGCTGTGCCAGGGGAAGTTTAGGCTCGAGGTAAGGAGAAAGTTCTTCACAGAAAGAATTATTTGCCATTAGAATGTGCTGCCCAGGGAGGTGGTGGAGTCACCATCCCTGGAGATGTTCAAAAAAGAATTAGACATGGCACTTGAAGCCATGGTTTAGTTAGTCATGAGGTGTTGGGTGATAGGTTGGACTTGATGGTCTCTGAGGTCTTCTCCAACCTTATTGATTCTATGATTCTATGAAGTAATTTTTCAAGAAGAGGAAATGAATTCTGAGTGAAAAAAGCAGACCATTTCTTCTGCTATTCAAGCACAACAGGGTGACTTAACTATTGTTCCAGCAAACCTAATTATTTTCTTCTACCTCTAACTCCAGCTTCATGTCTTAGAGTTAAAATAGACAAAATGATCTGCTTTTTAGGACAGAATTTTGTACCACTGCAAAAATGTGCCTGGCAGTCTTCTCAAAATCCTCATCATTTTTATTACAACTTTCATGTTTGTTTTCACTTTCCCCTTTGTTAAACGTTTTAGGCAACTCAAATGAAGCCCTTGCCATCAAGCCAGCCTTTTAGCAGTAATGACATAAATTACATTGTTCTCCTGGGCTTGCAGCACCCAGCTATTAAATCTAACCATGGGAGCTTGGCAAATCTTTTCATATGTGAGGCAGCTGTTTCTCTCCTGCCTCCACCCCCTTTTTTTGCTTTGCATGAGCTTGATGTGCATTCTGAGGAACGTGTTTCACCCTTCTCCTGAGGCACTCTGTGCAGAGCTAAGGGTCTTCCTGAAATATTCAGTGATAGTGGGGGGGTACAGACTGGCTTTTGCACCCAGCCTGTCACACCCCTCCAGAAGAACAAATTCAGGTGCCTGAAGTGGTTTCATAGCACAGAGCTGGCTGAAGCACCATAACTTGTGCAGTCACCTCTGTCCTGGCTCCTGCCCCCAAGGCACCTTGTCTCAGTTCAGCCTGGCCCCAGAACTGGCCATGCTGGTACCTGGAATTTACTGCCAAGCTCTGTGCTTGGTCAAACAATCCTGAGCATTTCTTTGTTTTATTCTTTTTAGCATCTGCTGAAAACAATTTGACCTGTTTTTAATCAGTGGTTATTTTCCCAGGTTGAGCTACCCTGGTAAAGTCATCGGCTTGCAGAAGATGTAGCTGTACATATGCTGCTTCAAAGGGCACTTGTTTTCATCCTGAAATTCCCCTGTCATCAATGGCAATTTTCGTGCTGTGCAGTTATTCAATGACAATACTCTAAGGTAAAGACTGCTAATTTGCAATCAGTACTGTTTAAGGTACACATGAAAATGGTAAAGTGCCAATCACATACTGCCCCTTGGGATGGATGTCTTCCACTAGGACATGTGGCACATGGCCCTGGGCTGCACTCAGTGCAGCACCCTAAAGCTGGCTGGTGCACATGCCACTCCTGGCTATCCTAGTCCCTGTGTGGCCTCAGGACAACCTTCCAGACAGATGAATGTGCCCAGGGACAGTTCCCACTGCCATCCTTCCCCAGTGCTGCTGTATCACTGCCAGGTGGCTGGGATATGGATGGTTTGCACCATGGAAAGGCCTATGCTCCCAGCCTGCATCACTCAGAGGGCATCATTTGCAGGCTCAGTGACAGAAATTAGGAGCCCTGTGACTGGTTTGGGCCTCTTCCCAATGAAAAAAAATTAAAACCCAAACTCCAAGCCTATCATTCTTTTGTAAGCTCTGGCACGAGCAGAGAGTCTTCTCTCCTGATGAATTTTTTTTTCTGTGCAACAGCAGCTTGTCATTAAGCCAACTTTACAGACAAAAACCAACCAAAAATACAAAAGATATAAAGACACAAAGGAAATATATACACAGATCAAAATCAGCCTCATCCCAGTTCTCTACCTGGGCCTATTAAGCCTCACTAGGCCAAACTTCCCCAAAACCTCACCCCCACACTAAGCCTCAGTAGGTCCAGTAGCAGAGAGAAGGGATAAAGAGGGAGAAATGGCTGCAAACTCCCCTTATATGTGGAATAACAAAGATTACAGTTTCCTGTGTCCACCTCCTGGAGGCCATCCAGTGCTCTGGAGGAATTTCTCTGTGGTCCTCAACACGCAACAGCACTCTTCAAGTTCAGCAAATAACTGCTAAACAAGTAAATTCCAGTAAAAGCTAGATGAAAACGAATTAATACAGTTAATCTACTTTTTCACTTGATTAGCTCCCACAAAATTAACTGCAAAATATTGTAAGTTACTGATCTAACATTGAAAAGGAATAGTTGCACTTCTTCACAGGGATCCACAACAAAGAAAACTGGTGTGTCATCCCTCATGGCAGCAGGGCACAAGCTGAACATCACAACCTTCTTACAGCAATGGTAGAGGTTTCCAGGAATAGGACTCCTCTTGGCAAATAGACTTCACCTGCACAACTAAGCTACCAAAATGCTGTCAAGCCTATAAATAGAAGAGTTAACAAACAACAAAACAAAATAAAAAATAATAATACCCCCCCCCCAAAACACCAAAAAAACAACAGAGGAGAATGTTAGGCCAGAGTTAGGGGAAGTCATGGGTTTGGTTTTACTAAAGAGGCAGAGTGAAGTTGTACAGACAACACTGGAACAAGTGTTATCTGCTAATTTTTCAAGTGATGATTAAGGAAATAGGGACTGTGAAAGGGGTTCAGCATGCTCTGCTGCACAGTCCTAGTACTAGATTCAGAAATGGAAAAAAGCTTTGCAGTTTCATCAGAAATAGGTGCTCTTGGGAACTGCCTCATGGCAAATATTTCAAGTTCACAGCTACTATCTGGAAAATAGTCCTATTAATAGTCAGCAGCCCCAGGTATTCTTGAATGCAGCAGCTCACTTGCCATTAAGCTAATCAAGGGTGACATTACCTGAACTTATTCTGATAACCATACAGCTGGTTATAGAAAAACTCATTGTAGAAGATGACCTTAGGCCAAGCAGACATGAGCAGATTTGTTTAAGTAAATGGAAAAATAACAGTAGACTATAACATGATAACGTGGAAAAGGGGGCTTTGACTTTCTGTGGTGGTGGCTGTTGTAACCTGACGTGTCTCTTGCTCCTGCTACCTCTCCCATCATATTGTTGTAGGTCTTTGTGTGGTCACACCATTGCCCTGGACTAAGGACACAGCACAGTGAAGAAGAGTGCTCAGCAGAAAGTGAGAGGTTGTTGAGGTTGGCTTGGCTATGACAGTCAGAAGAGGTTGAGGAATGGCACATGGTGACTGGGGAATGCATCATTGCCACCATTCCTGTCCCTCTGTGCTCTGTCCTGGCCAACCCACCAGAGGCCACCAGGATGTGGTATCACAGTATCACAGTATAACCAAGGTTGGAAGAGACCCCAAGGATCATCAAGTCCAACCTGTCCCAACAGACCTCACAACTAGACCATGGCACTAAGTGCCATGTCCAATCTCCCCTTGAACACCTCCAGGGGTACCCCAGGCAGGGAGGGAAAGGGGTATAGAAAGACTTCAAGTTTAGCAGAACACACCATAACTGTCTCATAAACTCCTTGTGAGTGGAGACCAAAAAATAAACGAGAAAAGGAGAAGAAAGAAACCGTGTATTTGAGATCATATTGTCTATAGCTAATGCGAGAAATAACCACAGTTGAGTCTGGTTAGACCTTGCAAAGAAACAAAAAGAAATAGCAGACACCTCTGTAAGCCATTGCTTCCTCCCAGAAGTGTTTAATAATGTGTAAATGCTGCATTCAACAGGGGCAAGAAGAAGTGGCCTACTTTTGCAGCAAGGGATGGATCAGAGAAAAACTAAGGGATGGATCAGAGAAAAGCTAGGGTTATGGGTTTTCTTAACCCATGTTGAAATCAGTAGCTTAATGTTTCAATTAAGGGGCTTGAAAGAAGATGCTAATAAGCAAATTTTCTCAAAGACAATATGTTGTGTGGGAGATTGAGTGCTTGGGACCAGAGGCATTGCAGTTGGCTGCTGGTGGGATGTGGTGACCACAGTGACAGTGGCCCCCAGCTCTGTGGGAAGCCCTGCTTGGGCTTGGCAGCTCTGGCACCATCCATCTGGGCTAGGGCCAGGCAGCCAGGAATCCATCAGAGCCTTTTATTCTGAACCTCACACATCCCTGCAAGGAAGCAAACAAAACCGCTTCAGAGCCACTCGATTCCTCCTGTTGATTTACCCTTCTAAATGAAATTATCTCTGAGATCCAGCTTTCTGCTCGGGTTAAAATGAGTAACAATTTATTTAGGTCTCACAAAATAAGAGACTAACTTGCCTCTGCAATTTAATAAGAATTATTATCTAGACTGCAGGGTTAGAGCCAGGATGACTAATGGAAATATTCAGAGAAATGGAAATTACACTGCTACAGACTGGAGCTAAACTCAGAGTTTAATATATTCCAGCTAGAAAGACCAGATAATCTCCATTCCCACTGCTGAGGGAACTGGGCCATGAAATTGCCAGTGTGATAGTAAGGATTTCTGATCTACCAAATCGAAGATAGGTGCCATAACACAGGAATCCAGCTAGTGTAAGAGCTGGGAGAGAAAACAGTGATCCAAGATGTTTACACACTCATTTGTGCAATCTCATCAGTTTACAACCTTGTGAAATGAATTTGGAGTGAACAAATATTTGAAGATGTGGCAGAAAGTAAGGCTTAACTATAGCATAGGCCAATCAAGGTGGGCTGGATGGAAGTCATACCGGCTGTGTTCATAAAGATGAGGGATAACTACAGGTTACTTGCTGTAAATGTGGGAGAAAACTTGTTGCTTGTGCCTCAACTCCTAAGCTTTAGTGTCAAGGAAAGAGAGTCATGATGGCACATACCTCACTCCAGGGAGGAAGACTGGCACTGCCAGGGACTAGTAGCTGACAAGCAGGAGAGAGGCCACTTTAACCACCTTGTGCAAATGATCAGCAACCTTACTCCAGTAAATCTGGGCCTGGAAAAACATCATCCAAAAACATGAAGCAATTTGATCAGAAAGCCCAAGAGCATTTTGTGCTAATGTTGAAGTGCAAAGGCACTGCTTTAAACGTTATAAAAACTCTCATCTTAAAGGTAATTTCTTTTCTTTTTATTTTTAAAATTTTTTTCTTTTTATTTTTCTTTTTAAATTTTTTTCTTTTTCTTTTTCTTTTTCTTTTTCTTTTTCTTTTTCTTTTTCTTTTTCTTTTTCTTTTTCTTTTTCTTTTTCTTTTTCTTTTTCTTTTTCAGTGAGTGAAAGAAGAAAGAAGACCTGGGTCTGCATTTGTAGCAAATACGCCACTGCAGAGTCCAAGCTCATGGAGGAAAGGCTGAGACATGCTTTATGGTCAAGAAACTTGCTTTGTATTTGCTTCTCAGTAACTCAACTTTGAAAAGCTTTGTTGATATACTTACTCTTGGTGTTTGACAGCACAAGCAATCTACAGATTTTATATGCAAGCTTTGCATAAATTTTAGCAACACTTTCCTTCTCTCCACTCTAAGGAGTGATTTTTCTTCTTTCATTCTCAGAGGCTACTGGCAGACAGCATTTAAGGTGACATTGTTTTAACATGAAAATTTTGCTTAACTCACCTTTTGTAGATTTATAAACACTTCTCTTAGCTGGTCTCCTGTGAGACTGATGGCACTGCAAAGCCACACAGATGTCAGCACTGGGAGGTGGCAGGTGGGAGTGACAGGAGAAGGTAAAATACTGTCAGCCCCCACTGTCCTTACAAGGTGCCCATAGCCCAGTCTCTTCCCAGCTCCCACATGCCACGATTGCTGCATTGCTGCACAGAGAACCAGCAGGCACTTTGGAGGCTTTTATAGTCATTTCCCAAGACAGTTTGAACAAAAGATTTTCCAAGCCTTATAACTATTTACCAAAAAACCCTTAACTGAGAGTGGTATTTACAGCTTGATGTATAGAGACTATCAGTATGTCACAGCATTTCCATGGAGCTGATCAACAACCCCAAATCCCATTATGCATTACTGCTGAAATACTCTGGCCCTTGTTTAACAAAGTTCAGGCCAAAATGAACTGTATGGTCTTCAGCTGCTATGTTAGTCAATTATTTCTTAGCTCCATGGCTCTGTCCTAGCCTTTACATAATTCCCCCATGGACAGCAGACTATAGCCAATAGGTATGTAGAGAATTAAGAGTTTAGTCCTGCGTTAATTCTGCTAGTAAAGACAAGTTAGAGTAAGATCAAGGAAAAAGAAGTAGGAAAAACACCTAGAAAGTATTGTGCCAGCTGTATTCACAAACCTCCTTTTATTCCAGACTGACCCATGATCTCAGAACAAAAAATATCCAACCCTGTGCAGGGATCCTCATCTCTGCCTCCACAGACACACACAATACCTCCTTGCATAGATCTGGACAGCTGGAAGGAGGATCTTGTAGGGATTGTTTCCCCTATCCTCTCACTTCCTTTCCCACCTCCAGACACAGCATTTCTCAGACATGTTGCCCTGCTTCCTCCTTCCACACTTTCTGTGCTTTCACAGAACCCCTGTTACACCAAAACTCAGGGAGCTTGGAGGAGTATCACAGTATGCTTGTGCTTGCCAGAATTGCTTGCTGAAGCCAAAGTGCTGCTCATCAAACTGAGTGTGCTGTAAGGACATTTCTATCACCTTTTGATCTGTAAAAACTGTCTCCCAGCTCTGTGCTTGTCCAGCCTCATCATCCTAGAGAGCATCAAGTCCATTGTTTACTTCCCTTGCATCTGCAAGAGCTGCCCTGCTTGAGGTGGGACTTGGCTGAGAGGTTGCAGTCACTTCCTCCCTGCTGGTGCTCCCACAACTGTCTGCTCTTCCTGCAGCTGCAGGAGGAAGCAGTGCTGATTTTCATACAGGTGACCAGGGGGTCATGGGAGCACGACCCTAGGAAGGCCTCTGTCTAGCATGTGTAGGGAAGTGATTGTGGCCCTGTACTTGGCCCTGGCAAGGCCACAGCTTGAGTACTGTGCTCAATTCTGGGCTACACAGCATAGGAAAGACATTGAGGTCCTGGAGCTTGTCCAGTGAAGAGCAGCAAGGCAGGTGAGGGGTTTGGAGAGCATGTCATATAAGGAGCGCCCAAGGGAGATCTTATTGCTCTCTACAACTACCTGACAGGAGGTTGTAGTGAGGCTGGTGTTGGTCTCTTCGCCCAAGCAACTAGAGACAGGATGAGAAGAAATGGGCTTAAGTTGTGCCAAGGGAGATTTAGACTGGATGTTAGGAAAAACTTCTTTTCTGAGAGAGTGGTGAGGGGCTGGAACAGGATGGTAAAATCACCATCCTGGGAAGTGTTCAAGAAGTATGTAGACGTGGAGCTTCAGGACATGGCTTAGTGGTCATGGTAGGTTGGACTAGAGGATCTTAAAGGTCTTTTCCAGCCAGAGTGATTCTATGATTCTATGATTCTAAGGAAAAAACCCCAAGCACTAAACATTTTGAGCAGGTTGTGATATTACCTGCCAAAATCTTTTTGGTTTGATATAGGTATATGTAGAGAAAGAGACATTTTCTGTTATGCATTTCCTAAATAAATGTTCCAAAATCTCCCACCAATGAAAAAGATCCCAGCTCTAAATTTAAATCATTTTTTTTCTGACCCTGAAGATAATATTTTTTCACCATGAATATGGTCCGTGGGTAAATTTCAAGCTCACTTCAATCTGCAATGAAAACAATGTCCAAAATCTTGGAATCTTTCACAAACTGGAAATTTGGACTCGCACCAGAGGAGTTTGGAGACTTCTACCCCTTGATCAGGCTGAATAAAGGAGGGCTGCTCTGAACCATACAAGTTGGAAAAAATCTGAAAAACAGTCCCTAGTGCCAGTCCTTGGGGAAATGAACAGACAGAGCCCAGCTACCCCAAGAGTTTGTCAGTCCGTCAGAAAAAAACACGTATTTTCAGGTGCAGGAGAGTGCATGTGGCTGAGACAAGTGCCTTGGGTGCCAGGTCTCCTGTGCAAGGTCATTAAAGCATTCCTCATTAGTGTTTTTTTCACTTACACCTTTATGCAAGGAAAGCAGCCATTTTCTTAGTTCAGCAGCTGTGTGCACACACAAAAACCTCTTCAAACCACTCACAGCAATAGCAGACAGCAACATGCACGCCTACAAGTGAGTTCTAATCCATTTGACTATATCAAACTACAACTCCATTTATATTTAGTTTTGTTAGTTTTGTATTATTTTTTAAATATGAGTACAGATTTGCACATTTTTAACATGTCTGTGTGTATGTATACATATAATCACATATACACACCTATGAAGGTACTTATAGTTACCTGTAGATAAGTACAATGCCTGATACTTGCAGTTTTAAGTGCAGTCACATTCCCAACAAGGGCTGTATCATGAATGGCCAGGGTGAGTCATAGACATCTAAGCACTTGAATGCACTTGTGTTTTGCCTGACCTCATTAGAAACCTATTCAGAACCTGATTTTCCAAAGCTAAAGAGGGCATCTCTCACTTACTGCACTGAACAGAAATACAGGCTTTTGTATGATCATTCAACTAGAGGAAGAAAACCAGCACAAGCAAACAGATAAAACCCAGTATTTCAGACCACTGACAAACAGCCCAAAATTTGGTATTTCACACAGGTATGGTGTCTGCCTGGCAGTCTCTGACTGCTCTGGGGTGATGTCCAGAACCTCCAAGCAGCATCCTTGGCACCCAAATGTCCTATGGTGATCAAGGGAGCAATGTGAACTTGCAAACACGCCATCTTGATGGAAACTACCTATGGAAAACCCTTCAACTTTCCTTCTCCCATATCCCACACATCCCTCAGATGGTGATTTGGCAACAATGCCATACAGTGAGCCAGCTCACAGGCAGTTTGGTGACTCCTGCAGCCAGGGTCTGAAAGGCACAGCCGGGCAGATGTTTAATGTGTCCAGAAGCAAACCAGGCTTTCAGCCTTGACAGTGATGTCAAAACACTCATCCTTCATCTGGAAGTGCTTCTTACTTTGCAAAGGGGGCAATAGCACATGCTGCCTATTCAAACAAGGATCAGCAGACAGTGTCTGGCCATTTCTTTTCCACTCCCAATTGATGTCTGAGGAGAAAGAAAACAATTTAGTGACTAAGTGGCTCACAGGAGGAGGATGGTCATTAAAATCCTATGATTTTGAAGCTCTTATGAAGCTGATTCAGGACTGCCATACAAGTTTACTATTTCTTTGACCTTAAAGTAATGTTTGCAATGTACTTATCACTGGGAGTACCAAGAGTGCACCAGCATATGGCTTCTTTTTTTATGCATTGCCACATTTCCTGAAGAAACAACCAGGATAGATCTTTTAGCTAAACATATAGGAGTTTTTCTTGTGTTTTAACCCCTTATTCTCTTTGTATTTGCTTAACAGCCCAGAGGTCTCTTTTGGCCATAAGCATTATGTTTTTTGAGGCATCCTTGCTGGTTTAGGACCTGCCAGTCAAATGACAGGAAAAAATGCCAAGCTGTTTGGAGTGAGGCAGCATGGGGCTATTTTAGTGTGCATGATCCCATTTCAGGCCAGTGGCAATTTGTTTCATCATCCACAGGGATGTTAGTGGAGTGTAAGTTTATACCCATGAATTAGTGGAAGTTTTCAGGTATTGACATTTTTTTTTTCCCGGTTCTGAAGCCTACAAACACATTTAGCTGAATGCAGAGAAATTTGGCTTCAGTGAAACTAATGACAGTGTCAGATAGTTGACAGCAGTAACAGGCAGTGCATCAGAATGGATTTAGTCTCTCTTTGTGGGGAAATGTAGAAAGAAGCAATACAAATAAAGCCCAAACAATGACAATGCTGATAATCAACGGAAGGCTTTTTGTTCTCAGAAACCCAGGTTTGAGGCACTGTGAAGATAAATGACCTCACCTGCTAAAAGTGGATCTGAAAAACAGTTGTTTTCCAGGATGGTGAGCTAGGAATAAACTATTTCAAGGGGCCAGAGGCTTTTGTAACTCCAGAAGAGAATATGGATATGATGAGCGAAAGAAGGAGCACAATAAAAGCTATGGGGGAAAAAAAATTAATAAGGGAATAGGTATTTTAAAGCTCTTGGTAAATTGCAGGCTGACCTTGTGAAGCAAAAGGGAAAGAATGAAAGGAAACCAGAAACTCAAGTGGAACAGCAGAGGAGCATTTCCAAATGCCCAGCACAAACAGCTTTGCTGACTATGGGCAGAAAGTGCATCTGTGTTTTTTTGTTGTCTTTCCCAAAAGCAATTGCGAGATTAACAAATTCTGCCAGAAATTTCCCTTCAGTTGGGCTGGTGCCCACCTTCTTCATGAGCCAGGCCCTCAGGCATGAGACAGCAGTGGACCCACAGCCCCTCTGCTGCTTCCTGGGACCTGCAGATAAACCCACCATCTTCTTCCACTTCCTGCATCCCAGAGGTGGTGGTATTGTCATGGATCTGGCAGAAGAAATGTAGTAAGGCTCCTTGCACTCACTCTGTGTTCTCTATCATCCTGGCTTGGCTCATGGGTCTCTCCACTGAAAGCCCAGCAGCACAACTCACGTGGAAAGCATCTGCTCTATCTTCCATTGTTTTCAAACTTGTGATGGTAAGACGTGAGAGAGAGGAGGCTGGGCAGTGTAAGCATGAAAAAGCAATGCTCAAAAAACTCATCAACGGCAGTTACAAGATGATTGGTTTCTTTGTGGGAGTTCCTGTCAGTAGTGAGAACAGGAGATGGTTTTGAACTTTGCCTATTCATCAGAGCCTGAGGGCCAGAGGAGGGAAGAACAGCAAATGTGCCTCTGAAGAGCCTTTCCAGACCTCCAGGATCCAGGATGACTGGTGGTGCTGTGCCGGTTGTGGTGTGATGAGTGACAATGCTTGAGATCAATCCTCAGTCTTGTTCTCCCAAATGAGAGCTGGGTAGGAGTGGCAACAAGAGATGCCCAAAGGCTGCAGAAATGAAAGGGCTGCTGAACACCTTATTTCTCACCTGAATACAAGCTCCAAGCCTGAGGGCTGTGCTTTGGGAAGAACAGCAGGAAAGTAAGGGCCCGGCTTGTGTTGACACAAGGTATAAATTTGGGATGGGATTTCAGGCCAGCTCTGTTCTGACAATGCTTCACTCTTCTCACAGATAAGGGTGGCAGTTTTCATTAATGTGCTGCCATTAGCAAGAGGTAAAATGAAGAGTTCAGCTGGTGAGCCCACCAGGTTATTTAGCCACTGTGTTAGCATCCCACACCAGTGGTGAGTCTCAGGGTGCTTCTCAGAAGAAAAGAGCTGCCAATTTCAGAAAACCCCCATGTTCCATCTGTTTTTGTCAGAGAGGGACTGGGCACAAGCATGTTGAAAGCATATGGCTCTGCTGCAGGCTGGGTGACACTCTCTGAGTCTCCCAGCCTCAACACACATACCTCAGAGGACAGAGCTTTCCTTGCCCCAAACCCACTTTGCTTTAACCACAGGACCATCAGCATTAACCTGATGGCTGTCACTGTGGGAGCTGAGGAAGCAGATTCACAAGCTAGTGTTCACAAAGCCACTAACCTTTCTGCTATAGAACCAGCTACAAAAGAGGGCAGAACATTATATTTGTGTGTATATATACATATATCAATGTATATAGTTATCAGCAGGGTGCTGATGACAGCAGTCTAGCAGAGGTGAAAGAGAAAAGAACTTCACTGCATGGACAGGAACCAGGAAGTCCTAGTTGCCCTTGGGGGCAGGAGTCCCTCCTCTTCTGCCCTTTTATAATGACTGTGGATATAAAACCAGGGAAGGATCAGCCTCACAAGCTGTCTAAAATAGGAGCACGAGGACCAGCAAATTTATGGACTTGGCAAACGCGGACCGTTCGAGTAAGAGCCCGCTCATCTTCCACAAAACCATGGAGAGAGGTTGTTTCTTTGCTTTGATCTCATTTCTCTGATTAAACTACAGCCATCACAGAACCATAGAACGGTTTGGGTTGGACAGGACCTCAGAGGTCTCTAGTTCAAATCTTCCTGCCACGGGCAAGGACACCTTCCACTAGAGCAGGTTGCTCAAAGCCCCATCCAATCTGGCCTTGAACATGAAAAATATCCATGTTAGTACTTTGCCCTGTGTTCACTGGGGCTAGCTGATGGTTGTTTTGGTAGCTAGAAGCAGAGCAAGCTGCATGCTCTCCTCCATGTTCTTGTGCAGGCATGCTGGGATTTGTATGGCTGAAGCATTTCTTTCCAGGGCTCTGCAGGGAGATTACCAACTCATTTGGGCTAAGAGGCACCAGGGCAGGGCAGGGCAGGACAAACCTGGCCAGACTTGTCCTCTTCCTGTTGCAGAGTGCCCACAGTAAGACTGTAAGAAATATTTTTTTGTAATCAAAAGTGAAATAAACACCTCCCTGAACCTAACAGCACTGGGTTTTATGAAATGAGTGTTGCTATAGCCTGCCACACCTCTGTATTAACACCCTAAATTGTGTGGAGGTGACTTGTTCCTCTTTCAGTGTCCATTAATTTTACATTGTTGTTAAATATGTGGCATAGCACTTTATTTTTGAGCAAAGCATACAGCTATGAAAGAGAAACTTTTTTGCCAGGAGGGATAAAGTGCTGTGAGCTGCCACAGGATTTCCCCTATTCCCTTGCCAGCCTGACAAGGTGGAACATTGCTGGGCAGACGAGGGGCTGAGGCTGTCTTCCAGTTCAGGGAAAGAGAACCTGATGGCTCAGCTTTCTCTGCCACTGGCCTGTTTGGGAAGGGAGATTTTTTTCCTTCCATGCTTCAATTCATACCAAATTTAAAAAAAAAAAAAAACCAACCAACTTTTTTTCTCCCAGCAAAGCCTGGGATGTACAGAGGCTTTGAGGACAGGCAGTTCTGCCTGACTGAAGGACAGTCAATCTGCCTTATAGCACCTGATTTTAATGCCCTTTAAAAAATGTCTGCAATGTTTTACCCATTTAGCTGCCTTCCACTAGCCAATATTTACAAGTGTGTGTATAGGAAAGGCAAGGTTGGGAGTATCTGTTCAGGGCCTTGTACAACTGGTGCCCAAACAGCAGTGTGAGGAAATGTGAATTGGTGCATAGAGAGGTGCTTTGCTTTCGTGGTGTTTTTGTTCTTTCTGAGTTTTTCTGGGGTGTTATTTTGTGGCTGATGCATTTGTTGCCAAAAGTTTATATTTAGCTAAAAGAGAAGTCATTGTTACGCCATGGCAACCAGAATTGGGAGGTAAGTTATAGCAAGCTAGGCTGATTAAAATATACCTGAAAGCATTCAAGTTGATTAAATATCCTAAAATTAAAGATCACATCTGCTAGCATAACATAATGCTGATGTTTGTGATTTAGAAGCACAAACTGCTTTTCTTATGGCGGGTTTTTTTCTCTCCTAGTTACAAACTGTGAAAGGAGGCCTGGAAAAGCATTGCTGATAGTCAGAAATGACTAACACCACCAAAGGATTTGCAGAATGGGTGGGATGTTCTGCTTGAGACACAAGGAAATTGGGCTGTCTCTTTGGAGACACAATAAAACCTTCCCAGCAACCTGTGCTTGAGTAACCACATGCAGAGCAGAGCTGAGCTGAGTGTCTGGTGGGTGGCAAGGGAGGTGCTGGGTGGGTTTTTCCCATTCCTCTCAAGTGCTTGTTTAATGTGTGCTGTGCCAAGTCCTGGCTGCAACAATGCTGGTGTCCACTGGGATGTCAGTAGTCATCCATCTCATGGACTGGGCAGCAAAATGTGTTTGGGTCCATACAACCAGCATGCCTAGTGACTTTTAACCAGTGTCAAAGAACAGAAGAGATGCACGGAGTCGAAACACAACCCCATCCCTGGCCGCCACCTTGGGATGTTAAGAAGCTACAAGCAAGCAGTGGTCCCTGAATAACTTCCTGATGATGAATTATGTCAGGTATCTCTGGACTATGAATGTGCCATTGCATACACACATCCGTGTGTGGAAACACTGGGGTGAGGAAGACAGAAGGCCTTGAGGACTCAGTCACCAAGGGTGATCCATTGTTGGAATCCGCTATGTGGGCTCCTCTGTGCCAATAAATCTGTGGGAGGACTTCCACAGTGCAGTTATTGGACTGTGAAAGCAAACCAAGGCAAAAGGAGCAAAGCTAGAGCCAGGATGAGAGATCTTGAGCATAGGTCTGAGTCCTCCATCCAAGAGAGACGGCACCTATGGAGGTGCGGACACCAGCACAGCCCTTTTGGCCCTTTTCTCTGCTTCTGTACCACTCCTGCAGTCTCTTCCTCACCACTTCTGGGAGGGAAAAGGTCTCCATGAGCAGGCCTTTTTGTTACAGGGTGAACATTATATAGTGGGACAGGACCAATGCACTGCAGACAGGCAGCTTTTGCTCCCAGCATGCACAGATCCTAGCTTGGCAAGAGATGAAGCTCCTCTGCTCTGGTCATGAGTTCTAAGTTATTCTGAAGCAGCCAGATTTGGTAAACTCCAAACTGATATTGTCAGATGTTTTGTGGTCTTGCTATAAGGCCACTTACAATTTAGGCTGTGGTAGACCTATCCGATCTGAAGGGCCAAATCGCTCAGATAGGAAGGGGCCTCTGGAGCCCAACCTCCTGCTCAGTCCAAGGTCAGCACTGTTTTCAGATCAGATTGCTCTATGCTGTTAAGTGTTGGGAAGCCTTCATGGATGGAGATGCACAACCTGCTGAGGAAACTTCTCCCATTTTTCAATTATGCTTGTAATATGTATTTTTACCTTATACCCAGTCATCCTCAGCTTCAGACTCTTTCATCCACACTATTCGCCAATGTCAAATACTCTCTTCCAATTCATTAACTGAGCTCTGAAAGTCCTCCTTCCTTGATCACCTTGATTCTAGAAGAAGCATTCAGCCATAATTACAGTAAAGACCCTGGAATGAATACTTTCTTTCCCAACAACTCATAATTTGGTACTGCATAATTTTCACCAGTCAGATGCTACTTGTTGAAAGCAAAAATACTTGGGGAATATTGCCACAGTAAGGAAAACAATATAGCCTCCAAGAGATCAACTTTGGTTCAAACAAGCTACAAAGAAAGGCCTTGATCTTGCAAGTATCTTTGAGCGGATTCCTGAACCAATATGCAGCCAGTTGTGGCAGCATGAGCAAAGGGCCCAGCCATAGCTTTGTTTCTCTGTAGATGTGAACCTGCTCATGTGTGCTAGGGGAACCATCCTTTTCCTTGTTCCAGATGGGAGCCATTCCCTCTCCAGACTCTCTGGACACTTGGTGTCTACGTATTGCTCAGCATTACAGATGATGAAATGCTCACAGTCACTGCAAGGGATGACAGTGGTCCTCCCTGGCCCCATGCTCGGTTTTGTCCCTGACCCAGCCAAGTGAGTTTTCTGCCAGTTTAGCTCCCTGAAGAGGTGCAAGGGCATCAGCCAAAGGTGGAGGGGAGAGCAGAATTGGCTTTTGGGGGCTGGCAGTCATTAGCTGGGATTTGATGTAGTGTGATCCCACACTCCTGCTGCACCCAGGAGAGGAACCATAACATTCACTGAGCATGGTTGTCCAGGAGTTCGGGGCATGGGTGTGCACTCAGAGAGTAAATATGGACTTAAGTGAACATGGCCTCAACTTAGGGTGAGCCGTTATGTTGAGGGTTTTTCTTCCTAAAGTCCCTAAGGCAAATTTTTCCTGTATCTGTGAAAAACATGATACTTTTGCAGGGCAGCATAACTGGGAGGGTGAGTGTCTATGGGGTCCCTTCCCTTTGAGCCATTAATGGATGGGCCCAGGTCAGCACCTATGTCAGGACAGACATCTAAACCCACTGCCTTCAGCATCCAAAGTGCACAATGTCCATGTTGGACCTCCTCCCACTGCACATCCCCTCCTTGGCTTGGGATAAGGCTCTGTCAGGACAACAGAGACACAACCCGTCTCTTGCCCAGGGTTCAGCAAGTTGGCTGTCTTTGCTCTCCACTTGTAAAGCTCCTATCACCACCCAGACTCCCAGATGCTGTGATAATGAAAATAAGATGAAATAGCACTCAGTTCATTTGCTGAAAACTAAAATTGATTTTTAATTTTTAATAGGTTGACTCACCACTCGTAGGCATTGCAGACAGTAGTTAAAAACTACTTTGCAATGGAGTCAGAAAGTCAGAACTAATTAAAGAATATGTCCACAAAAGCACTGCTAATAGACTGAAGGGAAGACCTTAATTAGAAATTTGGGAGGTAGTAACCCTCCTGTTAATAATGCTTAAGTGGCATTTGGGAGCCATGCAAAATAAGTAAACAGCTCCTCTCTGCATGACTACAGTCAGACACCAAAAGAAAAATCAAAATAGGTTCTGGGTGCTGTCTCCCAGAACTGAAACAACCTCCTCCGTACAGCAGTCTTCAGTCTTGCACTCCAGTTAGTAACAAACAGCACTGCAGTACTTGAAAAAATCTGTAGAGTAAGGCAGCAAGGTGACTCCAAGGACTGTAAGGCATGAGCAATAGTATGCAGAAGCAAGAGCACCTCAGCCTACACAATATGACTTAACTCTGCCCTTAAAGCAAAGCTCCAGGCACATCTTCGCTTATCTGGCACACACACACTCAGTCAGGGCTCAGGAGAAATGTAACTGAAGCAAGTAAAATATTTCAGACATGCTGACGGTGATGCAGTGATTTGGTAATGACCCGTGCTGGAAGAATAACCAGGCTAGCAAAAAACAATGCTTTAGGAGGTTTCATTTCTAGCTGGAAAAAAAAGAAAAAAATGTATCTGATTATAATGTGCCTGACAACACAAGCCTGAAACTTTGCAATATGAGCAAATTTGGGCAATACTGTGTGCCCAAAGGTGCACTTTCTTAACCTGCTGTACTGACCCCACTGTAACCTATTCTGACAGACTCTCCCAAACTCCATTTCTCTCCTTGCTCCACCTGGTGCTTGGGGCCATGGACCGGAATGGCTGGGAAGCCACAAGGACCCTAACACTGGCTACTGTGGCACCCACACCTCCATCAGCAGCCACAGCAAGGGTGGGGAGCGTGGGTGCTGAGTATGCTACAGGAGTTGTCTTTTGATGAATGCTGTGTCAGAACTGAGACATTATAAATAACCATTGACATGTTCAGGCAGAATACCTCTTATACATAAGAAGTACTATGAATTCCTCCTTAACTTTTGTGTTGTGACTGCCAGTACAGAAATCTGCCTTAATTATCATATTGTCTGGGGATAAAAAAACACCACACAAATTTAAAGTGTGAGAATAAAATAGAAAAGAAATGTTTTCACTGATTTTTCCCTCATTACCAGAGGACCTGGAACTGTCCCCTTCCTCTCCTAACTCACAGAATATGAGTAGCTGGAAATTTGAGGTGTTTCATGATCACTAGATGTTGTGGGTTACATAAGCCCAAAATGTTGGTTTGTTTATCTGGTTGCTGATGCCTGGCAGTTTCATAGCACCCCTCCCTAGGCACTCCTGGCAGCTAGGCATAAATATACTGCACCAGAAATATTTAAAACCAGAAAATTTTATCAAGGTCAGAGTTCTCACATCTTTCTGATTTTCATTAGCAAGCCAATTTTAGTTTAACTTTGTGAAACTTCCAACTAGTCATTTAAAAAATACCAAATATGGTTAATTACATGGCAGAGCACATTAAGAACAGACTTATCATGTCTCAAGCAGGAACATCCTTCAGTGCTCTGTGTGTTCAGAAACTGTTTCTTCCACTTCCATGAAGGAGCTACTGGGGCAGGGGTAGGTGAGAGCCCAGTTACAGTTTGGAAGTGGTACCTGGAATGTTTGAGGTGGGGAGAAAACAAAACCAAAAAACAAACAACAGGAAGATTAGTGACCTCCAGCCGAAACATGAGTACTTGAACTAGAGCATGACCAGAAAACAAACATGTCATGATGCCTTGAGGAGTGGCTGGAAGGTGGCTGCAGCCATCATGAGCCATGGAGACAAGGCATCTCCAGCAGTCAAAGCTTTTGGATGTACAGGAGCTGCAGAGTCTGGAGACAATCTGCAGTCTCTGAAGCCTTTACTTTGATGTCAGTGGAGGGTCAGCTGTCTTTCAGATGTGCCAAGAGAGCAGCCACAGCTGTCACTGTTTGAGTACAGCACTAGACTCAACCTTGCTCACTCCTAGTTATTCTTTGTGAAGTCTTTTCTCGGGTGATGGTGAAGACCAGGTTGGGTTCATGTCACTTCTTCTGTTATGAAACCTTTTGCTACATATTTGGGACTCCCTATCATTAAAACTGAAAAGAAAACAGACAACTGTCAGCACAGGCTATTACTGCCAGTCAACAGTGATTAAAAACCTTCAAGCCATGACATTAAAATAACTTCATATCAGCTTTCACCTTCCTTTGGCAGAGAGAGGCCTCTTGTCACGAAACATCTTTTGAAGAACAAGAACCCTCGTAACAAAGCCATATCTGCCACATCCCTGTCTTTAAATACCAAACAGTAGAAATCTTGCCTGAATCACAGGCAGGAGAGACCATTTTAACCTGCTGCCTGAATCAACCATTTCCAGTTCATTTTGGTATAAAATGTAAGTCCATTCATTTCTGTTAAAACAACCCTGTTGTGCCCAAATGCCCCACAGCAAAAATATGATACACACCAATGGGGAAGCTGGCATCTCACCATCCAGAAAAGCTGAGGACAATCTGTGCTTGTGCCTGTACTTCACTTCACAAAGGCCTTCAAAAGAGGAAATGAAAGGCAATGCAGCAGGCTGGTATTAACCAGCCTCAGCCATTCAGATACTTCGCTGAATTATCAACTTAGTCTGAAAAAGAAAAGAATTCAAAACCAGACCACTGATGGTAATTACCAACTGCACTTTGTGGGCTTTCAGTCTAATGAATACACAAATGAAAAATCAATGGAGGAGGCTTCCAAAAATGAACATGGCAACAATCTTGATCTTAGAGTTGGCTTAAAGACAGCTCCTCCCAAATGAGCTTTAAGTCTGTGTTCTTAGTGTACTTTTCTGTTATTTCATTGCAGAGCTTTCTCTCTGAGGAACTCATTAGTCCTTTTACTGATAAAATAAATACAAAATTAATTCACAAATTTAAAACCATTAAAATAATTACATCTCCAAACCCCCAGTTCAAAAATGATAAGAGATCAAATCTGTCAAAGGCTGAAAATGATTCCACATCATCTGAGGGTCATTTGAAATATTTGCTCAGAATGAAGCAGCCACACTGAATAAAACTTTAACTAAAGAGGATTGGGCTCTGCAAACCATCAAATTCAGCTGTAGCTGCAATTCAACATTATAAATTGCCCACTTCATCTCTCTTTAGTTGGATAAATACAATAAAAATTTGTCTTTGTTACAAAGAGTTTCTGAAGTTCTGAGATGAATACACTCTAAGACTGACAATACCTAATCACATCCAAAGGCTGGGGGAAGGCACAAATCACATCCTCATGGGGTCATTTTTTGGGCTTTATTGCCTCTGTACAGCAGTCAGGCAGACTTCTCCTTCATACTTGGTATCGCTTCTGAATTATGTCTTTGCCTGGAATGAGACTTTGGCAATGAAAAATGTCATTTCAGCCAGACAGAATTGTCTGTGAATTCTGGGAAATATTCACTGACCTCCAGTCAAAAAAAACCCCCACAAACAAACAAAAACAAACAACCAAAACACACACACACACACACAAAAACCCAAACCAAAACAAAAACAAACAGACAAACAAACAAAGGTCAGAACCTTGGTCTGTCGGCATTCTCCTACCATTTCTACCACACCACTGAATACAACACTGCACCACTACTTCCTGATGTTGCAAGCCCAGCCCATTGCTCTGATGAAAACAAAATTAATTTAAAAACTCTTGTGGGTTTGAATGCTATATTTAGTATGATTCAAGAAGTCCTTTATGTTCGTCCAGAATTCAGCAACATTTTTATCTGGGGCGGATCCAAAATGAAATTTTGCGTTTAGTGTAGTCACAATATTGAAAAAGCAGAGATTCCCACAGACTCTCCCTTCCTGACAGCAATTGAATCTGATCTTACATGGGGTATTTTCACAGTATCACAGTATCACAGTATAACCAAGATTGGAAGAGACCCCAAGGATCATCAAGTCCAACCTGTCCCAACAGACCCCACAACTAGACCATGGCACCAAGCGCCATGTCCAATCTCCCCTTGAACACCTCCAGGGACGATGACTCCACCACCTCCCTGGGGAGATTTTGTGCTGCTGCTGCCTTGATTGATTAAATATTTTGCAACTGAGTAGTTGCATCCATATGCAAGTAAGGAGAAAACTTGGCATGATCTTTTCATATACTTTGGGTCAAGTGATAATTCGTCTGCCAATAGCTCAGAGGCAAATACATCTGCCATTATCCACTCAGCAGCAGTTCATCTGTATCAGCTTTACAGCTACAGAAAAAAAACTGTAATTAGGCGGCCGTGGGACAGAGATAAGTGGTTGGATGCAGACTCAGAGAGGCATTTTAAAAAAATGTTTGCTCTTTATGCCCGGTTTCCGATTCCAGGTTTCAATACATTCCAAAGTGAGGAGAGAACACAAGCAGCAAAGCTCTCTCACCTCCTGTGCTGGGGCAGAGCAGCCCTGTTTGGACAATTATATTTTCTTCCTCATCGTTTTAAACCTGTCTCAAGCTCCTGCTCCTAATTTTATGTGATGCTATCACCACAGAAACATCCTTCACAGTTGATTAATCACTGCAACAAATGAAGGAGTTCTTATGCATTGGCTCGTGTTCAGTTTCTTCTGGTGCTACTTGTTAAGAAAGCCAAGCTTGCCACCTCCCTGGCTAATCGCAGAACCACAGGATGTTAGCAGTTGAAAGGGACTTCTAGAGACCATGTAGTCCAACCCCGCTGCCAAAGCAGGATCACCTAGGGCAGGCCACACAGAAATGCATCCAGACAATTTTTGAAAGCCTCCAGAGAAGGAGACTCTGCAGCCTCTCTGGGCAGCCTGTTCCTGTGTTTCTCCTCATGTTGAGGTGGGACATCCTGCATTCCAGAAGGTTCCACATCATGACTGCAAGAGCTTGTGGATGCTCCACCCAAACCAGATAAGACGCCCAGATGACTGTGGTAAGACCATAAGGGATGGTTTGTTGCTGCTCTGTCTGTCAGGGGAGCCAATCGATGCTACCATTTTTCATCTTTGAGGGCTGGACTACTTTTTCAAGAGATTATTCAGAACTGGAAAATCTAGGAACACTGGAAAGCAACAACAAAAGAGAGCAGAGTTTCAGCAGTGTCTTTTTCATTTCAGCGTTATTGCTCAGAGCTCTTTGCACCTTTGAAGAGCCTGCAGAGAGAAATGTAGCCTCACCATGTGGGAAGCAGATTGTCAGATTCTTGCATTACTCTTGGCCCTCACCTGGAGCAGATAGCTCAGACCAGCCAAGTGAGAATAAACGAAAGATGATCTGAAGCACATGAAAGCTGGTGAGCCTATGTTAGTGTCTTGCCAGTGGGGAGAGATTCTTGACTCCCAGTTCTATGAAGCGGAGCAGTTAAGTATAGCTCATCCAGATAAAAGGACTTTACTCTGAGAATGTGAATCAACAAGCAAGTCATAACTGGTGCCTGATCTTAAGCCTTCTAGCATGTGATTAGCTGGGTTTCTCCTCCTTATGGATTTGTAAAGCTATGAAACCCACCACCCTGGTGAGATCCACAAGGCAGCCTCAGCTGGAAAGCGTTGTGCCCCCACAGCACCCTCTGTGCCCCAACAGCACACTCTGTGCCCCGACAGCCCAGCCTCTTTTGGAGCAAAATGCAGAAACAAAGCACACAGCAATGCAACCTTCTTCTGTGGGAAAGATGGGTGGAGAGTTATTTCAAAAATATAACACTTCTGCATTATAATAAATCCTTGTTCTTGGAGACAAAAATAAAAGAAGTTTCATGATTTCTTGCTCCGAGTTGCAGCAGTCAAAGCTTGTTAGACTCTGGAAGTTTCAAAGCAGCTGAAGGGTGAGATCACCGTTCTTCAGATATCCATGTTTGGGCACGATGTGGTAGGAAGGTACAGCTAGCACTGCTCAGCTCCCACTGAACCCACTGACCCACCAGTGGTGGTACATACGCTGGAGTCAGAGCAACATGGCTGTTCACTGTTGACAATGTCTGGTGAAGGGAAGATGCTTTTTTTCTATAACTGAATACATGTAATGTGTAGTAAAAAAAAACTTAAGGAAAGATACTGTGGCTAGGATCATTTCCAACCTAATATTTCATCAATAGTCATGTAGTACAGTTTAAAACTGAGCTTGAATCTTGCTTCTGACACAATGACACACAGAGTGGCTCAAGAGGAGCAGAGTTCTGTTGTGTGATCTTCTGCCCACATCCTATATATCACCATCAAGAATATAAAGTCTAAAAAAATAAAGAGAAGAAAACCTGGAAGAAAAGGAACCTGGAACCTGGAAACTACAGGCCTGTCAGACTGACCTCAGTGCCAGGCAAGATTATGGAGCAGATCATCTTGGGGGCAATCACTGCACACCTGAAGGATGGCCAAGGGATCAGGTCCAGCCAACATGGATTTAGGAAGGGCAGGTCCTGCCTCACCAACCTGACCTCCTAGGCTTGATGTGAGGAGAAAGTTCTTCACAGAGAAAGTTGATAGCCATTGGAATGGGCTGCCTAGGGAAGTGGTGGAGTCACTGTCCCTGGAGGTGTTCAAGAGGGGATTGGACATGGCACTTGGTGCCATGGTTTAGTAGTCATGGGGTCTTGTGTGACAGGTTGGACTTGATGATCTTTGAGGTCTTTTCCAACCTTATTGATTCTATGATTCTATGAAAAACACCACTTTTTCCTCTCCTAGATGCCTGCTTGCCTAAGCAAGCAGAGGGCATCACCCTCTCCAGCAGCTTTGAGTAGAAATCTAGAGGTAAGGTGAATGTGTGGAGGGACTGGCATGGCATGGCAAAGCCCATGGTAAAGCCCATGGCAAATGTCAGAGCTGACCCCAGATATTCCCAGACTTCATTTAGTACGTTAATCCTGTAATAAATACAAATGAATGAGGGGCTAGATTAGCTTTATTTGAAATAACTTTAGAGTATCATAAAGCAGAACAGTGCACAAATATCGCAGCAGCATAGGATATAATGACTTCAAAACTGATCTGTTCAGCTGCTTAGAAACTTCATTTGAAAGAATCCATGCCCTAGTAGACTGGGTTTTGGCAAGATATAGATGTAGCATCTATATCTTTTTTTATGGCTGCTTTCTACATCTCCAAAAGTAAGTTGATAAAGTAATGTCTCACTCTAAGTTTTGTGTGGCTGGACACCGGTGGCCTGCACCCAGGCTCCAGGTCAGCCTCAGCCACTGCGAGCAGCAGAGAAAGCTGAAGCCCCCTGCCACACAGTTGGTAGGCCCACCTGGGATTAATCAGTTCTTGAGAGGAAGTACAAAGGAAAGGTGTCAGTGTCCTCCATCACTAATTAACTGGCATCTTTGTTGATATTAATTGATACTCTTTCTGCTTGCAGGAGAGATGCCAGAAACCGAACAGGGATGTCTGTCTCTTCTTCTTGAAAACAAGCTTCTGGCAACATGAAATGAGGTGTGTTAGTACAAAGCTGAGAAGAAGCTATGCTCACCATCTGCTGTATGGCCAGTCCCATGGAGGATGTTCAAGACTGCACTGCTCTCTGACCACTAAGCCAAAGTAATCAAGCAGCAATGCCACAGAAAATGTGCAGCAGGTACATGGAAGATCCAGAAAGTTGCTATTCCATGCTGATTTCATTAAAGCAAATCATGGGTGGAAAAACCTAGTCTCTGCTGCTATTTCAAGGACACATAAATGAAGAGGTTTGGTCTGTCTGACTTCACACCGACAGCTAGATACTGCTGGTGTAGCTGCCTGTCTCTCCAGTTACTCCATTTTGTAGGAAGCAGAGGCTGACTTTGGAAGGTATTGACTCTGTCACAACTTGTCCAATTTGATGAGGACATCTGAGAATAACTGTCTTTATTGCTGATCAGCTGTTAAAATGATGATGGTACTGTGGAAGGCTGGGATAGGAAACAGGACACTGCTTCCCTTGGCACACTGTGTGACAGCTAATGGTACACTCCCCAAAACAATCAAATGGCTTTCTATACGAGAAGATATTAGAGAATGGTGGTATGGACTAACATCGTTCTGCAGATGTGATCATGACAGCTGTGGTTAGCTCCTCTGGTTGTGCTTCCTCCTCGACCTCAGATTAGGCAAGTTGGTTTGGTGCACCCAACCAGGACCAGGCAATTGCAGAACTCTGCTGAGGTCCCCAAATATTGCTTTTGCATCCCTCTTGCTAGCAGAAGCATGAGAGGAGGTGGCAACATCCCTTGGAGAAGTTATTGCATTCAGCTGGAGGCAGCATGGTTTTCCATCAGCTCATCTGTCTGTGAAAAAAATGCTTGGCTACAAGTTAGTTATGCAGAGTGGCCAACATGGGAGGGGGAAACAAGAAGCAGAGCTGGATAGGGGGGAATCTTGCCCATCCTGCCACCCTCCTGGTGCCTGCTTCCCTGCAGCCATGCTTTCACCACAGCCTCCTCCTGTTTCCTGGCTCTGAAAGCCCACAGAAGTCCAGCCTACATTTGCCACATGCCGTGCAAAAATGAGTTAGTCATTAATGCTTTTAAAGATGACGCAAGCACAACTGACACACATGTATTCAGTGCGTGGGGTAGGCGAGCAACAGGAAAACGTTGTATGAGTGAGTGATGTGCCAAATTTGTTTTTACTTGCTGCAAAGAGTAATTTTGTTCATTACAGGCAAGCAATAGGCATTTTTAAATTTTTTTTTGGTATCTGCAATTGCATAGTAATCTGTTCCACAAATGAACTAGTCTGTGCTCTTATGGAAATGAACAAGGATATCTCCATGCTTTTTTGAAAGACCAATGAAAATGAGGCATACCCAGCTATTCTGTTTCATGTATTTGATTTTGTTGTCTTTTTTGGAAAGGGGACTTTTCACAGGAACCTTCTTTCATTGCTTCCCTCAGATTTGGAGGGGATTAGGGCCACAAAAGTGATCAGGGGGTTGGAATACCTCTGCTACGAAGACAGGCTGAGGGAGCTGGGGTTGTTCATCCTGGAGATGAGAAGGCTCCGGGAAGATGTAATAGTGACCTTCCAGAACCTGAAGGGGGCCTACAAGAAGGATGGAGAGGGACTGTTTACAAAGGCCTGTAGTGATAGGACAAGGGGCAATAGTTTCAAACTAGAGAAGAGGAGATTTATATTGGATGTTGGGAACAAGTTCTTTACAATGAGGGTGGTGGTGGAACACTGGAACAGGCTGCCCAGGGAGGTGGTTGGGACCTTTGGAGGTCCCTTCCAACTCAAACCATTCTATGATTCTATGATTCTATGATTCTATGATTCTATGATTAGCTTTCCTGTTACTCAGTTATAAAATTGTGCCAAGGTTAGTGGCTTTCAATTATAAAATTATATAGAAGATCTCAAGTAGTGACTTGGGTGAGGAAGGAAAGACTTGCTCAACCTTCACCCATTTAGGTCTAGCTACTAAATTTTATGTGCCCTGTAGTTTGTCTGTGTTTCATTATTTTCAAGAAGCTTACAGTGCCTCTGTATCCTCCATTGTCAGGGAAAATCTGGATGGTTTTTGTATATAAATGATTCATCATTATTATGCTTCGAGGTAGGACTATCTCGGCGCAAGAGAGACACCTTCTTCCACTCAGTTAAGCGCAGGACCCTCAGGCTGAGTTTGCAGACCTACCTGCTGCTTCCATTAGTGTTATCTCGCACTAAAAGAAATTGTTCATCTTAGCAGATTCAACCTCAGCCACAATATTTACAGGCTTAACAGTCTGAGAATCAGGGTTTTTTTCATGCCAAGCATCTTTCCCCTCATTCCTAACTGTGGTTGTGGCTAACCTAGTGACGCATTACAGGATGTCATCTGACAGCACTGAAAAAAACCCCATCACATAACTGCTGAGAAAGGACTTGTGCTGGAAGAGGTGAATAGTACACAGGGTATCCACATCTCTCCTGACCTCAGCCCTGAATATAAACTTTTCTTCATACCCCTCTGCCTGCCCCACTCCCACTGCCTATTTTCTCAGAGGGAGGTGGCACGTTACCTGAAACCCAAAAGGCTTTGGGAAGTATATAGCATATACTCAGGAAAGGATGGTTTCTAGAGTGCATCCTGGTTGCTTTCAGAGAGAGACTTTGTTGCTGAAATGGCTCAAGGTGTACAAAGGATCTAGCAGACTGAAAGCAAAACCTCTCTGCAGAAAACATTTAGCAGCTCTTGTCCCCTAAACCCCAGCTACCAGTGCAAAAACTGGGCTCTGTAAATATCTGCAAACCTTTAGTGGGAGCAGACTATAGCTGTTTGCAGTATATCTCAGATGGGCTTTTTTGCCACTCTATCCTTGTATTACAGAAAAGCACATAAGGAGTTAAAATATATTAAAATATTCCAAAATCCCTTTTCTCTCTTTTGTATAAAAGCTAATTTGGATTTATCACACCAAGCTGGGAACACTTTATGGGACCTCTGACTTAAAGCGTTGGCAACACATCACCTCAGAGGTCTGCCTTTCCCTTTCAAAAAGCCATGGAAATACTAAGCTGGAACCAGCTGAGATGGCCAGCCAGCTGCCATTTGAATCTTATGAAAGCTGAAATACAGCTGCATATTCAACTTTGTTCTGGTCAAATACAGCAGCCCTGGAATGTGCTCCTTTCCACTGGGGCATGAACAGTGTCAAAATTACTGCTATTGTCTTAGCAGTGTAGATCAAAAGCTGTTTGGCAGTTTCCTAAAGGCATGTGTAAATGGGGATTTATTCAGGAGTGGGGACCTAAGGAAGGACCTTTGTGGGATGCAAGGAGGCCCTACAGATATCAATTCCTGACTTTTTTTCCCCTACTGAACATTTTAATCGGTGATTTGAGGAAAGAAGTGAAAAAAAAAGGGGGATGGTGGCAAACATGACTAAGAAAGTTCAAGGTGTCCAAAAAATCATGTACTGGTATAGATACAAGAAACCTGCAGGCATTTTAACACAGCCAAATACAAAAGTGATCGTCTGTAACTACAGAACATAGGTTCCATTTAAAGAACTCATCTTGCAGATATTCTGAGACCTTGAGAAAAGAGACTTGAGTGCCATAAAATATGCCCACTGCTGTTCAGTAACTTCTGCTGAAACAAAGGCTCTGAATGAGCTGTTATCAGAGGCTGTAAAACCATGACAGGCTCCAGGAGGAGGAGCAGGAGAAGGAAGATGGTCATCCATCACCCCCACATCATCCATGTCCATTGCCAAAGTGGACTATGCATTACCTTCCCTTTGGTTAGGAAGGACATTTAGAATATGAGGGAGGTTCTGTAAAACAAAACAAAACAACAACAAAAAACACCACCTGTATTATGTCACAAAAAAAAAGAATAGTTAAAGCATGTTATGTTCTCAATTTTTCAGGTTATATGCAGTTTTAAATGTGGTTTAACAAAATTAATGGAGGATATAAACATTATGGAGTTTTTAGTTAGGAGAAATTTGAAAGAAGAACAAAGAACATTAGACCAAAGGTAGGATCAATAGGATTCAGTACCTTTCCTCAGCAAAAACAAAGCATCAAGAGATCAGTATGTTAGGATGAGTAACAACGGATTATTGTGTTATGTTCAATTGTACATTGGGCAGAACCACGAATATTCAGGATGCCATCTCTGACCCAGCGCAGGAGCCTTTTCACTCTTGCTGTTTGCCTGCAAGTATTGTCTTTATCTGTGGAGATGGAGCCTGGCCAGCTCTATCAGCCAGTTCTGGGCCCCTCGGTTTAAGAAGGACATTGAAACATTTGAACGTGTCCAGAGAAGGGCAACAAGGCTGGTGAGAGGCCTTGAGCACAAGTCCTATGAGGAGAGGCTGAGGGAGCTGGGATTGTTTAGCCTGGAGAAGAGGAGGCTCAGGGGTGACCTCATTGCCCTCTACAACTACCTGAAAGGTGGTTGTAGACAGGAAGGGGTTGGTCTCTTCTCCCAGGCAACCAGCACCAGAACAAGGGGACACAGTCTCAAGCTGTGCCAGGGGAGGTTTAGACTCGAAGTGAGGAGAAAGTTCTTCACTGAGCGAGTTGTTCGTCATTGGAATGTGCTGCCCAGGGAGGTGGTGGAGTCGCTGTCCCTGGAGGTGTTCAAGGGGAGATTGGACGTGGCACTTGGTGCCATGGTCTAGTCGTGAGGTCTGTTGGGACAGGTTGGACTTGATGATCCTTGGGGTCTCTTCCAACCTTAGTTATACTGTGATACTGTGATACTGTGATCTTTATGGATCAAGGAGAATCCTGCTGACATTAAACAATTCTATGATTTTTGACCATCTTAGAAAATAAAGCTGTAACATACCTTTGAAGCAGATTGTAAAAGACAGTGCTGAAGATTGGATTTGTTGTATTTGTAGATCTTCCTATCTTAATCCTTGTGTACAATGTATTCAGGCTTAATCAAGTCTTCTTTATCAATAAGAAAAGGGAAATGTAAGAATTGAAACTAGTAAGATCTAATTTCTCTTTTGAGAGATCAGGAAGGAAACAAACAAGTAAGTTCAAAACTGTAGGATGAAACTTTCTGTCTGAAAGAAGAAGCTGTTCTGTTTGTGTTCTGACCTTGTAAGTGGAAAGTAAAGTGAGCTTGTTACTGAAATGTAGCTGGAAGTTTTGTTATCTTTAACCATATATTATGCCAGTTCTGTTACAATGAGCTAATTGGTACAGCTGAGCATTGTGTCTTCTATGGGTTACATCAGTCTGTTAGAATGCTGCTTTACAGAACTTTTGCTTTTGCTATGTAGTTGGTTTTAACTTGCTTCCTTCTATGTGTGCAAAGAATGCTAGAAAGGTCAATTAAAAATATTGTTCTATTAGAAAAAGAAAAAAGGGGGAAATGTAAGAGAAGGTTGTTTTCAGATAGCTTTGGAAGGCTATGGAGATTTGCCTTTGCTCGAATTAGAGAAGGCTATGTTTAGTCTTTGACTCAGAAAAGAATGTAAACATCTTGTAACTGAAGGAGAGAAATTAGGCAGAAGTTGGTTGGATGTGTTAAAAATATTGTTTTGTTATTTTGACCTATTGTATGCCTCAATTACATGCATGTCAGTAGAAAATAACCAATTAGGATGTGACACATGTGCCTTCTGATAGACTATAAAACTTTGCTGTATAATATAATAAATATCTTTGCCTGCTTACATCCTGTCCTGGAAGCTTTGCTTGGGGTGAACAGAATAAGTATATTACAAAACCCAACAACAACAGAACCCCAAACAAACAAGGAATGTGACAGGAAAAATACGCCAAATAATCAGATGATCCAGGAGCTCCATCAGTTTTATTCAAACAGAATGAAAAAGAACAATCACAGTCTGTAATTACCTACTTATGGAACAGGAATTCTGTAAAGAAAAGCATAACAGCATGCAGTGGCCTAGTGCTGAAAATAGAAAACTTCAGGTGAGAAACAGGGCACAAATCATGAAGTATGTGAGTTCTCCGAGTCTGCTTATCCTGTTGGTTTCCACAGTACTGGATTACTGGATTTCAAAATCAGTTGGTTGCTTTTGGGTTTTTTTTTGCTCTTGCTCCAATTAATTTGAGTAAAATTTATCATCTGCCATATGCAGACAGAGAGATGGTCACTCACCTGTCTCCTTGTACTTTTCATTTATGAGAATAAAACCCAAATTATTACATGCTTGACATATATTTGATGCAATACAGAACTCTGTCACCTATATGTGAGTGTTGATAGAATCATGCCCCTGATGCAGCAAGGGCTGGCTTGCTTGTTTAGTTAGATTGAGACTTCTAAATTCTCCATACAACCTATTTTTGGTACCAGTGATATGACAGCAGCATCCTTTGCTAGGAGAAACAGGGGTCTTGTCCTCTCACTCCAGCTGTCTAGGAGCTAGAGCAGGGCAGGCTGGCTGCTGCTGCTTGTGCCTGCTTGCCAGGGACCAGGGAGACACTCCATGCTTCATGTGATCCTACCAGGATTTGTGAACAATAAAGGTTCACTTTGTAGCAAACAGCCTCAATGTTTGCCTAAATATGAGAACTGAATCTAGTGATAGGAGTGTGGCTTCTAGCAAAGAAAACAAAAGGTACAGGGAAAACTGCTGAGGTAGTTCAGTGCAAAGAACATATAAAGATACAGGAAAGGATGAGGCAGGAAGATTTTTGAGGTTCAGTCGCTTGGTAACACTGACATCCTGGAAGCATGGTGTTGCTTCCTTTTCTTGTGCTCCTTTTTGCTCCCTTTCTTGTTTTAAAAGTCCTATGTCCTTGGTCAGAAGGAAATACCACCCTGGGGTGAGAGTATAGGAAGCTTACAATGGGTTTATTCACTCTGAGAATACCAAACCACTCCACTCCTAACAAAAAATTTTTTTAAATGGAATGAGGAAGCTGGTAGATGTGTAAGGCACATTGTGAATGACACATTGCTAATAAAACTAATTCCCTCTCTGAACAATGGTGGATCTCACAAAAGCTTCTCTCCTTTGAATAGGAAAGCCTGAATGAACTAAAAAGTTGTGCCTCTCATACAACCTTTTTGTGTGAATGAATCATAGTTCTGATAGAGTTTAAAAAGGTCTTTAAAAACAAAATACAGCAAGATAACCATAAAATTTCTGTGTAAAGCACAAACTGAGTTCATTAAGCACCCAGCCCTGCAGACACCTCAGCAAATTTTCAGTTTCCTTAGCAGCCCCATTCAAGTTAGCACAAGGAAGGGTACATAGTTTGGTGTAAGCACACACAAATCCAGGCTCCCAGGTGTGATCATCCATTCAAAGCTGTGACAGTCGGTGGATGAAGGATGGAGCAACAGAGATGCTCACATCAGCTCCCTGCGGTAATTCTCACTATTAACCTAGTTCCTGTTTGAGAAATGCTAAGGGGAACTCACTGCAGATAATGATCTGCTCCACTGTTTGATCCTTCAGCAACCTAGGCCCTTGTGAATGGTGCAGCAATGTTCAAACTGATCTCTAGTGTGGTATTTAACTTGCACAGCATGGAAAGCTGAGTATATTCATCATGGACAAGATGAATTGTTCCCAAACATACATATTCTTCACTAGCAACTTTTGAGGTTAGAGTGATAACTAATGGAAAACCATAAACTTTTACTGATGGCTGATATTAAGAAATTCTTATGCTTTTCATGTTGATTAAATTACAGTACTTTCAGAAATAACTAATATTTCAGTTATTAATATATCCAACAGGGAATAATCACTAAATCATCATGACACTCTTATCATGGGTACAAAATAAAGACTTTGTTGAAATCTAGAGGGAAATTATTTATCCACACAGGGAGGATTACCAATGATTTATCCACATGGGGAGAATTAACAATGAAGTTACAGCACAGTTCATCACTTCTGTTAACAGAAGTTTGAGGCATATAATTTATTTAACAACTGACATATTAGGAAATTAATACTAAGCTACTGCTCAATATTAGAGCATTTTTGGTTCATAAATGTCTGTAGAAGAAATGTTTCATGTCTTGAAGTTAATGGCAAAACTCTCACTGAATTGCCTGAACATGAGGTACCACTTTTCCAAAACCACTTTGCATTTCAGAATTGGAAGCTGATAGTTTGCCTGTGGGAACACCAACAGCTTCACCCCTAAGGCCACTTACCCCTTTCCATAAAGAAGACTACTTGTCTTTGTCCCATCAGCAGCTTGTGACAATCTGCAGCAGCTTCTCAAGTGTGGTGTGCCAAGGTCCATTTCCCTTCCCCACACTGAAGATGTAGTGTGCTGGCCATGCTTTGCAGAAGCCACAGATGTTAACACTCTGAGAAGAAGGATACCCTGTCACATTGCTGGCTCTAACATGCCTCTCTATGGTGCACTGAGATATACCACAAGCTGCCTGCATGCCATCATTGACCATCTTTCCTTAGTCTTGATTTATAATCTACAGTGCAATATCTGAACTCTTTTATTGTGCCCATTCTTCATTAAGCAAACCACACATTATCATAACAAATGGCCCTCCCAGCCATCATTATTCCAGCTATTAGGTCTTCTTCAGCTCCTTCATTATTCAGTCACACATATTTGCTCTATGACTACATTTATTACTCTTATTTTGACATGGTGTATGTGAAGATGACTCAGTCATCATTATCTCCAAAGTGATTGTCTTTAAATATATGGAGGTTTTCAGTATCCATATACACTCCTTGCTCTGCAATGCACTTCCTGCAATAACTTTTGAATGCTTGTCTTTCCATTTCATACATATAAATTTCTTGTATTAAATGTGAGTGAAGCTAATAATCCTGAAAATGTACAAAATCAAAAAGCATTATAGTTTTAAAGCAGTAAAAATGTTAAGTAACCTTTATAAACTGTGTATTAATCTCCATTTGCATTGCCTCTGAACTTCATCACTTTCCATTTTCATTAAGACAAAACTGATGTCTGATCATAAAACCAATGAGTTGAATATTTAATGCACCTGGAGATTCTTGGCATTTAAATGAGTTGGGCTACCATAGTTTTTTCTCATTATTTTTGCTGGTCTGCTTCTATGCCTGTGCCCATTTGTCTTACATTACTGCAGCAGCACCCAGAGGAAAGAAGGAGGTGGAACTGAAATAAGAGTGTCTGCCATGCCCCACACCCTGCACAAAAACAGAGTCCGGGGTGCCTGCCCCAAAACTTCTCAGATCAAAAGGGCAGGAGCAGTAAAGCAGAAGAGCAGAGACCCAGAGGAGCAGCTGCAGTAGTTCCTCTGAGATGCTGAGAAGCTTAGTGGCATGGTCAGGTTTAAATGCCTGGTTCCCTAGTACTCTGGTGAAAAATGAACCACGATGGATTTTACAAAGATTCAACCTAGTCCAGCACATAGTGGTAATGCTAAGACCTTTGGCTGAGACTGATGCAAGTTTTGCTTCTGCATGGTGTTACCATTCTTGCTTTTCTTTTTCTTCCTCTGGTAAGAGCCAGCCTCCCCTCCTTGCCTTTCTCTGTGCTTGCTCTTTGCTTATTTCCTGCTCCTTTAACACTGCAAGAACAAATGATGAGAAGCCATTTTTATTTAAATTGCAAGAAGGACTTCTGAGCATGTTCTCTGTGAAATGCACCACATTTCTGAACACCTGATGGTGTCCTTTTCCCATATGATTCATTGGTGTCCCTTGCAAGGCAGTGTGCTCCAGTGTCACCATGCCTCTGAGCTGTGCATGCCCTTGTGACTCTGAGCTTCTCCCAGCTGATCTGGTGTCACCCTGTACTTGCCTGGGACTCAAAAGCCCTTTTCATCTTTTGTTTTAACATCTCTAACTTCAGTGAGCCATATCTGGAAAGAGGTGGTCTGGCACCCTGGACCAGTGGAACAGAGCATTTGAGCAGGTGCTTGGCAAAGGTCCTGCTGACTGAAGTTGTTTTCATGTTCTGCCTCAGATGGACAGAGAGCAGAGGGCTGCTAACATGAGCCTGTCATTTTTTCAAAGCTTTTCACTGTGCCCCAGAGTCCGCTTTTCAGAGCTCTGCAGCCTGCCTTTAAAAGGAACTACAAAATGAATGTTTTAAGATTCATGTTAATTATGTCTTTTATTACACTTCCAATGCTAATCCTTTATACCTTGCCCTCCTTGGCCACCTTCTTTACTTCCTCTCACATGCTGAGTGGACTTGTATAGTTATAATTTTTAGAAGAGTGAACTTTTGAAGTCTGCGTTGCACTTTATCTTTGCTTTATGGCATTGCAAAGCGCTCTGGTCAAAGATATTTAGATATAAAATGACTCCATTTATATTAAGTATATGACACGAATAGGATGTCCTTACTTTTATTCCTCCTAATTTTAGTTCAAAGTCTCTTCCAATGCAGTACAGATATGCCTTTGCCAAATAAAAGAGTTCCACTTGGTAACTGGCACTTAAAAGAGGAAAGGGGGAAATGGCAACAAACACTACCCTTCAGACAGCTTCAAAAACTGTCACAGAGACTTCCATGTGTTTGTATCCCTGAAAAAAAGTAATTATTTTACCGTCAAATTTAGCAGTTTGAAGAGAGAAGTTAACTATATTGCCTTAAGGTGAATTCTGGAAGTGGAGAAGCAACACTTCATAGAACGGTTTGGGTTGGAAGGGACCATTAAAGGTCATCTAGTCCAACCCCCCTGAGGTGTGTAAGAATAGGGACATCTTTAGCTAGATCAGGCTATTCAGAGTCCCATACAGCCTGACTTTGAAGGTCTCCAGAGATGGGGTATTTACCACCACTCTGAGCAACCTCTGCCAGAGTTGCAAAAACAATTCTTCCTTGCATCTAGTCTGAATGTACTCCCTTTCAGTATAAATCCTTGTCCTGTCACAACTGGCACTGATGAAAGAACTGTCCACATCTTTCTTGTAGGTCCGTTTTAAGTATACTGCAAGGTCACAATAAGATCTCCCTGAAGCTTTCTCTTTTCCAGGCTGGACAACCCCAACTCTCTCAGCCTTTCTCCACAGCACACATGTTCCAGCCCTCTGATCATTGTCGTGGCCCTCGTCTGGACAGGTTCATGTCCTTGTGCTGAGATCTCCAGAGCTGGACACAGCGCTGCAGAAGTGGTCTCACCAGAGCTAGGTAGAGGGACAGAATTACCTCCCTTGACCTGCTGGCCACAGGTTTCACAGATACAGTTTTCCTAGGTATGTTCCTTAGCCCATAGTCCAATAGCACAGCCCAAAAAAATGGGAGTCAGATTTGCATAGCAAAGGCTGTTCTCAGTTATACATGCCCTTTTAGATAGGTCTAGCTTAGCAGGGATGGTGTGCTGGCCTGCTGGAATGGACATCTTAAAGTATTATTGCCTTGCAAAATATTTCTCCAAAATGAAGTGACTCTTTAGGTACATACCATCACTGCTGAAATCAAATCTCCTTCCATGATATATCTAAATGAGCACCCAGAGCATGATCCATTCTATGTATTTGATTTAGCCAACACTCCTTCTCTATAAATCTGTGTACTTCAAGGAAAATGCAGATATTAAAAAGAAAACAAAAATCCAAACTACTTCATGAAACATGCAGGCCTGAAACTTAGGTTTGCCTGAGCAGGCAGCAGTCAGAAACAAAACTCTCATCCTTTCTCTTTTGTCCTTGCATGGCCTTTTCTAGTTTCTCTGCTTTTCTTTTTGGCCAGGCTCTTCCAGCAGCTTTTCTGAATCATGTGTTATTTCATTTGACATTTTGGGACCTGTGCTGCGTCACTGATCACAGAGAGGAATTCAACAGCCTAGCTTCCAGGCTAGGTTGCTACCTGAGATAACTGCTGTGCACTCAATCAAGCACTTCTCTCTTTTGTGTGTGTGTGTTTGAACTACATAATGTAATCCAAACAAAATGTAGAACACATCATTTAACAGCATACAACCAGCAATATGCTTCAGCATCTCAGAGGAATTTGTATTTTGGCCCAGTAGTTAACTCAAGATTATAGAGGTTTTCAAGAAATTCTTGCATATTCTTTGGTTGTGCAGGAAGGAGAGTTTGAAGGTTTATGGTTTCTAAGTGTAATTTTCATGTATAATTATTACTGAAAATTAGTTCCAAGAGGGTGTTGGCATTTCTACTGCAGTATAAACTTAGGCTAGTGTAGCAGTTTGGGCTGGGTGCCCTCTGCTACAGGGGGTGCTTCCTGTGTTCAGAAGTCCAGCCCAGTGGGTGGACACAGGAAACCAGGTATTTCATAACATAGTTCTCTGCACCACTATAAGATCCAGTGCAGGGTCTGGCACTTTCTCTTTCTTCCCCTCATCACCCGGTAACTGGGGGAGATGTCTCCCGGCCATGGGCCTGGCTACGCCCAAGGCCACGGGGGGATGGACAGTCTCAGATCTGGCCAGCTGAGACTAGCCTAGCAATGGGGGGGAAGAAGGAGCCCTGGGGGTCTTGGGTGCACCCTCAGGTGGGGGTGGGATGTTTCTGGGTCTGCTTTGGGATCTCTTTCGTCACTGTGTTTCTGGCTCTCTGTAAACCCTCACCACTTTCCATTTAAACTTTCAACCACTTTTGCAATCCGTTTGTCTGAGTCATTATTTTTTGCCCATGGTGGGGAGGGGGGTCTGCCTCAACCCATTGCAGCTATTTTTTCTTCCACCTGTAATGATTTATTTTCCCATCCATTTTGAAATCTTGTTTTACAGTTAAACTGTGGATTGGGGCAAAAGTTGGTTAGTAAGAAGCAAGCCTCACATTTTCAGGGAGATGGTTATTTCCCTTTTTGATTTTGTGCCATAAGAGCCACTATTCTCTTTATAATCAACCTAGATGCAGACTGCTTTAATATTCTGACAGCTCAATATAGATCTCAAGCAGAAAGGAAAATGTAATTTGTGGTTTTGGTGTTAATATTTATTTGGGGGTATATCAATTAGGAAATCTATGGTTAAAGTCTGTATGGATTTCCTGTGGTTTGACTTGGAACTGTCACCTTTGATTTCCTGAGAAATCTGCAGTATGTATCGAGCAGCTTGCTGTTGTTTATCTGGCAAAAATTTTAGTTCAAAGTGGCCTAAGGGAGAAAACAGTTACTATTCTATCTGGCTTCAGTTTTGCAGTGTTACAGTCTAGGCAAGGTGTATTTTCTGCAGTTTCCTTGAGTCTATCGAACATGACATGAATATTTTTCTGACATGGAACTGAGCTTTCAAAGGATGCATCAGTCTAGTGCTATGCTTCAATACATAATGAGTGTTGCAAGCAACATTGACACAGAAAAATTACTGCATTTACTTCAGCATGCTAATAGTTTGGATTTTGTTAACTGCCAGAATCAGATCTTTGTTATTGCTCTGCATCTACAGGTGTGAAGGACTCATGAAGAACAGGGCATTGTCAGGCCAGTGCATCCAGCCGATTCACACAGAAGAACAATCTTTCAGTGTCACCATCAAATTCAGCTGCTCACTACATGAAGCTGAAATCCATGACATGGTTCATTTATCAGCTGTTGAGCACATTCACATAATGTAGCTCATTCACTGTGTGTTGCCCACTTCACGTATGAATGTGCATTCACTTGAAAAGTCCATGAATACCCTTAGGTTTACAACACAGATATTGTAGTGTGATGCCCTCAGTTTATCTGCATAGCTCTAGGATTTGCATGGCAGCATGAATTAATCAGAAACAGAATGGCTTCCAACTTGAAAAGATCCCAAGGTGCTGTTAAGAAGATTTAGCCAGTTCTAGTCATCCAAAAAGAACCCCAAACAATTAAAAAAATCTGAATGCTTGTTGCTGCCAATTTCCTCCAAACTGAAGCTGAAGAACCTCCTTTTTCCCCATCTAGAAATACACACAAAAAAAATCCTCAGAAAAAAATGTGTACACAAATACTAGTTAGAATAGAATAGAATAGAATAGAATAGAATAGAATAGAACAGAACAGAATAGACCAGGTTGGAAGAGACCTTCAAGATCATTGTGTCCAATCTATGATCCAACACCACCTAATCAACTAAACCATGCAACCAAGCACCCTATCAAGTCTTCTCCTGAACACCTCCAATGATGGTGACTCCACCACCTCCTTGGGCAGCCCATTCCAATGGGCAATCACTCTCTCTGTGTAGAACTTCCTCCTAACCTCCAGCCTAAACCTCTCCTGGCACAGCCTGAGACTGTGTCCTCTTGTTCTGGTACTGGTTGCCTGGAAGAAGAGACCAACCTCTGCCTATCTACATCCTCCCTTAAGGTAGTTGTAGAGAGTAATAAGGTCACACCTGAGTCTCCTCTTGTCCAGGCTAAGCAATCCCATCTCCCTCAGTCTCTCCTTATAGGGCTTGTGTTCCAAACCCCTCACCAACTTCGTTGCCCTTCTCTGGACTCATTCCAGCAAGTCAACATCCTTCCTAAACTGAGGGGCCCAGAACTGGACACAGTACTAGAGGTGTGGCCTAACCAGTGCAGTGTACAGGGGCAGAATGACCTCCCTGCTCCTGCTGGCCACACTGTTCCTGATGCAGGCCAGAATGCCATTGGCCCTCTTGGCTGCCTGGGCACGCTGCAGGCTCATGTTCAGCCTACCATCAACCAGCACCCCCAGGTCCCTTTCTGCCTGGCTGCTCTCCAGCCACTCTGACCCCAGCCTGTAGCTCTGCATGGGGTTGCTGTGGCCAATGTGCAGAACCCGGCACTTGGATGTGTTCAATCTCATGCCGTTGGACTCTGCCCATCTGCCCAGCCTGTCGAGGTCCCTCTGCAGAGCCTCTCTACCCTCCAGCAGATCAACTCCTGCCCCCAGCTTGGTGTCATCCGCAAATTTACTGATGATGGACTCAATGCCCTCCTCCAGATCATCAATAAAGATGTTAAAGAGCATGGGCCCAGCACTGATCCCTGGGGCACACCACTAGTGACTGGCTGCCAGCTGGATGTGGCACCATTCACCACCACTCTCTGGGCTTGGCCCTCCAGCCAGTTCCTAACCCATCGCAGTGTGCTCCCGTCCAAGCCGTGGGCTGACAGCTTGGCCAGGAGTTTGCTGTGGGGAACGGTGTCAAAGGCCTTGCTGTGGTCCAGGTAGACTACATCCACAGCCTGCCCCACATCCACCAGGCGGGTCACCTGATCATAGATGGAGATCAGGTTGATGAGGCGTATTAGAGATGTTCTTATAGCAACAATAGCTTGCAGATATAGGGAAGGCAAGGCTGGCAGGTAGAATGAATACCAAATAACCTAGTATAAAGTATGACATCTACCAACAAAAGGTTACCTTGATATTGTTTTCTGTTTCTCTTCATCACTAACTTTAACACCCATTAATCTCTAGAGTAAAAAGGTGTGTGTCATCTGATACAAAATCATGCTGCTTGCTGAATAAAATGCAAGAATGCTGTAATCCTATCCCTGTTTTATAACTAGATCGGCCTACTGTATTTCCTCAGATCTGTCCTCATGCCATAATAATCTTTAATCAACATATTAAGTGCTGTGAGGGCAGAGTTAGTGCCTGTCTATCTTCACAGTTGGTGGAGGGCAGAAGCCCTTTGCATTTTCAGTTACTGAATCCTCTACATCTACTGCAGAGGTCCAGAACAGATTTGTTTCAGGTACAGGAAAAAAAATTTGGTCTGGCCTTCAGCCAGCCCAAGACATACTCTGAAGCCAAAAAAAAAGCAGAGATGTTCCTTATGGCACTACAGACCTATAGACTTCATCACATCCTACTCTTTCTTCTGTAGTCATAAAAACCTTCCTGACTGACTCTTTGTGCCTCCAGCACCAGAAGAGAATGGCCAAAGCAAACACACATCAGTACCCCTTCCAGTAGACTGAAAGAGACCCTGCTTTCCTTGGGAAGGAAACAGGATGTGCTATCAGAGCTTACTACAAAATCCTTGCTCTTTGGACCAGGATACATATTTGTCAAAACTTGTCAGCTTTTTAGTCAGTGGTATATCATTTTATTGCTATAAATCTTCGTTGTTCTGATGTGGCCCAAACCAGCAATGCACAGACCTGTGTAAGAATCCAGGACAAAACCCAAATGGGAAATAAATAAATAAATAAATAAAGTTACGAAATATGGAAGAGACAAAAGACAGTTATATTCTTCTAGCTGCAATTCAGGACCTTTATTTCATCATTCCCAGAGGTTGTATGGGTGGGAGATAAAAGTACATATGAAGAAGGCACTCTAAGTATTCCAGTGGTAAAACACATAGTGTACTGGGTGGTTGTGTCTCAGTAAGATATGTGAGCATATAAATATATTGCAACATGACTGTGTGGAAACATCAGAAACCACCGGCATTCCCTGCAATATCCTGAGAAATCCTGAGGGGCCAGATCAGCTACAGGGCTTGCCAGTAAAAAAATAATAATAATTTAAAAAATCAACATTTGAAAAAAAATCTGAGCACAAAGGCACAAATTTAGTTTCACTTGTTAGCAGAAAAATATTCTGTAAATTCTAATATTTGGATACTTCCTGTTTACTCCTTTCTCTTATTTTTTTTTCCATTGAATTGTACAATATCCATCTAGATCAGTCTAGACTCGTAGTTGGAGGCTGGGTGAGACACTATGGGCATCTCGAAAGTCACTAGAAACCTGTGTCAAGGCAATTCAGTTGAGCCCACAGCATTATCATAAAGAGGAGCTGAAGCGACCTCTGATCTTCATTGGCTCTATCATTACATCCCCATCACTTACAATGGGGTACAGGCACTAATACTTTACAGCTTAAACTGAGGTGTCCAAAGATGCCCATGCCCAGCCTGGTTCCAACTCTGGCAGCTGCAATCAGGACAGAAGGACTTTGCAGGTCAGCGTCTCTAGTGGTGAAAAGAGGGATAGAACATTTGAATGTAAGCATTAAACTTTCAGGGGGAAAACACTGGGTTGATCTGAGAAGAGATGAAGCACACCGAGAATAATGCCTGGGACAATCTGGTGGCCTCTGTGGAGAAATTTAACTCTTTCATCTCTGGGCTGAGGCATATCCACACAGATAGTGCATGACTCAGTGCAAGATTATGAAGATGTCCAAAGATGGATTTCCAAATATGTTAAAAACCTCCAAGATTTAGTGACCTCCCCAGTAATGTGGTCTGGAGTGCCAGAAACACAGGTTCCACAAAGTGACCGGGGATATTTGGAATACAAGTATTCAGCTGGAGGAAATGAGCACTGTTGACACCAGGCACAAACTCAGTGACAGTTTTCAATGTGCTTTCAATAGGAAGGTGGACACAAAACATGAAAAAAGATAAAAGCAGCATCACCAATGAAACTGGGAGTGTTGCAACGCAGACAAGGAAAGCAAAACTCAGAGAGCTGAAGGTACTCATCTCGAAAAGAATATGGATGCACAGCTGCATGTCTTCAGGATATTTTCACATTCAGAAGTGGTGCTATTGGAAGAAAGAGTAGAAAATGGGGCATTTCATGCCACATTTTCTAAGAAAATGGGAATATAGTCTGTGCTATGGTAAATGATTACTTCCGGTCTCAGTCACTCTGGCAGATAAATGTTGTGGTCTCTGTCAGACAAGGCTTTAGAATAAACTTCAAAGGTAAGAACAATAAAAGATATGGAGAAGAATGGAAAACAGGATTAAAACCTCCATAAATTTCTCAAAAGTATATTATTTGTGATATTTTTTCTTAATGGGATTGATTTTTCAGACAAAGGAGCTATACCTGTTGGTTTTTAAAGCCTATGGTTCTTTGTTGCATTGGGTTAGAAAATGTAAGGTAGAAAAGAGTAAACAAACAGAAAAAGAAGTTAGTGAAAGAGAGCTGTTGGGTGGAAGCGGTGTCATGAGCAGAGTTCAAGGTTTAGTCTTGGGATCAATCTTTTTTAATATTTTCACAAATAAATTTGATGCAGAGTGAGAATGTGCTATTGAAACATGCTACAGACACCTTAGGTACAAGGTTTTAAATAGCATCGGGGGGGTGGGGGGATGGGGGTGGGGAAATGAACGACTTTGCAGATTCCTGCAATGGAATTCCATGCAAGAGCTTGAAAGGTGGGGATAATGTACATCCAGAAAAATAACAAGATTTTGTGCTATAAACCAGGGGGGCTATGTAGAAAAGACCAAGGAAGAAAAGGACCTGCTAGTATTAATTATTGTCTTGATTACAACAGGTTACCCATTTGATGAGGCTGTGAAAAATGCAGATGCAATCCTTAAATATTAGTATGTCTTGCAGAAATGGAGGAGTATTAATGTCACTGCATTAGGCATCAGTGAGATACCATCTGTACTGCTGTGTACTGTTAGATATACAAGTTCAAGAAAGATGAATGTGAGCCAAAAGAGACTATTGGGAAGGTTATATATAAAGGATGTATTAAGAATATATATATATATAAAACCAGTATATGAGAGCTGGAGTAATTAATACCATGTTTTTCTCAGCCTAAAGAAGACAAAGCTGGGACAGTGGGAATATCCTGTCTGTGCAAGAGCAAAGAATTGAGACAGAGCAGAATAATAACATTGTTGCAATAACACTGAAGATAAAGTGGCAAGAAAAACCATGGGAACAATGATAGGTAAAGATCAGGCTAAAAGGTTTTTGGAGTTCCCTTTGTCCTGTGCACTGCAGATTGTGCTTACTTTGGTCTCTGGTGTCAGCAAGCTGCACATGTTCAGTGCAGTTTTCCTGCTTCTTCCAGCCCTTATAAACAGTCCTTTCACAGTAGAAAAATAAACAATTTAGACATCACAAATCCAAGTAAGAACAACATTAGTGCATGTGGCTCTCTAAAATGTCAATGACAGGCCTAGGGGATAAAGGAGCAAAAGGATGTGACTACTTTCTGCCAAGGAGCCAGAGAATGAGTGACTTTCCTGTGGGTGGGATAAGATCTGTCAAAAAATCTCATCAATGAGCCAGTGTGATATGCCAGCCAAGAAATCCTGTGCAGGCCTTAAAGGATAATGAGTTATCATATCACCATTAACTCTACATGGCAAAAAACATAGTTCCCTCCTTACGGAACCATGGAGAACCCACATCGGAGGCTGAGGTTGCAGCAGAACTTAAAAGAATGATTGCTGGTGGCTGCTGGTGGCCAGGCCAGGTACAGCAAGGTACGACAAGGCAAGCAAATCTAGCTCTTTAATATGCTCTGGTCCTTGACAGATTATGCTTTATATGTGGTACTTACAATCAGCTATATTTGAAGCTAGGAATATATTACTTCTTTTAAAGCATCAGAAGAAACACTAATTTAGTATGTCTGTTTGGTAACCTTACACATCACTGGCACAAACAATTTTATTCCTCGTAATATGTAAATAAGTAGATATAGGAAGCACTATTTGAATGAACCAAACAAAAGTGGGGACTATGGAGGTTACTTTGCAATAATTCTGAAAATGGAGATGCCTGTCAGCCCTCCTCCTTTCTTGTATCAGCCTTTCTCTGCATACCCTCTTGAATATTTTAGCATATAGCTGTTTTCCTCTATCCTGCACATTTGACTCGGATGCCATAAAACTGCCCGCAGATTTAGGTCCTGGAGCTAAAGGGGGTCCAGATATCCTCAGATTTGCTTGGGATCTCACTGGCACTGAAAACTAGCATGGGAGGAAACCAAAACACTGTAACTTATGGGACTGATGTTTGTTCTGCACCCAAGGCTATTCTCATTGGGTCACATTCCAGGTGTGTTTGCTTCCTCTTTCCATATTTACATTCTGTACACAGAATTGGTGCATAGACACCACTAGCTGAGGGCTCTTCATGATTTCCTGTATAGAACAAGATCATACTTCCTCTGGGGAGCAGAAAATGTGAAAGCTGCAGTGTAGACAGAAAAAAAATAAATGGTGGGGACATCTTTGTATCTTTGTAGTGTTTACCTGTCACTAAGGAGTCAAAGAAATGAAGAATTAAAAGGCAAATCAAGCAGGTGATCTGGAACCAAGAGCAGTCTAAAATGCTCATGTTTTAAGAAGCACATAAAAACATTCAAAAAATAAAGAAGAAAAAAGTCAAAACCATAAGAGAAGGAATGATTTCTAGTCCTTTGATAGATTGCATTTGTCAGTGCTTGCCAGCACTGGCCTGATTCTGAACCTTAAGGGTTGTTGGAAAACTCTTGCTGACTTCACAAAACCCAGAGCTTGTCTGGTGCTGAGTACAGCTCAAGACTCATATTCTGATTGCTTATCTCATTCCAATACACTGCATCTTCTCAGCATACAGTATTGCATTTCCCTGGGCTTACAGAGCAGCTTTTGGTGTATTGAAAGAGGCTAATCTGGAAGGTAAGCAAAATACTGAATCTCTGAAGCTAAACGATGAGAATCAATCAACTGGGGGGAAGTCAAACTGAGTGAGAGGAAAGGGTAGGAAAAAGCATCTGGAGTGTGTTTTAAACTCTAAACAATTTAATGTATATAATCATGGCATGTAATCCACATGGGACAAATCTTGCACCAGTCTTTCAGGGAAAGTTGCCGCTTACATCACTTGCTCTGTGCCTGTAAGGTCATGGAGGTTGTTGCCTTCCCAGAGCTTCCAAGCCTTCTATGTCTATACTATATATACATATAGATATGTAGGATGATACTTCCCGTGGGAGAGCATCTCTGGATGGTGGGAAAGATTATGTATTTAAGTGACTCTGAGAGCTAAGCCAGTAACAGGGGTTAACTCTTGACAGGACTACTCAGGCCTCAGACAGGAAGCTAAACTGCAGAAATACAGGAAAGCACACACTAGCTGGTAAGTAGGGATTGCAGAGGCCTCGCTCACACAGCAGGACTCAGGCTATAGTATCTGATAATGCATGGGAGGTAAACTTCTGCTAGAATTAAAAGCATGGAGAAAGAGATAACATGTCAGCACCTTCTCTTGGACCAAATCCCATGTTCTTCTCCACCCCTACTGCACGATGAAGATGCTGCAAACAGCAAGGTTACCTTTTTCTTTCCTCCTGGCAATGTCCAGGTTTTTTCTTTATACACTGGGTTTAAAACCTTCACATGTGCATGCATGTACATTGATACAAGGTTTATGTAAATTCTTTAGTTATTAGTTACAACTGGGGGCATATTTTTATTTGACATACTGTTGAATAGCTCTGGTTTTACAACTTTTCTGGTTTTGAACTCAGTGCATTGTAACCATGCACAAAAATATGGAAGATGGATTTAAGCAGTCACTAGCAAAGCTTGACTGATGTCTCTTGAAGGTTTTCATACTCAAAAGTGAATGGCTGAGTGCATCCTGTCATCACTCAGGATGAATTTGCACCCTAAATCAAATTACAATGCATTAAAACAAGAAAGCCATTTTAGGGTACAAATTGTTCTCCCAATGCTTTAGAACCACATGATGTGTTCTGTGTACTCTGACTGTTTAAATATACAAACACACTCACAAACACACACATATATGGATACACACACACATGTATACACTGAGGAGTTATGAAGAGGAGGCTCAGGGCAGACCTTATTGCTGTCAACAACAAACGTAAAGGAGGTTGTAGACAGGTGGGGGTTGGTCTCTTCTCCCAGGCAACCAGCAACAGAATAAGATGACACAATCTCAAGCTGTGGCAGGGGAAGTTTAGGCTTAAGGTAAGGAGAAAGTTCTTCACAGAAAGAGAAATTGGCCATTGATATGTGCTGCCCAGGGAGATGGTGGAGTCACTGTTCCTGGAGGTGTTCAAAAAAAGATTGGACATGGCACTTGGAGCCAAGGTTTAGTTGTTATGAGGTATTAGGTATTAGGTAATAGGTTGGACTTGATGATCTCTGAGGTCTTTTCTGTAGTGGGTTGAAGTTTCTCCCCAACATTAACCTTGCCAGACCAACTCAGCTAGAAGCAATCTGATTGATTCTATGATGCTGTGAAGAGCACAATGGCAGAGATGGGGTTACCACACATTGTGTTAACCCTCATGGCTGACTGAGAAGCTCCTCAGATAGGTAACCGAGGCGATGGCCATACTGCTGTACAAGCGAATCTCCAGCACACGTCTTTAAGGCAAATGTGTAAGAAGTAATATACATAAATTATTTGTCTGAGAGTTTTCTGCACTCTTGCTGGAGAACTCCAGGGAGAAGACCTTATGAAAGGACTGGAACAAAAAAAATATTCTGGTGGGAAGAAAAGCTCCCTGCTGTTTTGGATATTTCTGTGGAAGGGTAAGGATGTTGAAACCCAGGAAAACTGGGACAAAATGTGAGCTGGCTGCCAGGCTGAGCCTTCGAAGAGGCTGACCACCAGCTGTGCTGCAGAGCAGCAGTCACCAGAGAGGCTTTCAGCCAAAGACATTGTCTGCCATGCCCCATGTGGGATGTCCCACAGGAAAGGTTGCAGGGAGGTGCCTTCCCTTCATGGTTGCCTTCTGAGCCTGAGGAAACTGGCACTCAGTCCAGCCTCCTGTTCGCTTCCATCTATAGATCCGTTGTAAAAGAAACATCTACGGATTTGTTTTGGGCTTGTGCCAACTTGCTACAGATTCAGATGCTAGCACTATGATTATCTCCCTCACAGACCTCCTCTGGCAAGAGGGTTGTATTGTCTTGGTACAGTCTGCAGGATGTGGCTTGCTGTCATCACACCCATAGCAGTATAAATTACTGCCATATCCTCAGGACGATGTGACAAATCCTTTACACTGGCTGAGTCAGTCTGAGGCTCTCCAAGGATTCCAGCTTAATTTTCAGTCTTGAATACACAATCCACATTATAACAGAGCTGTTCAAAAATAATGTGTGTAAGAAAGCTGCGTGTTTGTTTAGTTAATGACCAGTGAGGATTCTACCTTTGGGGGTGCATAACTTTCAATTATCATTACATTTATGTGTTTTGTGAGGTGGCTCTTGCACCAAAGGCAATTAAGATGAAGCGTGTGTTATGTCTGGTAGTCAGCTAGCTGGGCAGATAATCTCCTGATGTTCCACATTTTCAGGGGAAATACAGTAGTGCAAAGGGTCCAGCTGCAAAGACCACAGCTGCCTCAAAATGCTTGTACAACCTCAGCTACTTCAATCAGCCTGGCCACATTAAAACTTCTTTCTCTCAGGCTAATTTACCTCTCTGTGCTCTTCACAATTCTCTCCCACTGCAATGACTTAATCAAAGCTGGGAAACCAGGCCTTGCAGCAAAGAAAGGGAAATTTTTAATAGGAATTTTACAGGTGGGGAAATAAAGGCCATCTGTGCCAAAAGTCAAGATTGCTGCAGTCTCATTACCAGATCACAAGCTATAATGTCTTCTCTGCTTTTAAAAACACAGACAAATTCCTACAGGCACATTAAAAAAAGAGGAGGGGGCAGTTTAGGCTGAGCAGGGATCAACAGATATATTTCAGAAGGCAGAATTTTAAGTAAATAGTTTGAGATTACTACTGCCACAATAGCAAGAGAAAAAGAGATGGAAAAAACTTATCTTCCCAAAGTTTCAGAAGAGTAAATTCCCTGTCAAAAAACACACGATAAAACAGTACTTTGGAGCAAGACACGCACTGCTTAAGCTTGGGCATGTGCCCATGTGTTGATGTGTGTGTATATGTATAGGCACATGTGGTGTGCTCTCCATTCATAAAACATTAGCCATTTGCTATATGTCTTGGAAGATAAGAGCAGATTCTTCTCCCCCAACTTTGTATAGCTGATGGAATTGGCTTGAGAGATCTTCTGAATAGCAAATAATGTTGGTTATAAGCTTGCTGGTTTTAGCATGTGTTTACCACAGCAAAGACAAGCTCTGTGGATTCCTGCATTATTTTGCTTGCTTAGCTTCTGTAGTGCCTGCATTGTGCTGCAGTACATAACAGCCTCCTGTGGCATATAATAAATGTATAAAGACGACATTTACTAAGAGTCCCCACTCAGACAATGAGATGAAGGAAGAATTGAACCCTGTTTGCAAAAAGAAAGGCACTATTAATGGAAACGGGGTGTACAGAAGTACATGTAAGATCACTGCTAACTTGAAGGATTATGGAACATGGCAAGCCTCTGCTGGCATCAAGCATGCAGCATTCCCAAAACATGCATGGTTCATTCCTTGGAGATGTGCTACCTCAAAAAACAGGTAATAAATGAATGTTGGCTTTGTTCCTACAGCAAAACAGCCTTCCTCTTCCAGGAGGATGTAAAAAAGTATTTAGCCATATACTCCTTGCTCCAGATGGGTCTGTGGCTTCACTATGTTCCTCATACAGACCCCATGAAGACTGTTCAACTTCCTTTTGCTAGCCCTGTGTTACACATCCCTCTGTTCAGTTCTTTGTCAGGGAGCACAGAGCCAGTAATACACTCATACACTTGTCCTATTTACAAGGGTTCTGTTTGGGCATTTTGGCGTTTGTTTTTTTTGGTGTGGGGTTTTGGGTTTTGTTTGTTTTTGCAGGCATTCCTGCTTTCTGGCCCCTCGTCTTGTTTCCAGGATTGTCCATGCTAGTGTTCCTTGTAGCACTGTGAGATCATATCCTGAAGGGAGACTGGTGCAAGACAGTTTCCCGTTTGAATAATCTTTTTGTTCAAGCAAGAGGGATGGTTCCTTTCTGTCATCCCTACAGGCTCTTTTCCAGTGACAAACCTGAATTTTATAGCATTTGTTATGATGATGTATTTTCAAGCAGAGACCATCAAATCATGTAAATCAATATAGCTTTGCTGGCTTCAGAAGAGCCATGCAGATTTACTTCAATGAGTGATGTATCCTTTTCTGTCTGCCTTAACAGGACACTTCTCTCAGAAGCAAATTAAATATAGTGGAGTTTCAGACAGTTGGGTGACTCCCTAGATTGCATCTTTTATTTCTTCTGTATTATTTTTGTCATTATCCTTGCATTCCCTATAGGGCTTTCTGCCTGACTTAATGCAGTTACGATTCAGCCTTGCTGAAAACTGTTTTAACTTTGACACATAACACATACCATATCTGTGACTTCTGCACTTCTGTTACTCAGTTAGAAAAATTAGCTTTGGAGCTGGTGGTTTCCCACTGACTATTTCTGAGGAGTCTGAAGATAAGGCTTCCTCTCCAGTTCCACCCACTGGGAAATCATTAGCACAATTCCCTTACAGACATGAACACCCTGTAATATGCTGTTCCCAGGCATTCTCCTGCTTCCTGGATTGCCTTGCTATCATGGAAATGTGATTGTATTTTCCTTTTTTTTTTCCCCATTGGTATTTCGCTCTCAGGCGAGCTCAGAATTTGTTGCAATATGCTAGAATAACATGTCCTAGTTCTAGAGGCTGTAGACCATCATGAGCATAATTGGATCTATATTGAGCCTGTGATTCTTTAAGGCTTTCTCTACATTTTACACCATATCTTCTCCCATCTGGTGACATGCCTCTGAGAGCTATCAATGAGCTGAGAAACCTATTTGTCCTTAAGCTGCTATCTGTTTCCTTTTTATAACATTGGCAATAAAAGTCAAGTGCCAAAGCTGGTCCATTTTTAATTTTCAATTCAATTAAGCACATAAGAAAAAAGATTCATACTTGGCACTTGCTGCCAAAAGGTCCTGGTTAAAATAATCACACACAGAAGACATTCAGGTAACTGAAGGGTGGGATTTTTTTGTCATCTAATACCTTCCCTTGTTTTTCTTCCTCCTCTCTGTCTCCTCTTTATTCCTTCAGTTGTCCCCTGGCTCCTTCTGCTAAACTCATTCCCACCCTCCCCATCCCCGAGTGGGTGTTCCAACAACCCTCTCCAGGAAAGCCATCCTCACCCTCTCTGACCTCCTTCCTGCAGGGACCAACTCAGTCTGAATAATTTATGTTAACTATTCATCAAGGAGGTGGGTTCAAAAACTCCTCAAGCCTTCATTAGATCCTTAGTTGCGTTTGCAGCCAGGGTGCAGGCAGTGACCTGTTCCCCAACCCTGAGGAGGCAGTGAGGATGAAGGGTTTGGGAGGTGCCAGGCATCTGCTCTGTGCAGATCTGCTTAAAAACAGAGCCCATCCAAACTTCCATGTTTAAACAGATTGCTCAGACATACCTACAGCTCTAGTCAGATTAATAATTAATTTGCATTAGACAGACAGTGATGATCCACAGAAAGCTTTGTGAAGAAGTGAAAAGAAAAGAAAAGAAAAGAAAAGAAAAGAAAAGAAAAGAAAAGAAAAGAAAAGAAAAGAAAAGAAAAGAAAAGAAAAGAAGAGAAAAGAAGAGAAAAGAAAAGAAAAGAAAAGAAAAGAAAAGAAAAGAAAAGAAAAGAAAAGAAAAGAAAAGAAGAGAAAAGAAGAGAAAAGAAAAGAAAAGAAAAGAAAAGAAAAGAAAAAAGAAAAGAAAAGAAAAGAAAAGAAAAGAAAAGAAAAGAAAAGAAAAGAAAAGAAAAAAGAAAAGAAAAGAAAAGAAAAGAAAAGAAAAGAAAAGAAAAGAAAAGAAAAGAAAAGAAAAGAAAAGAAAAGAAAAGAAAAGAAAAGAAAAGAAAAGAAAAGAAAAGAAAAGAAAAGAAAAGAAAAGAAAAGAAAAGAAAAAGAAAAGAAAATAAAAAGAAAAGAAAAGAACAAAGCCCCCAAATATTTTTCCTTATTTCTAAAAGGTTCTCGCCCATAGAAGCAGTAAAGAAGAGACTCTTTAAGAACAGATAAGGTCAAGGAAGACCATGAGGCACAGGAGGAGCACGATGCTGCAGAGGAGTGATTCCCAAAGGCAGCCTATACTTCTCCTGTGACATACGACATACATAACTGTCAGCTTACTCCGTATCTACAGTTCCAGGGTTCCTGCTTCATAACTCATTCTTGCTACAGTGCAGCATCCTGGTATTGGCCACAGAACAAGGATTCCTGTGTCATCTGGACAAACCCTATTTCTGTGAGGGTCTTGTGGGAACCCCACAGCACTGTGTGGGAATCCAAGAGGAAAGTCTTATTTTGGTAATTCTAAAGCAACAACAACAAAACAAGAGATCAAAATCAGGAAGGACAAAGGGACTCTTACAGGGAATGAACTGCTTGGAAATCTTTTGCTTTGGATAAAGGGACCATTACAGGCAATAAACTCTTTGGAGGCCTCTTGTCTCTTTCCCACACTACCAGATGTACGGCTCACTCATCTACTTTTCTTTTAAACAAAACTTTCCTATCTGGCATGCAGCTGTGGAATTTAGACACTTACATGAGAGCTCCTAGCAGCTTCCACACTTCTCCGGTAGATTTGCACAAACTGGATATGACATTACCAGCAGCCAGCCACATCTTGCTTCAATAAACACTGTTATTTATTATTCAGCTAAAGAGGACTAGCTCAGCAAGGGCTAGGGGACTGAACTCTGCTGGCTAGTGTGTGGAGTAAGTCCACTATGTAGGTTTTAACCAGATTCAGGCTGTGACAGTGATAAGGAAGGAAAGGACACAAAGAAGAGCAGAAATCTGGAGTTTGTGAAATCCTTACCAAAAGCCCAATTGCTTTCACCACTCACCTTATATTTGAACAACTTCTACAGTTAGGTTATGCTGTACAAACCTTTACTGTTCTGTTCCTCATATCCTCGGTGCAAAACTGAGTGGCCACTGTGGTAACCCTGTTTCTGATTTCCACTGACACCCTTCAACTTGTTCCTAACTTCTGCTTCATGTTCATAACTGGATTAGGTAAGAGAAGGCCCAAACCTCAGCATTAGCCAGGAAGCACAGAAGAGAAGAGCTATTCCACTTGACTCAGACAGGTCAGACTGGGAAAGATCCACCCAAAACTCTTCCTATGGTACCAAAAGACAATACTGGTTCCCTGTCATTGAAGTCCACTTTCCATTGTCCCCATTCAAATTCCCTTCTCCCCTGGGACCTTTGCAGAGTGGCTACATGATTTCCAGGCAGAAACTCAGCATATCTATAGTTCTCCAGGTGATGATGGGGACAAGACTCTCTGGCTATGCACAGATCCAGGTCACATTTTGATACACAAATCAAGAGGTGTTTCTTGAGGAGGAGTGAGATAGGGCTGAGTTGCAGGGGCTTAGAGCTTTGAGATAAGCCTCAACAAGGAGGGTTCTTGAAGGACAGTAAGAGTGTTCTTGGAAAGAGACTCAAGGTCCAGTTTTAGGCATACACAGCCCCATGGACAAAGCCATCATGTGGCACTGAACGCAGTCACTTTGTCTTTCCGAAGTCTGTAGTCTCATGCCAGTTTTGCTGAAAAAGAAGCAAGAACTGGAGAATCAGAGGCCACAGATTTTTTGAGTCCTTATCCAGAAAACAAGAAGCCCCTCCATATATGTCTCTGATGTGCTGGGCACTAGAGGAGGGCCACTGGGAAACAGCCAGCAGCATCAGGTGAAGGAAACAGCCATTATGCTTTCCAGTGAGAAATCTGGCTACAGCTGTGCTGAGTGCTGGTCTGGATTTGGGAAAAGGCACTGAGCATAGTGAGGAACAGTAATGGCTAGAGGCCAGCAAGGCAATACTGGACTGGACACACTGGGATGTTGAAGGATTAGTAGTAGTATCCTATCAGGGAACTAAGGGCAATCTTAGACTGCCTTGGGGTTAGTAAGCAGAAGCTGACCACAGGGGAAGCTTATCCCTGTTACTAGAATTTTTTCCACAGAGACAAAGAGACAAGGTGGTCCCACAAGTCTTAGTCATCCACACCTAAGCCTAAGATGAGAGCTCACACAATGGAGAGGGCCGGGACAGAGGTTTCTCTGAGGCTGTGACCGTTTGAGGCTGTGCCTTTAAGAAACAGACAGTACTGGGACACTGGCTGAATGTTTTTGTATGAAAATGAAAACATTATATTCTAAAGGAATTTCATTGGTGAAGGGGCAAAATGCAACTTTACATTGTAGGACAGTTGGAATTTTTTCTCAGTTTGGGTTCAGCCTGCCTGCTTCTCAGCGAACTAGCTGGAGCTGACCTTGAGATAAGCAATAAGACAATGCATGTGCTTTTGAAGCTTTATAACAATTCTTTTCCTTAATAACTTGCCTTTTTCTCTGTCTCTAACCCCTTTTTGGGAAAAAAGGGAGGTAGGGGGGGAGAGAGGGGGTTACAGGGAGGGAAACTCTCCCTGAGGAGGGAATTTTGTTGTTATTTTTCTTTGCTGTATATTTCTGTATATTTATTGTAAATACCTGTATATATTGTGTTATATATAATCTGCTTCCTATATATGCTTGTAAATATAGTCTGCTTCTCCGACTGAGTTTAGCTGTGGTTTCTTACTCTGTGGGGGAGGGAGAGCTAGGCACTCTCTCAACCTACAAGTCCCCATGCACTTATCAGCTGGTGCCCCAAGTGAATTTCCCAGCAAAGCTTTAATCTAGCTCTATGTTATGGAAAGGTTCTTTTTGGAAGTGAAGATTTTGACAATATGCAGTGGTACTAATATTTCCAGTCCTTACCTTCCCATATAAAACCCATATTCCCTTCCATACTCCCACCCTTGGCTCAAATAGGCCATGTGTCAAGATGTATTTAACTATGCCTCTATGAAATCTCAAAACTATTGTCCAAAACTTTAGCCCACATCCGCTTTTCAGTGCAGCAGATATTGGTGTGCCTGACAGATAGTGGTTTCATCACACAAGCAAGGTCACTAGAAAAAAAAAAATCAACAATGGCAGGAGAGAGTATTTGGAGGTATTCTAGTCTAGCAGACTAGAAACTGTGAGACATGGGTCTAAAGATTGTTCTGAATTTCAGTTTTCTATGTACTTGGAGACAAACATCAATCTGAGGCTGGAAAGCAAGTTAAGAAAGTAAACTGGCAAAGAACTGAGTGGCTCACATGAACCACTGGCCTCCTCAGATCATGTTTGCAGCTGGGACTCCACTCTCCTTTCCTGCCCATGCCCTCATAGACCCACATTCCAGCAAATACACTCATACCCATAGGACCCTTCATCTCTGGCACACTTTTCTGCCTATCAGCAACATTGGCTAATGACCTTCCTCTTTCTTTTTTTCCCAAGAGCAAGACACAGTGACTTAGCACTGCCTATCCACAAACTGTACAATGATGCTTTTCTTGAAAATGCTCAAGGTTGAAGATTGAGGCTTGCTGATGGGAGGAGATACTGTGTGAGAGAGAGATGTCAAGTGAACAGTTTATACCCATTACCGCTTAACATGAGGAGGAACTTCTTCACTGTGAGGGTCACAGAGCACTGGAACAGGCTACCCAGGGAGGTTGTGGAGTCTCCTTCTCTGGAGAATTTCAAGACCCATCTAGATGTGTTCCTGTGCTACCTGTGCTAGATTCTATGGTCCTGCTCTGGCAGGGGGGTTGGTCTTAATGACCTTCAGAGGTTTCTTCCAACCTCTAACATCCTGTGATCCTATGACCTTGGAGGGCCTGACAGTAAAAACAGAAAGCCAGTGAAGAAATACAGGAATTTCCATCATCAAAGTATCAGGCTAGGAAAGCAGTCTCCTTTCTTGGATGTACTCAAAAGTGACAGAACAAGAGAGAATGGCCTCAAGCTATGATTGGGTAGGTTTAGACTGGGAATTAGGAACCTTTTTTTCACAGAAAGGGTGGTCAGGCACTGGAATGGGCTGCCCAGAGAGGTGGTTGAATCACCCATCCTGGATGTGTTTAAGGGCCATTTGGATGTGGTGCTTGGGGATATGGTTTAGGGGTGAGCCATGTAGAGTGGGGTTATCAGTTGGACTTGGTGATCATGAATGTTTCCGTGATTCTGTGAAAAGCTATTGGGATCCAGTCCTGGGCAACTGGCTATAGGTGGCCCTGGTTGAACAGAGGAATTGGTTTAGATAACCTTTAGAGGTCAACCATTCTGGGATTCTGTGAAATTATCTTTGCAAGACCATTTTAGATGAATACTTGGAGGACAGGACACTTCTATTTCTCAAAGCCAGATAAGTAGTGATTCAGAAATCAAAACGTGCACTGACTCAAATAACTGTGTGGCCGGACATTTTAAATAAGTAGATAAACTGACTAGATTGCAAGCTTCTTACTCAGAAAGATCTGAAATGTACCTGAAATCAGAACTGTTGCCCAGGATAAGAGCTTGGTCTTCAAGCAATTTAGTTGCATTTTCCACAGTGCTGAAGCACGTAAGGTCTTTCTGTCCTTCCTGACCTTGATCAAATAGATAGGCATCCATGGGAATGACAGAAACAGCCTGAGATGTTCATTTGGACAGGGAGAGAAAGTCTGCAATGGAGAGGAGGTTCTGAGGTAACTCTATGTGTTTGCAGAGGGGGTAGTTCAGCTGTCCATAAATATCCATCTTTACAGCAAAATATTTTTAGCTATTCTTTAAAGAATGAATTTTTGTATTTCACTCTGCTAGAGTATTTTCCAGAACTGAGTTTTCTAGCTTTCATATGAGGATGTCAAATGTAATAGCTCCACAGAAGTCAAGAGATGACAGGTACCGATTCTCTCCTATCAGCCAACCCTGTCAGAAAAGATTAGATTGGTTCCACATGAGTTATTCTTGACAATTTTGCCATAGTTGTACCTTCCAGGTGCCTGACAACAGCTTTAGTATTTAGAAAGAACGACTTTCTTCCAATAGTTTTTAGTAACTGAGGTTAAGCTGACTGGTTCCACCTTATTCTTTTGAAAATCAGGTACAAAATTTGCCAATTCTCAATTTTCTAGGGCCTCATACATTTTCCAGAAGCTCTCAACTATACCACCAACAGCTCCTGAACTGCTGGTGGTCTCTAAACACACTGCAGGGAACTCCACCAGATACTCAGAACTTGGAACCATCTAGCTCATGTACACATTCTCTGTCCCTTTGTTGTTACCTCTCCTATCTTTAAAAAGGACAAAAGGAGGACCCAGGAGACTACTGGACAAAAGACGTAACTTCATTCCTTGGTAAGGTGATGGAACAAATAATCTTGATATTCATTTCCAGGCACATTAAGGACAAAGAGATTAGGAGTAATCAGCATGAATTTACAAAGCCAAGTCACACTTGACCAACTTAATCAGCTTCTATGATGACATAACTGGCTTGGTGGATGGGGGGAGAACAGTAAATATAGTTTGCTTTGATTTCAGTAAGGCTTTTGACATTGTCTCTAATGATATCCTTATAGACAAGCTTTTCAACAGCTGGATTAACAGTGAAGTGGATTGAAAAGTGGTTAACAGACAAAGAGAACTATGATCAGTGGTACCAAGTCTATCTGAAGGCCTTTACTAGCAGTGTACCACAGAAATCAATCCTGGGTCAAATTCCATTCAATATCTTCATTAATGACCCAGATGATGGGATAGAGTGCACCCTCAGCGAGTTTGCTGAAGATATGAAACTGGGAGGAGTGATTGGTACATGGGCCTATCCAGAAGGACCTCAACAGGCTGACCAAATGGCAATGGGCACAACCTTAAATTATGGAGCTGCCCTCTGAACATTAGGAAACACCTTGTCACAACGAGGGTGATCAAGTAATGGTACATGTTTCCCAGAGAGGTTGTGGAGTCTCCATCCTTGGAGATATTCAAAAGTTGTTTGGACAGAGTCTTTGGGCAATCAGCTCTAGGTGGCCCTGCCTGAGCACAGGTTGGACCACATGACCTCCAGAGGTACCTTCCAATCTCAGCCATTCTGTAATTATCTTAGTAAGTTTTTATATTAAGTGCTAGCAAAGAGTTTAAAATTCAGCAACAAGCACCTTGTCAGGGCCTTGAATCTTGACAGACAGCAACACTCCACAGGACAACACATTGGGCCACATGATCCTCAAAGGTATTCACCGTCCCTGGGGATGTTCAAGCAGTCTGTGGATCTGTTGCTTACAGGAACGGTTTAGTGTTGACCCTTCAGTGCTGGGTCAAGGGTTGGACTGAATGATCTTCGAAGTCTCTTCCAACAAGATATATTCTGTGATTTTGTGATTCTGTGACAGCCAACTGTCACCACCATTCATATCCTATTAATAGTGCTCATAGCACTTGATCTCAAGGGAACAGGGCATCTCATATCCCCAGTGGAGCCCATCAGGCAGGTGGCTCTTGTGGGGTAGATGGTTTTTCCTCCCCTGTTGCTGATGCTATAAACCTATAAACCTTACTAACAGTTCTCTCTTCTTTTTTCTCTGTTTTTTTTTTTTTTTGTCCTTGTACATCTCTGTTGACAATCTGATTAACTTGGATATTTCTCAGCCTAACTTGGAGAGATGCATTCAGTGCCTTTTACCCAGTATCTGGTTTTGCACTTCTTTCCCACAGACTCCACGAGCTCAAGAAGAAAACCAGCAGCAGTTATAATGCCAATAGCTTTGCAGATCTCTTCACTACCCTCCCTATAGTTCCTTCCCAAAGAATTTTCTGCAAAAAGAGTCTGAAAAATCATTTATTGCTCCTGTCCCAGAAGATTCTTTTAAACTGCTCCAACAGTGTTAAGCAGAGTATCAGATTCTGTTATTATAACAGCCACCTCATGACTTAAAAACACGCATTATTTGGGAAAGAACCAAAAATTATCAACATATAAAGCCCATACGGCACATTTTAAAGGCTCTTTTTAATTGTGCAGGTGTGAAGGATTTATTTTACTTTGAAGGACTGGGATGTTTTCTGGAACTTTTTCCCTGCATACATCAGAACAAGACTCCTTAAATCTGAGGCCAGGCATATAGGCAACCATAAGTTAATTCAACTCTGAAAACCCTAGAAATTTAATGTTTAAACACAGAAAGGCTGGAAGACATTAATGGCCCCATCCTATCCAGTGGAAAGCACTGGGGTGGTTTGTATCTTTTAGCTTCAGGGACACCCAGCAGATAGACCTGGTGGGTACAGCTTTGAGTTGCTGAGATGCAGAGACACAGGGTCTCAATTACTCTCACTTACAGCTGCACCCAGTAGCCATATGGTAATGTCCAGCTGTATGCAAAAATGTAAATATGCACAGTTTAACACAGGTAATTAGTATGGTGCCTGTTTGGTAATATGGCCATCTTGAAAAGAAGGCGAGGAGAGGCTCTGCAGACTGGAAGCAATGCTTAAATCCCAGCCTGTCTCCTTCATTTGCTTTATTTCAATAGTCAGGAGTATAGCCAGGAGTTTCAATAGCCAGGGGCTCACCGAGTCTTTGAGGAGACACCTCTTTGAAGATGATTCTCCAGAAAATATGAGGGTGAAAATCATTAAGTGGAGCTGGAGATTGTTTCAAAATTACCATCAGCTTCTGGAGATTGTTTCAAAATTACCATCAGCTTCTACCCTTCTACAAACATTCAGAACTTGCAAGTGACCTGCTCAGATTTTACTGTAAAATTCTTTTCTCTCTTACTTCTCCTTTCCCCCCTACATACCCTCATGCTCTTGGATGATTGAAACGCACTAAGAAAGACAGATGGCCTTTTGATAATTTCTAATGGAATGTGTAAGCTGTGATTCCCTCCCACGCTGAACTCTGTGACCCAACGTGCAAATTTCAGAATTCTAGTTCAATAATTAAACGGAAATATAACAAAGTAATTGAACTGATCTGCTGAAACCTTACACAGAGAGCTAGTAGCGCTGGAGTAAAACTGAAGATTTTACACAGGCAATGACTTTAGTACAGAATCAAGTACAGAGTAGATGAAAAATACATTCTAGTTTTAAAAACAAAACTACATGTAAGGTATTCTCCTTTCCCAAACAGTTAACTAATTGCAGAGATTAGCAGGGTCATTGGTATACCCAAATGCATTATGGTCTATTCTTTCAAATGCAATTAGGAGCATTCAGTTTAAGAATGGGCTCATTTTACTCCATTATTTCAATCTAGCTAAGAGTGAGTTGGACTCGATGATCCTTGGGGTCTCTTTCAACCTTAGTTATACTGTGATACTGAGTCAGTAAATAAATCAACATTTCACCATTTTCTGATCGTTACAGGATTAAGAGACAGATAATATTACCAAGTAGTTCTTTAGAGATTGGCACTCTGCTATAATAACCTTTATTCTGATTCAGATGACAGTGGGCTTTTGCACTGTTTTATATTTCTGCTTCTTCTTATGTGGGTCTAAAAAGTGATAGTGACTGAAGAGGATATTGTATATGGCCCAGATAAAGCACACGATACTCCTCACAATGTACTTTTTGGCTTCTACAATCTTCTCTTTACAGTGTTACCAATTGGGCTTACTGACTGTGTTACTGCCTTACTTACAAGTCTTCCAGTCCTCAAAATATGACTAGGAGGAATTAACCACAATAAAAGCTGAAAGTCTCAAACACTGACTTCCTCAGCCAGAAAAATAAATACCCTGTCTGCTAAGAGTAAAAATGGTTTTCCCTTTAGATAGACCCACTCATGGAAGGAGACACAAAACAATTACCCAGCATGTTCCACATGCGTAAGCATCTGACAGCATGCTGTAGGCAGGCTCCAACCTGTCACATAGAATACTGGAAGGATTCAAATGCAGTCACAGGAAATTTTATAGAAGTCTTAATATCTACTTAATAATTTCAGTGTTTGACACTTTAGCAAAGAGGCACAGATGAGTTAACAAGAATTAGATTAGCAGAAAGTATTAACTGAGTTTCTGTATTGTGTTTTATCCCAGCTCCCTCCAAAAAGCTACTGTGTCTGCATAAGGCATTTTTATCAAAACAGTATCAGATTATGCAAGAAGGCAAAGGCAAATCTTTAGTGACACCACAAGATGAGTGGCTCATAATTATTTCAGTCCACAGCTAATGGACAACCAAAAATAATAGATTACTAAACCTTAACAGCTGTCTCAAGTTTCATGAAGAGGTGACTGTATTTGCCTTCTAAATGTACCAGAAATCAGCAGAAACTTTGCAACACGATTGTGTCTATTAGCAAGACAAAGGACAAGTAGTTTTCCTGGGTAGTATCAGGCCAGTGCAGTAAATGTGGAACACTGCAACACGATTTCAGAAATACCACTAAATAATACATACCTCAGTATGTATATCTCAGAACTTCAACTTGTGCTACCTACTGTCCCCAGAAGCTATATAAGTAGAGCCAAGCAAGCTCTGTAAACAAGATCTAATTCACACACACAAGATCAGGACTATCCAGTTGCCTATAGCTGTATTTCACAAAATAGCCATCCCACCTTCAACCTCTCCATCTTCAGTCTTAAGGAATATCTTCAAAACCCTATCAAAAAAATCAGCCCCATGTAAGAAAAAAGTTCTTCAATTTAGAAGTTCCTGTTCACAATGGAGACAGAGGAGTTTAGTAAATCTTTATTCAAATAAAGGAAGAGTCCACGGGACAATTCCTTGTGGGGTCTCTCAAGTGGCTGGGAGATATAGCTCCCCTTTTATCCTAAATTCCCAGATGCAAATTTCCTTCTCCCTTTCCCCATTGGCTAGGGTACTCCGGATTTACAGTCTTTCCTGAAATGCCTACTACATGTCCCACTTCACATGCAACTCCCCCTTAGTACATGCATTGTATGTTCATTTAAATTAGGTTCTTCACTTCTCTGGGTGGAGAAGTTAATATTCAGTAGCCTAATAAGCCTGTGCTCTGGCCTAAAAGTTCAGAAGTTTAGGCTGTGTTCAGTGTCTTGTCATCCTCACACAGACCCCCACTGGTTTACAGTGGTTTTTCAAGATAAGGTACTTCGCAGATGTGCCTTTGTTGTTTATGCACATAGATAAGGGGAACTGTCTGGGTCCCCCCTTCCTCTTCCAGCCCCCCTCTTAGACAATTTTCCTTTGTAAGGACACTAGTTACTCTTAATCCCATCACCCAGAAACTACTATTCTGAGTATTAAAAGTCAGAGATTCAAGCACAATGCTGGTTTCACAGCACTTCAAACTCTGGTTAATCCTTCCACAGAAGCTTGCTGACAGGATTATTTCTGTATTTGACACTGAACAGTTGTTGGATGCAGATGGGCATCACAACATGACTACTAATATGAACACAGAGTGCAATCACCTGAACTGCATTTTCTGCAGACCTGGATCCTGGGGTGAGTAACTGGCCTGGGACCAGGACTTTGACAAGGAAAAGCTTAATTATTGACCTCTTTCAGGCCCAGGTGTGAGATAAGTACCAACTAGCTTAGTTATTTCTAGTGGTGGGCAGATAGGGACATGGCCAGAGGAACATCTTAAGAAGCCTTGGGAAGTTCAGAAGATAAAAACTAAAGTGCTTGTGGAATTTCTGCACCTGCAAGGCTTACTGCTGTCCAACTCCAACAGTGAAGGCTGAATCAAACTCACATCCACAGCATGGAGACAGTTATTGGATCTTGTCCAAACCTGCCCAGTCTTGCAGCTATACTATGTGGAAGCTGAACATAACAGTATAATGAAAGTGCTCCTGACAAATAATGCAGACAGATCCCAGACAGAAGTGTTACTCACATGGGTGTGCTCCCACCTTCAGACAATTTCTAAAAATCCACCACCTCTATCTTCTTCTACAAGGTGACAGACTAATGTAGTTCTTTGCCTCCTGGATTGCACTGTATTGTATGACTTTAAGGTGCAAGGACTCTTAATTGTCAGTTCTTTATCTGTGTTCCCATGTTGTACAATAGGGAGAAAATAGAGGGCTGTTTCAACAACATAATGAAGAGTTCTGAAAGTGGATGTTTTCAGAGCAGAAACTGTTTTGAGGAAAGCTTTGTATATTTTAGATTGAAAACCACTTAGCACATTTGTGTTGACTGCAGGAAGACAAATAACCATAGAATCATAGAATTATTTCCATTGGAAAAGACCTCAAAGATCAGCTGTTGACCTAGGACCAGCATGGCCATTAAACTACGTCACAAAGTGTCACATCTACATGGTTTTTTTTAACACCTCCAGTGATGGTGACACCACCACCTCCTTGGGCAGCCTGTTCCATTGACTGACCACTCTTTCAGTAAAGAAAATTTTCCTAATATCAAATCTAAAATAAATAACATTGTAACAAAACAATAGAATATACATTTTCCCTAACATGAAATAATGAAATAGAATATAAAATACTGAAACAATAGAATAGGAACACACTGATTGTTAGGTACTGATTTTTCTGATGGAGCAGAATGCTAATTCTCCCAGATCAGAAGCCAATTCTTGCCTTCAGAAGAATATAAAGAAGAAGAACGTAACAGTCTAGGAATAGTGTCTTTAAAGTTTACTGCAGGAAGGAGAATACTAATTCAAAGGTGAAACGTTTAGGACTTATTTTAACAAAAATTAGCCAAAGTAAATGATGCAGTGACTGAAATACACCAGGGAGATGTATTGGAGCCAAAGTGACCAAGTACACTGTCTTGCCTGCTCTGTTCTGCATAATTAACTATCTTATTAACTAGACAATTGATTCACTACTTTATTGATTGATTGTTGCATTCATTCTCTCTTTCTGCTTTTTGTTTTGCTGCCAAATCTATCAGTTTAATTGCACAACTTTCTCCCTAAGTGATTCATCCCCTAATCAACTCTCTCATTCACTGACAAGTCTGTTTCTCACCCAGTTCACTGCTTAGCTGAATCCCAAGCCTTCACCTGCCTGATCTTCTTGGCATGTGTGACAAGTTGTGGGGCCCTTTGGGGTTCACACCATGAATTCTGATTGATGCTTTGGACGTTAGAGATTTGGTATTTATTCTTCATGTGCCCAATGAAAAACTGCATTGTAAATTGGCAGTGATCTGCTTTTGTGTTCCCCTGGCGAATAGCAGTTGTGGAAAGTCACAGCACAGAAGCTATAAAAAGTCAGGGAGTTTCTGTTTACATGGATGCATCTTTTAAACAAAGTGCTTGTCTACATGACAACTGACTGCTATCATACTGCCTGAGGTAAAACTGCTTTTCAAATCTTAATTACAGAAGACAAGCAAATCTTCTTATTGCAAGTGCAGAGAAGGATGCTTTTGACTGTTCAACTAGTCTAGCTAGCTGGCCAGCTATAAAGGACAGCAAAATCCACTTAACAATACAATCAGGTTGCTTAGGGCCTTGTCCTTTCAAGTGCTGAACACCTCCATGGAGGGAAGATCCACCATGGCTCTGGGCTGCTTGTCTCCATGCTTGGCCATCCTTTTTGGAAGAGTTCCTGGCTGTTTCACATTCTTCTTTCACTGTGCACCTCTCAGAGGAGTTCAGCTCCATCTTCTTCACAGTTCCTCTCCCAGCAGGAGAAGGCAGCAGTTAGATCCCCTCACCTGTATGCCACATGATGCAGCAACATGATAATATGCTATCAAACTGAGAAATTCCCAGATACTGAGAGCAATGGAGGGGAAAAGGTGGATGGACAATCCCAGACTGGGGCTAAAATAATGAAACAAGAGATATTGACAGATATCACATGTAGGGGAATGGTTGTATTGGGAGCTCCTCTTGGATGAAGGACATCAGAAGACAGTGGGAATAGAGTAGATTCCCAGGGTTAGCAAATCATTGACTAAAGCCAGAATTACTAGACAACAGTCTAAAATCACCAAGAACAGGGCCGGTGGAGAAAGAGCAAACAGAATTGGGTTGTTTATTTTGGAGGAGATAAAAATGAGGGGGGAGGGAAAGTAAAGCAAAAGGAATGATTGGGAAGCTCATGGGTGCCCATTACAGTAGCCTTGTCCACATTGACCCTGCCCAGTGGGTGACAACAACCCTGTTTTTATGTTCGTACAACATCCCCAACTTGCCTCCATGTTCAGGGACAGCCAGAAATGTCAACAATGGGAAGCCCCAGAGGAGACAGAGGATCAAACCTCTCCAACATACTCCCCTTCAGGCACAGGACATTTTTTTTTTCATCTTTACTATTTGTTAACACCAGCTCCCACCACACCCTCAGTCCTTCAAGTTTACTGAATTTTCCACTTATCATATAATTTTTTCTCATCCTCTTTCTGGGTAAATTAAATGACAGTGCAAGCTATAACTCATAACCCTTTTTCATCCTCTTGTCTACTGTAGTTAACACTGTCTGCTTCCAAAGTAATAGCTTAAACCTCTAGCTCTTCATTGCTTCCTGTCTTAGGTAGGTGAATTTTCAGCAGTCACATTATATGTCCATCAGTTTTCCCTAACAATTCTCAAACCTGTCTTTTCAGCCAAATGTGAAGGAATCAAGGGCAACAAAGTTCCTACAGGTTCTGAGGATGCCCACAGCCAGGGAAAAGAGGGACTCCAAATTAGCGTTTCCACTAGCAGTCCAAATTCATGCAGTATGTATCATCTGGCAGCAGCTGACAGCCCAAGCTGCAGGCACATTGCTCCTGGCTGGTGACAGCGCTTGCTGGTTCTTGCTGAGCAAGTGCACCGCAGGCGATGTGAGGGAGAGCCAGCATACTGCAGAGGGATAGCTTAAACAAGAAAGGACTGCAGGAAATTCTGCTGCTCAGGGAATTACTTGCCTTTTAAATCCACGAAAAGCTGCCAAAAAGAATTTTAAAAAAAAAAAAGAAAAAAAAAAAGCCCCACATGAAGTGTTTCTGCTGGTAAAGCTACTCTCGGGGTTTTACCAATAGCAAATAGCAGGTTGGAACTGTTTACTTAAAAACAGATTTGTGAGTAAAATCAAACTTATGTTGTTACAAATTCATAATAGAGTAATTTTTAAAAATGCAAATAAAAATGGAATTGAAAATATTTTAAACCAGCACTGTTATTGATCAGGTACTTTGTCTTAATGTAAGAAAATAGCTGCAGGCAAAATCGCGATTGAGTAATACACAGCATCTTCACCTGGAGAATCTGCTCTCTGAGTTGAGTGACGCTACATGTATCATTGAAGTTAAACATGCACAGCCCCAGAGACTGTTTGATTTTTCAACCAACAGTGGCAACCATTTGACAAGAACGTAGTTTTGGTGCTGCAAGGAAAAATTAATCTGATCTAGAAGTTCCTGTTCACAACAGAGACAGAGGAGTCTTGTAAAACTTTATTCAAATAAAGGGAGAGTCCACAGGACAATTCTCTATGAGGGCTCTCAAATTGCAAGAAGGTACAGCTTCCCTTTTATCCTAAATTCCCGAACGAAAACCTGGTTAGACTCATTTCAATCTAGTAAACCAGGGCAGACCATTTTATTTCAAAAAGACAGCCAAGATCCAAACCAAGCTAGTTTCACAGAATCAGAGCATCACAGAATCAACCAAGTTGGAAGAGACCTCCATGATCATCAAGTCCAACTGATCAACCAACCCTATCTAATCAAATAAACCATGGCACCAAGTGCCTCTTCCAGTCTCTTCTTAAACACTTCCAGGGACACTGACCACACCATTTCCCTGGGCAGCCCATTCCAATGGCGAGTTACTCTTTCTGTGAAGAACTTTTTTCTAAGGTCAGGCCTAAACATCCCCTTAAACAGCTTGAGACTGCATCTTGTCTGGTGATGCTTGCCTGGGAGAAGAGACCAAGCCCCACCTGGTTACAACCTCCCTTCAGGTACTTGTAGATGGCAATAAAGTCTCCCCTAAGCCTCCTCTTCTCCAGGCTAAAGAACCCCAGCTCCCTCAGCTGCTTCTCATAGGGGTTGTGCTCCAGTACCCTCACCAGCTTTGTTGCCCTTCTCTGGTGTCGTAGTTTGGGAGACCAATTCTCCCACCACAGGCAAAAGAAGACTCAGACAAATGGATTGCAAAAAATGGTGGAAAGTTTAAATGGAAAAACAAAAAACCCAACAATTAAAGTTTTACAGAAAACCACAAGCACAGTGACAAAAGAGAGAGATCCCAGAACATACCCAAGAACATCCCATCCCCACCTGGGGGTACACCCAACCCCCTCCCAGGGCTCTTTCTCCCCCCCCCCAACCCAGCCTTGAGCCTGGGCAGGCCCAAGGGAGGCAACTCACGCCATTTTACCTAGGCAGTGGTGAGGGAAGAAAGAGGAAGTGAAGACCCCGTGCTGATGTGTTACAGGGGAGCAGGGAATTATGGGAATGGAATACCTGGTTTCCTGTGACCACCCCCTGGGCTGGGCCCACCCCTTGGGACATCCCAGGTGTGGCCTGTGCAGCGGCATCAGGGGGCCGGCACCCAGCCTAAACCACCACATCTGCACATGTTCCAGCAAGTCAACATCTTTCTTGAATTGAAGGGCCCAGAACTGGACACAGGACTCAAGGTGTGGCCTAACCAGTGCTGAGTACAGGGGCAGAATGACCTCCCTGCTCCTGCTGGCCACACTGTTCCTAATAGAGGCCAGGATGCCATTGGCCTTCTTGGCCCCTGGGGCACACTGCTGTCTCATGTTCATTCTACTATCAACCACTACCCCCAGGTCCCTCTCTGTTTGGCAGCTCTCCAGCCACTCTGACCCCAGCCTGTAGCCCTGCATGTGGTTGTTGTGGCCAATGTGCAGAACCCGGCACTTGGATGTGTTAAATCTCATGCCGTTGGACTCTTCCTATCTGACCAGCCTGTCAAGTCCCTCTGCGGAGCTCTCCTGCCCTCTAACAGATCAACACCTGCTCCCAGCTTGGTGTCATCTGCAAACTTACTAATGATGGACTCAATCTCCACATCCAGATCAACAATAAAGATATTGAACAGGATGGTGCCCAGCACTGATCCCTGGGGCACACCACTAGTGACTGGCTGCCAGCTGGATGTGGCACCATTCACCACCACTCTCTGGGCTCGGCCCTTCAGCCAGTTCCTAACCCAGCACAGAGTGCTGCTATCCTAGCCTCAGGCTGACAACTTGGCCAGGAGTTTGCTGTGGGGGATAGTGTCAAAGGCCTTGCTGAAGTCCAGGTAGACTACATCCACAGCCTTCCCCACATCCACCAGGCAGTCACCTGATCAGGTTGGTCAGGCAGGACCTGCCCTTCCTAAATCCATGCTGGCTGGGCCTGATCCCTTGGCAGTCCTGTAGGTGCTGTATGATTGTACTCGTGATGCCCTGTTCCATAGTCTTGCCTGGCACTGAGGTCAGGCTGACAGGTCTGTAATTCCCTGGTTCCTCCTTCTGGCCATTCTTGTGGATGGGCATCACATTGGCCAGTTTCCAGTCATCTGGGACCTCTCCAGTGATCCAGGACTGTTGAAAAATGATGGAGAGAGGCTTGGCCAGCTCATCTGCCAGCTCTCTCAGCATCCTAGGATGGATCCCATCCGGTCCTATAGACTTGTGGGGATCCAAGTGGCTAAGCAGGTCTCTAACGTCTTCCTCCTGGATTACAGGGGGACTAAACTGCTCCCTGACTCTATCTGCCAGCTCAGGAGGCCAGCTGTCTGAAAGACAACCTATCCTACTATTAAAAATTGAGGCATTAAGTACCTCATCTTTTGTCACTATAGTCTCTTCCATGTCCACTAAGGAGTGGGGGTTCTCCTTGCCCCTCCCTTTGCCATTAATGTATTTATAAAAACATTTTTTATTGGCCTTTACTGCAGAGGCCAGTCTAAGCTCTAAATGGGCTTTTGCCTCTCTATTTTTTTTCCTACATGACCTAGCAACATCCTTAAACACTTTCTGAGTTGCCTCCATTTTATCCAAAGGTGATACACTCTCATTTTTCCCCTTAATTCACTCAGAAGTTCATTGCCCATCCAGGCTGGCCATCTGCCCTGGTGGCTCATCTTCCAGCACATTGGCACAGCCTGTTCCTGTGCCTTCAAGATTTCTTTCTTGAAGTAGGTCCAGCTCTCCTAGACCTCTTTGTTTTTAAGGGCTGTTTCCCAAGGTACCTTCTGGGTGAGTTCCTTAAGTAATATGCAGTCCACCCTGCGGAAGTCCAGAGTGGAGGTTTTGTTGCTGCCCCTCTTAGCTTGACTGCATATTGAAAACTCAATTATTTCATGGTCACTGGACCCCAGTCAGCCTCCAAACACCATATCTCCCACCAGACCTTCTCTATTTTCAAAGAGTAGGTCATATTCAAGTATCGTAAGGAGGAAGTCTCAAAAGCATCTCAGTGAGTCAGTGACTTCATTGCCCAAGCCCCATGGACACAGGTCACAGCCACAGCTACTACAGTAGCCCTTGCACTGCTTTGATTCACTTCTCAGCTTTCCAAAGTGAAGGAGATGGTGCACACTTTACAGATGGCCCTCTTTGTAATCACTGGCGTTTTGGCTTTGTCCACAAAAGCATGGCTTTCTCATGGTAAGGATGAAACCCTGGGATGGACTCCGGCTCTCTCTTTCTACAGCATGTGAGAACATTTTCAACTGGAGATTTTTGAGAGGAGTCATTTCTCTGTGAAATGTGAAGTTTTAGGTGTTAGGAAACAAACTGAAAAGGCAGCCACAGGTCTGTCACATCTGAAATTTAAAATGATACAGTGTGAACATTTATAAACATTTCAACTTATAAATGGCTTAACCAGCAAATCAGATTTAATTCTTTTACATTTTTTTCCCAGCTTTCACCATATTCACACCTTAACCTTCCAGTACTTCCTGAGTTCCCTGCCACTGCCTCCCTGCCAACCCTCAGCAAAACTCCTAGGCCTGTCTCTGAATATTCTGCTTCATCTTTAGCTCTCACTAACAGCTTCAACGTTAGGAATTCAGATGATTAAAATATAAACATATTTGACATTGTCCCCCTACCAGCAACTGGTTTTCTACATTGGAAAGATGTAGATTTGATGGGTGGACCACAATTGACTTGATGATCACACTCAAAGAGTGGTAGTCAATGGCTCAATGTCTCAGAGGAGACAAGAGATGAATGGTCTCCTTAGGGGTTGGTACTGATACCAGTGCTGTTTAACATCTTAATCTGTTGTGGGCTCTATGCTGGGACAGAAAGGTTTCCAGACCGTGTTTTGTCGTTATGCATAGATCCAAGAAGTGGAGGCATGCCTCTGGTCTGCCCCAGACACATCTAGTGATGAAGAGAGGGGAGAATCTGTGTCAGTTAAGGATAAAGCTAAAAAGGCTATTGGAAAGGCTACTTTAAATGCTACTGTTGCTGACTCTGGCAAAGAGCCAGGGGCGGCGGCTCCTGTTCCTAACATGGCGACTCCCCAGTCTTCAGCCACCATTACCTAGGCAAGGTCATTTCTGTCCACCATGACAGGACCGGAAGGGGCCCCCACAGCGGCTGATTTGGATCAAGACCTGTCAGCTTCTATTAAGGTGGCTGTAAATTCAAACATAGCTCCAATTAGGCAAGTAGCAGTTTTAAAAACTAGAGGTGGAAAGGCCAAAGCTGATCCAGTGTGGTAGGTTGAGAGAGGGCCTAGCTCTCCCTCCCCCACGGAGTAAGAAACCACGGCTAAACTCAGTTGGAGAAAGCAGACTATATTTACAGGCATATATGGAAAGCAGGTTATATACAACACAATATATACAGGTATTTGCAATATATATACAGAAATATACATCAAAGGAAAATAATACAACAAAAATTCCCTCCCCGAGGAGAGTTTCCCTCCCTTTAACCCCCTCTCTCCCCCCCTACCTCCCTTTTTTTCCCAAAAAGGGGTTAGAGAGAAAGAAAGGCAAGTTATTAAGGAAAAGAGTTGTTATTAAGCTTCAAAAAGCCCATACAGGATTAGTTTTTGCTTATCTCAAGGTCAGATCCAGCTAGTTTGTGGAGAAGCAGTCAGGGAGAACAGGCTGAAACCCAAACACCCAAACTCCCAAACTGAAAAAAAATTCCAACTGCCCTACAATTTAAAGTTGCATTTTGTCCATCCACCAGTGAAATTCGTTTAGAATATCAGAGTGTTTTTGTTCTAGTACCGAAAATATTTAGCCAGTGTCCCAGTACTGTCTGTTTCTTAAAGGCATAGCCTCAAACAGTCACAGTCCACCCCTTTCTAAACAATTTCTTTGGCTGGCCGTACTGCCCATCCAATCCAGGACAATATTTACAGTTTGTAAGTAAAGTTCATAGTCCATTCCAGCTATACTCAGATGTAGATGATTCAGAAGTCCAAGGAAATCAGAAAACAAGAAAATGGAAAACAGTTTGTCTCTCCGCAGACAAAGCGAAGAAAAGGAAACAGGGAAACAGGGACTCTCAGTTGACTCAGGGCTCTCAGGGTTCTCAGGGTTCGTGCAGCGTAGATTCCTCAGGGATTCTTCCTTAGGGCGCGTTGTAGCTGTACAACAGTCTGAAATTAAACTCTCTCAGCTAAAGTTAAATTTCTTTGTGGAATACACTGAATTTCACCATTCTCTTGCATTACCCAATAAGTGTGACCCAGACCTTCAGCTGAAACCACCCCTCGGACAGGTTTAGCCTCTGCTGAGGGCGAAAATACCCAAACAGTTTTACCTAACAGATTCTTTTCTCTAACAACAGGAACTCTATCACCTTCTACTTTCCGTAGCAGATCTGAATGTGCCGGTCCAGCTCGGTTCACTGAACCTCTACTATTCACCAGCCAGGTTGCTTGTGCTAAGTGTTTTTCCCAGTTTTTCAAAGATCCACCCCCCCATGGCTTCGAGAGTGGTCTTCAGCAAACCATTGTAGCGTTCAATCTTCCCTGCAGCTGGTGCATAGTATGGAATGTGTAAAATCCACTCAATACCGTGCTCTTTTGCCCAGCTCTTTACAAGATTGTTTTTGAAATGAGTTCCGTTGTCTGACTCAATCCGTGAGTCCACAGGACTCCACAGGATCAACCAGGTAATGGTTGGGCCATGGGGGGAGAGCCAATGGGGGAGAAGAGCAGGAGCCTGATTCCGGTGAGGGAACCTCTGCTAAAAAGGGCCTGTTGGAGAGGAAGAGAAGGTTCATCTTAGAGATATAGCTGAGTTATTGAGATCATCACAGGATGGAGATGCAGCTAGGGCAGCAGCTAGTGGTAGTGCCTCCCAGCTTAAAGAGATCCTCAGGAAAGTGACAGCAGGATTATGGGGACAACAGGCTGAGGAGGAAGGAGCAGAGGAAGAGGCAGATGACATTTCGGAATGCTACTCCCCATGGGAGGAGCTTCGCAACGTGTATAAGGAATACATCAGAGCAGATAAGGAACCAATCCTAGCTTGGCTCTGCATCCAGCTCTAAGAGTTGGAGACAAGTCAGCAGCTCAGCTAGGAACTCTCTCAAAGGATAATGGAATAGATAGACATCTAGGCAGGTCTCTCGGTAAGGTTAATCTGTGGATACACCTTTCAATGGCAGTTTTCCTGAGATACCCTTCCCGAGATGACCTTCCATGGAATCCTAAGCCCTGGACTACCATAGATGAAGGAATTAAGCATCTGAAAGAATTTGCTGTTAGAGAGATACTCTATGGTGAACATGAAACTCTGAATCCTGACGACATTCCTGTGGCAGCTGGTCTTGCTAAAAAGCTCATCAAACTTGCTCCTTCCAATTATGCAAATATTTTGGCGAGCAGAATTGTAGCAATTATGGTGGAGATCCTCCTACGGTTGGCCAATTCACCTTGTCTTGCTTGATGGCGAAACCTGCATTCAGAAGAATGTCCATGATTTTGTTACCTTTCTCGAAGACTTCCTCAGCAGTTTTACCCCAGACGATGATATCATCGATGAACTGGACGTGTTCTGGAGCACCACCTTTCTCCAGAGCATTATGGATCACTGCATGACAGATGCTTGAGCTGTGGATCCAGCCCATTGGCAGACTGTTGAAAGTGTACTGGATTCCTCTCCAGGTGAAAGCAAACTGAGGCCTGCATTCCTCTGCTATGGGAATAGAGAAGAAGGCATTAGCAATGTCTATGGTAGAATACCATTTGGCCTCTTTGGATTCCAGCTCATATTGGAGTTCCATCATGTCTGGTACTGCTACACTCATAGGTGGAGCTACTTCATTCAGGGCTTGGAAGTCGACTGTCAGACGCCAGTCTCCACTCTGCTTTCACACAGGCCACATTGGACTGTTGAAAGGTGAATGAGTTTTGCTGATGACTTTCTGACTCTCCAATTGACAAATCAGATTCTGAATGGGCAACAAAGAGTCACGGTTTGTTCTGTATTGTGTGTGATGCACAGTCTGAGAAGCAACCAGCAATTTAATGTCCTGAATCTTGTGTTGTCCCACAACTGCAGATTCATCAGAAAGCTCAGGTCTCGCAGACACCTTCAATTTTTGTCCATCAATTTCTACAGAAGCTACTCCAAAAGCCCATTTGTAACCTTTAGGGTCCTTGAAACGCCCTTCTCTCAGAAAATCAATTCCCAAAATACAAGGTGCAGCAGGTCCGGTCACAACTGTATGCTTCTTCCACTGTTTACCAGTTAAACTTATATCAACCTCTACCTTAGTCAACTCTTGAGATCCACCAGTGACTCCCAGAATAGTTATAGGCTCTGATCCCTGATAATTTGATGGCATTATGGTGCGCTGAGCTCCTGTGTCAACCAAGGTCCTGTACTTCTGAAATTGTGAAGTGCCAGGCCACTGGATGTACACATCCCAATAGATTCTGTTATCTCCATTATCCCTCTCCTCCCCCTGGCGGGAGGCAGGGCACCCCTAATTGTGGGGAACATTTCCACAGGTGCAACAAGCACACTGTCCATTGTTAGAAGTGGAGCCACTGTTGGAGCTATTAGAGGTGTTCTGGGAAACTGTGGAAGTAACAGCTACCCTTCTGGTATTGGTACCTTGGGTGCTGCCACTTTGCAGTTCTCTCAGTCTCCTGAAAAGATTAGAAGTTGGTTGGCCATCCCATCTGTTCATGTTCTCACCAAACTGATCACGCAGGTTATCCAAATAGTCCTACGTGATTGCCTTGGTGGTCTGTTTTGGTTTGGTCTGTTTTGGAATGACCTCCTTGGAGGATGTCTATTCCTCACAGCTGAAACCTGCACCCACCTGGAGGAAGAATTGGAATTATCTCTTTGTGTCGATTTGTATATGGAATTTTTAATTTCATCCTTCAGCTCTTTCATGCAATTCTTTATCTCACCAGTCAGAGTTTCAATGTCTGAAACCAAAGAAACACGTGTGATGCTATCATCCAATTGTCTCAGTTGATCAGTGAATTGGCCAACTGTAGGAGGAGCTCCACCATAATTTCTTGCCACAATTCTGCTTGCCAGAATATTTGCATAATTAGGAGGAGCAAGTTTGATGAGCTTTTTAGCAAGACCAGTTCCTACAGGAATTTCATCAGGATTCAGAGTTTCATGTTCACCATAGAGTACCTCTCTAACAGCAAATTCTATCAGACGCTTAATTCCCTCATCTATGGTAGTCCAGGGTTTAGGATTCCATGGAAGATGATCTCAGGATGGGTGTCTCATGAGAGCTGCCAATAAAAGGCATATCCACAGAGTAACCTTACCGAGAGACCTGCCTAAATGTCTTTCTATTCCATTATCCTTTGAGAGAGTTCCCAGCTGAGCTGCTGACTTGTCTCCAACCATTAGAGCTGGTGCACCTGTATTGTAACATCACAGTATCACAGTATCACCAAGGTTGGAAGAGACCTCAAAGATCATCAAGTCCAACCTGTCACCCCTGACCTCAGGACTAGACCATGGCACCAAGTGCCACATCCAATCCCCTCTTGAACACCTCCAGGGATGGTGACTCCACCACCTCCCTGGGCAGCACATTCCAATGATAAATGACTTTCTCAGTGAAGAACTTTCTCCTCACCTCGAGCCTAAACTTCTCCTGGTGCAGCTTGAGACTGTGTCCCCTTGCTCTGGTGCTGCTTGCCTGGAAGAAGAGACCAACCCCTTCCTGGCTACAACCACCTTTCAGGTAGTTGTAGAGAGCAATGAGGTCACCCCTGAGCCTCCTCTTCTCCAGGCTAAACAATCCCAGCTCCCTCAGCCTCTCCTCATAGGGCTTGTGCTCAAGGCCTCTCCCCAGCCTTGTTGCCCTTCTCTGGACATGTTCAAGTGTCTCAATATCCTTAAACTGAGGGGCCCAGAACTGGACACAGTACTCAAGATGTGGCCTAATCAATGCAGAGTACAGGGGCACAATGACTTCCCTGCTCCTGCTGGCCACACTATTCCCAGTGCAGGCCAGGATGCCATTGGCCTTCTTGGCCACCTGGGCACACTGCTGGCTCATGTTTAGGTGGTTGTCAACCAGCACCCCCAGGTCCCTCTCTGTTTGGCAGCTCTCTCTGACCCCTGCCTGTAGCTCTGCATGGGGTTGCTGTGGCCAAAGTGCAGCACCCGGCACTTGGACTTGTTAAATGCCATCCCATTGGACTCCGCCCATCTGTCCAGTCAGTCAAGGTCCCTCTAACTGACCAACATCTGCTCCCAACTTGGTGTCATCTGCAAACTTGCTGATGACTGTCTCAATGCCCTCATCCAGATCATCAATGAAGATATTAAAGAGGATCGGGCCCAGCCCTGATCCCTGGGGCATGCCACTGGTGACTGGCCGCCAGCTGGATGTGGCACCATTCACCACCACTCTCTGAGATCGGCCCTCCAGCCAGTTCCTAACTCAGCACAGAGTGTTGCAGTCCAAGGCACGAGCTGACAGCTTAGCCCGCAGTTTGCTGGGGACAGTGTCAAAGGCAAAGGTGATAACTTCATTTGGACAGGGGAACGCAAGCGACTACTGCTCCAGTTTTGAGTCTCCCTTCCCAGAATATGTGGAGGGAGGAGTGGTTTATGGAGGGCTGACTCAAGAATGAGGAAGATCATGCAAGCCAGTAGCATCCAAGGCTGGCTGGTGTGTATTCAAGCAGTGGCAGCCACAGTACTAACGGTGGATGTCTTCATGTTGAATTCTGGCTTGCAAAGAGTTCCTGCTGTGCTGGCTCCAGATGACACTGCCTCCCCTGCACTGTCTCTGCATGTGTCCACTCAAGAGTGGGGACTTGTTGCTGAGGCTGTAGCTCTGGGTTTCTGTGAAGAGCCAGCAGCTCAGTGAGCAGGTTAGTGCAGAGGCCCAAGAGGCTGATCAGCAGAGCACTCTGCTGCAGCCCATGCTGTGGTGTCTTGGAGCAGCAGAGCAAGGTGCAGTCAGATGTAGAATTTATTTCTTTGTAGCTGGCTGAGCTGTTCAGTGTGCCGGGTGTGTGTGCAGATGATCCCCTGCTGCTTGCAGAGCCATAGGTGCCTGCCCATGGCTTTAGTGGGGATTAAACACTCCAGAGGGCTTGGGGGGGGGGGAGGGGCGGGGCAGGTTGTTCAAGGCAGAGTGTCCTCTCCACACGTGCAGAGCAGGCCTTTCTTTTTCTGGAGCCTGCTGCACCAAGAAAGGCTTGCAGTGAAGACAGCTGTACAGCTCTGGCTGTAAATAAACCTGTTTAGATTCCAGTTGCATAACCAAAGGTCAACGGAGCTTGATGTTTAACTCCCTTTTGTAGTTTTCCTCTCCAAGTTTTTTCCCTTCGTCTATGTTCTTAGTGCTACTTTAAAGCACCAAAAACTATTAAACTAGTTGGACCACAGAGACTGCAGTACGGACGGCTGAGAAAGGATGGACATACGCAACCAGAGTTAAAGGACCCATGGATGCACCCACCAAATGGATCGCGGTACCCCAAATGGAGGACCTAAAGATGGTCATGAGACGAGTTCCGGTACCAAAATAGGAGCGGTAATGGTCCTAGCCTGAAAACATAACAAACCAGTCAGGAAAAAAGTCAGGAAGGGAAATTGGTAAAACCTCCCTGGACAAGGGAAGGGGACATAATCCAAGCAGAGTATTGGTGGGGATTGAAGGAGGCAAGACCAGGTAGACCTCTGTAATTGCCATGAAGAAGATCTAGAACCATGGCTGTGGGCAGAAACCCCATGAGCAGTGTGAGTGGAATTGCAAGTCAAACCGGACTCCTAATTCCCAGGATTAACCACTTGAAGGAAGAAAGTTGTCACCCAGACCTTGGTATACCATATGCACTCACTGTGTATGGTACCTATTAAAGGAAGAGAGGAAATATTCTCAGGCAAGGAACATCAGTTGTTATCCCAGTTGTTATTCCTTCTACCAGGAAGTTGAAATTGGAGTCTTTTCGGTTGTTATAGAATTGTTGTCGGGTTATGCAACTGTTTCACCACCACCACCACCTTTGAAACAGGTAACATGGTGGAAATTGGTGGTGGGGACAAGACTAAAAGGGATCCTCTTGGGAGGATTTCTTAGGTTATTATGGCTCAAGACAAATGTAGTAGAAAGAAGGGAAGGGATGTGTGAGAAATTGTTATATTTGGCTTTCACAAGGGGAAGGTGGGTGCCAGTGGGTGTAGGCATTGCTGGGGACCTTGAGGTTCGATCCTTAAGCTGAGTGGCTGATTGTAGTCTGTGTTGTGTAGGATGTGTATTGGGAGAGAAATGGAGGGAGGGTAAGGCATCGAGATGTCTGAGACTGGCCAGGTCAAGAGTGCAAACATTTGTCCCAGCCCTGACCGCAGCCAGCAACAGGCAGGACTGGGAATGAGGGGGGGGTGGGTGCATGTTTGGAAAACATGAAGGGATTTGTGGAGGTATTTATGGATATGTATGTTTGACATCTATATAAGATCAACTTGTGTTGTTATGGTGTGCCTCTAGCAAATCTGCTGTGTGCCCAGCGCTGCTTTGCCTTTATTTTATAATAAATTGTTCATATTTAAAATTGAGCAGTGAGCTCATTTCTCACAGATGTCATGCAGGGGTACCTTGACAGACTGATTGGCCAATGCTAACCTCATGAAGTTCAACAAGGCAAAGTGCAAGATCCTGTATCTGGGTCAGGGCAATCCCAAGCACAAACACAGACTGGGCAGAGGATGGACAGACAGCAGACCTCGGGAGGACTTGGGAGTGACAGTGATGAGAAGCTCAATGTGGTGGGTTGAAGTTTCCCATCACATTAACATAGCACAGCTAACTCAGCTGGAAGCGAAAGAAAGCTGTATTTACAAGCAAAAACGACACTCTACAATGGAAGGCAATGAATATGTAGAAAATATACAGTATTTACAATATTATACAGATATTCACAATTAGCAAATAACACGGAAACCCCCCTGGCACCCCTCTGGTTTCCCCAGAGACCAGGAAAGCTGCTCCACTCCCACCCCCCCAAAAAACCTCCTCCCCCTTCCCCTTGTATCAGAGGTGGGGGGGGGAGGGGGGGGGCAGGGAGAAGGAGTTGAGAGAAAAGAATGTTAGTTCTTATCTCCAAGGCCAGCCAGAAGCGTTATTTAATTCCCCAGCAGGACAGCCAAGCCAGAGAAAAAGAAAAGGAATGGGAATGTAAGTGAAATGTGAAAAACTGGTAGGGTACAGCTGCATCTATCCCAGACATGCTGTCCAATGAATTTGTTTAGGATCATCTTTTGTTTTCCTTTTTACACCCAATAGTCATTTATTTATGTTTTTCTACTTTTCTGCTCAAAATCTGCAGCTAAATTTTAAAGGCATAGCCTAAAACTGCCACACTCAACATCAGCTCACAAGTGTGTGCTTGCAGCCCAGAAAACCGACAATATCCTGGGCTTCATCAAAAGATGCATGGCCAGGAGGTTGAGGGAGATGATTCTTCCCATCTACTCCACTCTGGTGAGACCTCACCAGACCACACAAGAGGGACCTGGAACTGTTTGAGTGGGGCTAGAGGGCGATCACATATATGATCGGAAGGCTGGAGTACCTCTCTCTCCTATGAAGACAGGTGGAGAGAGATGGGGGTCATTCAGCCAGGAGAAGAGAAGGCTCTGAGGAGACCTTATAGCAGGCTTTCAGTATTTGATGGGGGCCTACAGGATGGGTGGAGAGGGACTTTTCACAAAGGTATGGAGTGACAGGACAAGGGGTAATGGCTTCAAACTGAAAAAAGCTAGATTTAGATTAGATGCTAGGAAGAAATTCTTCACCATGAGAGTGAGGAAGCACTGGAACAGGTTGTCCAGAGAAGCTGTGGAGGATCCATGACTGGAAGTGTTCAAAGCCAGGTTGGATGGGACCTTAAGCAACCTGGTCTAGTAGGAGGTGTTCCTGCCCATGGCATCAGGGTTGGAACAAGATGATCTTTAATGTCCCTTCAAGCCCAAACTGTTCTACAGTTCCGTGATTCTGTGCTAAAAGAGTCATATGTCTGCAACAGCATCTGTTTATGATTAAAGCAGAGCCCCGCACTTGCATTCACCACTGCCTCCATTCTCGAAGTATACACAGGTTTGCACATGGATACATGTGTCTTGGTCCAGAGGGAGAGAGACTTGGTTCTTTTTTCAACATTCCCATGTTGTGAAGTTAAAGGCACAAATGAGGCCAAATATCAAAATGAGGCTATTTATTAACATAATAAAGCAGACAAAACAGAAGAAAGGGGGGGGAGGGGGGGGAGAGGGGGAGGGGAATTGGAGAAAGAGAGAAAGCAGGATTACTAACAGCACCACCACCACCCTGCCCCAGCCCCAAGACAATTTGGGTCCGAGGAAGGGTGCTGCCACTTTGACTTGGAGGAGGTGTGATCCTTGTTGGCTTGTGCTGTCCTCCCTGCCGGAGGGGAGTCAGAGATCCAGTCCAAGCGCTATTCTGAGCAGCTTCCAACATGTGGTGTCTTCAGTAAAGATGTCTTTTCACTTCTCCAAGAGTTCTTTTATTCTTAAAGCAGGCAAAATTTAAGACACGGCTTTGCTGCTGGTGGTGGTGGAGAGAGGGTTCCTGGACTGCTTTCAGGCTGAATGTTGATGGTGATGTTTTTTCTCTCAGTCTCTTTCTCTCTGTCTGAGGTGCTAATGCTCAGTGTCTTTCATTCAGTTAATCACAGCTCCCCCTGGCCCGCACCCTAGTCATATTAATACGTATGCAACTGCTAGGTGTGCTCTCAGTAGACAGAGCTGACCCATCAGGCAGGTCGTTCACAACAATCTTGCCTTTTGTTGGACATTCCAGGAGGTCTTTTTGTCATCCCCTCCCTGGGCATGTCTTGGCTAGGTGAGGAGCAAACATGCTTTTATCTTTGTTGATTCACATCAGGAGAGACAAGATGTGATGTGCTGAGTCCAAAAACATTATTATAAATGTAATTTTCACAAATCACAAGACTACATAACCTCAGAGTTGAAATCTAACAGCAAACCCCATGAAAGTTATGATAAAAGCTGAAGACACAACTGATCTTGTCTTCTGCACAATAAAGACTACACCTTACTCTTCCTTTCAATAGTCTTCCTGTTGTACGTGGAAGATTTTCAAATCCTAGCAAAGGACCTGAGATTCAGCCACCTCTGTGAAATTTCCTCCTGATCTGCCTAAATTGGCCCCTTGCAGGAGAAGCTCAGCCACCCACAGACCTGGCATGAGAGGACCCAGCCCGGCAGGTCCTACAACCATTGCCCCCAACCAGGGGGACGAATGGAAAATAGAATGCAGCTCCCAGGTTTGCTTTGTTATTAGCAAAAAGAGAGCATAGAGAGTGATTTAAAAGACCTTTATCTCTTGTTTATCTAGGCCTGTCATTATAACAGATCAGTTACTTGAAAAGACGTTTACAAGCAAGCCTTAGTAGACTGGAGTTTGTACAACTTTTGTGGAAAAACTCAGCAAACACATGTATAACTAAATTCTTTTGTCTTCCATAGGACTGGCTGATTACAGGAACAAATTAGAAAACATAAAAACAACTACGGAATTTCTGAGCAAAGATGTTTTATTTGGTATATTTTGTTTTCCAAACAGAAAAAGTATTGTTTCTCTAAAATTAATACTGAATGTTTTTTTCAGGTCTGAGCAGGACCGCATGTGTGATCATTTGGGGTTAGGAAAAAAGAGCAATAAGCTTTCTTTGACTAAGGTGCACCAGACTCCACCTCCCCATCCCCTTCCCCCCCCAATCTCCAGCTTTTCACAAAGTGCACTTGTGTTCAAAAAGAGATGTTCTCATAAGCAAGCTTTGTGTACAACAGCAGTTCATCTGTATTTCAGAAATTAAGAGTCATCCATCTGAGATCTGCTTTAATGACTAATTTCCCTACCATAGAGTTTAAAGCACAAAGAACTGCCAGTGACTGGCAGAGCCCAGCTTTCAGTTGCCATGCAACACCCCTGTAGCAGGTTTCCCTTCATCTTATAGTGCTTTTACTCCTGCTCTGTTCTTCACGGATGAAAGTTATGCAATGCTTTCTTGATACTTAACAGCAGATGTATTAAATTTCTAATCTGATATAAACCAGACTGCAATTTTCTAGTGAAAAAGTCAAATCAATGAATCTAATAATGTTTTAAATTATAGTCTTCGATAGCAGAGTATCTGGTTTTCAGATTTACATTATGCTGATTTTCCTAGCATATGAATCAGCGACAACTCCCTTTTGTCTATGTCTTCTAAGTGCCTGTGGGATTTTGCCAGTATTTTGAGGGAAGAGAGATCTCATCTCAAACTTTGCAAAACCTCCTGTTATCACACTAGTGGGTGGCAAATGCAGAGCACTTGCTTATCAGTCAGGAGGCAGAGATGGACACTGTGAGTCCTGTGATGGTAGGTAGGAGATGATAGTCATGTTGTTCTCTTTTTACTGACCAGACTAGAGACACAAGCTGACATCTCTTCACCTGAGTTCCCACAATAATCAGAAGCAAGGGCATTTGCTATCAATTTGAATCAGATTTGAAGCAAAATAGACATAAATGACTCATATCTTTCAATGAGACTCTGAGTCACAGAGATGTCTATGCTGTTACCTTTTAGTTCAGACAACATCTTCCTATTCTGGAAAAGAGTAACTTAGTATTATTAGTGAACTATAACCAAAATTTAGAGTAATCTAGACATACTAATGCAACTACGCATTCATGCTAGGCTCCAGAGTAGCTCCAAATTGGCAGAAGCAGCCATTTCTAAGCAAAACAGACACCAGTCATCCAGAAAACATTGCTGTCACATGCATAAAGATGATTTTCCTTTCTCTTTCCTGTATGGATGAATGCACAGGTTCTCTTGTGGGGTTTCTGAAATCTGTTTTGAAAACATTAAGAGCCTAATTCTATAAATTAGTGGAATAGTTTAATTCCACATAGGATGAAACTGGTATTAAATTTTGTCTCTTTGTCTTGATGATGAATATTCATTACTTTTATTCTGCTATGTGGGTAACAAATTTACATATTAGTGTTTTTTTTACAGTAAAATACGTTTTTGAAAATGATGTTGCAGATTAAGAAATAGCTGCCTAACCACAGAGAGGTCCTCCTGAGGGACTGGACAGAAAGGGACCTGGGGGTACTGGTTGACAGTAGGCTGAACATGAGCCAGCAGGTAGCCAAGAAGGCCAATGGCATCCTGGCCTGTATCAGGAATAGTGTGGCCAGCAGGAGCAGGGAAGTCATTCTGCCCCTGTACTCAGCACTGGTTAGGCCACACCTCGAGTCCTGTGTCCAGTTCTGGGCCTCTCAATTTAAGAAGGACATTGAGACTCTTGAACGTGTCCAGAGAAGGGCAACGAGGCTGGGGAGATGTCTCAAGGACATGCCCTACTAGGAGAGGTTGACGGAGCTGGAGTTGTTTAGCCGGGAGAAGAGGAGGCTCAGGGGAGACCTTACTGCCCTCTACAACTACCTGAAGGGAGGTTGTAGCCAGGTGGGAGCTGGTCTCTTCTCCCAGGCAACCAGTGGCAGAACAGGAGGACACAGTCTCAAGCTGTGTCAGGGGAAATTTAGGCTTGAGTTGAGGAGGATTCACAGAAAGAGTAATTGGCCAGTGGAATGGGCAGCCCAGGGTGGTGGTGGAGTCACGGTCCCTGCAGGTGTTCAAAAAAAGATTGGATGTGGCACTTGGAGCCATGGCTTAGTTGTCAGGTGGTATTGGGTAATAGGTTGTACTTGATGATCTTTCAGGTCTTTTCCAACCTGGTTGATTCTGTGATTCTGTAACCCATCCATCTGTGGTGGGTTAAAAATTGCCCCCAACATAAAATTGCCAGACCAGCTCAGTGGAAGTGAATTAAGCTGTATTTACAAGCATAACTACAATCTAAAATACAGAATGCAACGAATATGTACAAAATATACAATATTTACACATATATACAATTTGTAAAGAGCAGAAGAACCCCCCTTGACAAACCAGGGGGCTACCAACAGCTTCCCCCTCCCTGCTCCCTTCCCCCCTCTACACGATAAAGGAGAGAGAAGAGCAAAGTTGTTTGTTAATACTCAGCCACAACAAAGCAATGCAGCCAAGGTCAGCAAAGCCAGCATAAGTCAGAGTTAGTATCTGCTAGAGCAAAGGTAGCAAAACAAGAGAAAGTTAGCCTACACAACTAGCTTTTATATTTGTTACCTGTCTAATGGGATTATTTAGAGGTTATGATTATTTTCCTTTTCACATCCAATAGTGATTTATTTACATTCTACTACTTTCTGGTCAAGATCTGTGGAAAATTTTCTAGCCTAAAACTACCACATTATGCTAAAGGGCATGGCACCAGAAATTACGTTATTCCATCCCCTCATATTGCATATTTATCTCCCCTATATAAACTGGCTGCATAAGTCAGTTTTGGTCTTCTCTCCCTGCCTCCTTACCAATGTGGACTTCTATCTGTTGCGATGCAGGGGAGCGAGGCCTAGTGCTGGCAAGCTGATTTTTAACAGCATCATTAGGGCCTGGTTTGGGGAGGTGGGAGGTATTGCAGGGGCGTTTGGGGAGGGCAGGATGTGAGGCCTGGTGTATTGAGGCCTGGCTGGGGGAGAGTTTTGGAAAATGATGGCCTCAGGGGGTTTTGGGAGAAGCCCAGACTGGAAAGCTGGGCTGAATATGAATTGTTGGGTATTTTTTGTATGCTTTTGTGTTGTTGTATAAGGTTGTGAATAGTGCTTCCATTTACATTTCCAATTCTTTGCAATCCTGTGTGGAAGAAATTCTTTTACTCCTTCAGGGAGTGGTAAAAAGCATCTGCCTGCTCCCTAAACCCAAGACAATAGACTATTTACAATATCTAAATGATGTTCAGAAATAGTATAGAAAGATGCTACCTGTCTACTTGTTTTCTTCCATTCCTGACCCTGAGATTTCGTACGTTTTATCATGTGATACATTTGCATGGACTCAATGACTCTCTTTCAATACAAATTCAGGCTTTGCAAGGCATAAAGCTTAATAGCTGAGAGTATTTTTTAAAGGTAATAGCACTTCAATAAATTGGCATTTTATAAAGTGGGTTTTGCTTTTATCCACTGAAAATTTCATTTTGCTGCAGAGGAAAGTGCAGGTGAGTCAAGAAAACAATAACTTTCATTGCATTCAGAATTTCTGAGTGAAAGCTAATCTGTTCCCTGGTTCTGAGAAATATCATGTTAACCTTCTCCTGTGCAGACTTTCATATGAGCTGTTCTGGTTTTTTGCAAGCAGCTTCTCCTGTTCTCTGCAGTTTGCTGGCCAAGGCTAGGTCAGTCCCAAAGGTATTGCTGGGTGCAATCTGCTTCTTGCCTTTTCATGCTTATGGAGAAGAAACTCATGGAGATCAGAAAGAAGCCCCGCTCATCCCTGGCATCCCTGCACACCTAGCCTTGACTTCAGTCCTGGTTTCTGCTGGTGTTAAAAGAGGAGCAGACTACTTTCAAAGCAATGCAGATTAAGTTGATCTTCTCTGTATTGTGTGTCCTTTATTTTCCCTCACACCTGTTTGTTTGTGGGTTGTTCGTTTCATTTGTTTCTTTCTTTTTTGTTTGTTTGTTTGTGGTTGGTTGGTTGGTTGGCTGGGTTTTGGGTGTTTTTTTCATAATTTTTGCCATGGTAAGGCTTCTTCAAAAGCAATGTCATGTAGGAAAGGTTTTCTCTTTGTTTCTCTGTCATTGGTGCTCTGCTGTTTGATTGCAAACTCCATACTTTATATATCGTCTACATCATGTCAGAGAAGTGCAATCAGTGTTCAGCTAATAAAGTCAGTAAGTCTGAACACAAAATTATCAGAAAGCCTGACTCCATTTTGGGTAAAATGTATCAGTTAAGTGCATTTGACAAGACAGGTAGAGTATAATACAAAGGTTTTTATTAAAGAGCATTGAATTTGACAATGATCACCTATCAGCAGATACTTTCTCTTTCTTTGAATTAAACCTTTACCCATAATCTTTGCTTTATGTTGTTTCCCAAACTTACGATTCACTAATGCAACAAAGAGCCTACAAGGTAGCTCTTCAGCCTCTCTGTGAGGGCCATACTGGAGCTGTTAACTCAGCACCTCACAAACAGTGGCTATATGAACCCTTGGAAAGGAAATCTGGAGCCCATCATACAGCAAGCAACTCATCATCTTCAACCCAGTCTCAAGCTGGGTTTCAGTAGGTGAAATCATGTAATGCTTTGTGATGTCTTTCCCTGGTTGCTTTTCTGCTAGTAAAAGAGTTGGGGATGGCATGGGCTTAGCACTGACTTCCCAACCTCTGTTGTTAACTGCTTATTAACTCACTTGCCAGTCTCTGCTTCAGCCCATGCAAACCAGCAATCTCCCAGATGATGCCCAAGTACGGCTCAAGAAAGAAAACACAGTGTGGAGGATACCCATCAGTATCAGAGATACACAGTTTGCTGTACTATCTGACTTCAGGGCTAGCACATGGGCCCTACTTTAATGGAAGCCTGAGAGCATATCACCAGCTTTGCACAGAGTTACTGGATTCAGGAGTAGGCAGCTGCCAATATTTGCTGTTTCCAGGGTGCTAATCTTGACTTGAGAGCTGGCTGCATTCCAGCAACATACAGCATCTTTCTATATAACAACTCAATGGAGCTGTTGGGCTTTACCCCTGCAAAAGATGCTACTGTACACAAGCATGTCGGTTCCTCCCCTCGATTAAGAATAGAATAGAATAGAATAGAATAGAATAGAATAGAATAGAATAGAACAGAACAGAACAGAATTGAATTGAATTGAATTGAATTGAATTGAATTGAATTGATCAGGTTGCAAAACACCTCCGAGGCCACCAAGTCCAACCTATCAACCAATACTATCCAATCAACTAAACCATGGCACCAAGCACCCATCCAGTCTCCTCTTAAACACCTCCAGTGATGGTGACCCCATCACCTCCCTGGGCAGCAAAATAAAACAGATCTCAGGATGCTGACATGCTAGAAATACTTACAGCAACCTGGCAGTCATCCTGTGCTTCCCTTTTGTTTGTGACACAGAAGCTGTATGAGAGAGGTTTGGGCATCCATATGTATGTGCATGCAAACGTCCACCTGTGTACATGCCAATGTAGAATAGAATAGAATAAACCAGGTTGGAAGAGACCTTCAAGATCATTGCGTCCAACCCATCAACCAATCCAATCCACCTAAATAATTAACCCATGGTACCAAGCACCCTATCAAGCCTCCCTGAAAACCTCCAATGACGGCAACTCCACCACCTCCCCAGGGAGCCCATTCCAATGGGCAATGACTCTCTGTATAGAACTTCTTCCTAACATCCAGCCTAAACCTCCCCTGGTGCAGCCTGAGACTGTGTCCTCTTGTTCTGGTACTGGTTGCCTGGGAGAAGAGACCAACATCTGCCTGTCTACAACCGCCCTTCAGGTAGTTGTAGAGAGTAATAAGGTCACCCCTGACCTTATCACTCCTTTTCTCCAGGCTAAGCAATCCCAGATCCCTCAGTCTTTCCTCACAGGGCTTGTGTTCCAAACCCCTCACCAACTTCATTGCCCTTCTCTGGACTCATTCCAGCAAGTCAACCTCCTTCCTAAACCGAGGGGCCCAGAACTGGACACAGTACTCGAGGTGCGGCCTAACCAGTGCAGTGTACAGGGGCAGAATGACCTCCCTGCTCCTGCTGGCCACACTGTTCCTGATGCAGGCCAGGATGCCATTGGCCCTCTTGGCTACCTGGGCACACTGCAGGCTAATGTTCAGCCTACCATTGACCAGTACCCCCAGGTCCCTCTCCACCTGGCTGCTCTCCAGCCACTCTGACCCCAGCCTGTAGCTCTGCATGGGGTTGCTGTGGCCAATGTGCAGAACCCAGCACTTGGATGTGTTCAATCTCATGCCATTGGACTCTGCCCATCTGCCCAGCCTGTCGAGGTCCCTCTGCAGAGCCTTTCTACCCTCCAGCAGATCAACTCCTGCCCCCAGCTTGGTGTCGTCAGCAAATTTACTGATGATGGACTCAATGCCCTCATCCAGATCATCAATAAAGATGTTAAAGAGCATGGGGCCCAGCACTGATCCCTGGGGCACACCACTGGTGCCTGGCTGCCAGCTGGATGTGGCACCATTCACCACCACTCTCTGGGCTCGGCCCTCCAGCCAGTTCCTAACCCATCGCAGTGTGCTCCCATCCAAGCCATGGGCTGACAGCTTGGCCAGGAGTTTGCTATGGGGAACGGTGTCAGAGGCCTTGCTGAGGTCCAGGTAGACTACATCCACAGGCCTCCCCACATCCACCAGGCAGGTCACCTGATCATAGAAGGAGATCAGGTTGGTGAGGCAGGACCTGCCCTTCCTAAATCCATGCTGGCTGGGCCTAATCCCTTGGCCATCCTGGAAGTGCTGTGTGATTGCACTCAGGATGCCCTGTTCCATAATCTTGCCTGGCACTGAGGTCAGGCTGACAGGCCTGTAATTCCCTGGCTCATCCAACTGGCCCTTCTTGTGGATGGGCACAACATTGGCCAGCTTGCAGTCATCTGGGACCTCTCCAGTGAGCCAGGACTGGTGGAAAATGATGGAGAGTGGCTTGGCCAGCTCATCTGCCAGCTCTCACAGCACCCTAGGATGCATCCCATCTGGTCCTATGGACTTGTGGGGATCCAAGCTGCTGAGGAGAGCTCCAATCTCCTGCTCATGGAACATAGGGAAACTGTGCAGCTCCCTGGCTCCTTCTGCCAGCTCTGCAGGCCAGCTGTCTGGAAGACATTCTGTCCTTCTAGTAAAAATTGAGGCAAAGAAGGTGTCAAGTACCTCTGCCTTTTCCTCATCCTTTGGTACAACATTTCCCTCCCTGTCAACCAAGGAGTGGAGGTTCTCCTTGCCCTTTCTCTTGCTATTAATATATTTATAGAAGGACTTTTTGTTGTCCTTCACAGCAGAAGCCCGTTTAAGCTCCAAATGTGCTTTTGCCTCCCTAATTTTCTTCCTGCATGATTTGGCAACATCCTTAAACATTCCGTGGGTTGCCTCACCTTTCTTCCAAAGATGATACACCCTCTTTTTTTCCTTTAGTTCTATTAGAAGTTAATTGCCCATCCAGGCTGGCCGTCTGCCCCGGTGGCTCATCTTCCAGCACACTGGCACAGCCTGTTCCTGCGCTTAAAGGATAAAGGATTTTGGTAGGTGTTGCTCTTAGTCCTGAAACGTCTTCTTCTGTCCTACAAATACTGCAACATTTTAAAATCCTGTATTTTAGCTGCCTTTATTCCACTTCTTTCTAGGGGAATATCAGTAAGAAATAAAATGTTTTGCCCTCTGCTTAATTTCTAGCTAAAATTGGGAAACAAACATTGGTGTTCATACTGAAAATCCTGGAAAGGAGAATAACTTATGTGTCGTCACGGCACGTAGAAGAGAAGAAAGTTATCAGAAGTAGTCAGCATGGATTTAGCAAGAGGAAATCTTTCTTGACTAATCTGATCGCATTCTGTGATGTCGTAACTGAATAGGTAGATGCGGGGAGACCAGTGGATGTAGTCTACCTTGACCTTAACAAGGCTTTTGACACTGTCTCCCACAACATCCTTGTGAGCAAGCTAAGGAAGTGTGGGATAGAAGAACAGATAATGAGATGGATTAGGAACTGGTTACACAATAGAGTGCAAAGAGTGGTGGTCAGTGGTGCCAAGTCCAGCTGGGGACCTGTAACTACTGGAGTCCCCCAAGGATCAGTGCTGGGCCCAGACCTGTTCAGCATCTTTATCAATGACAATGATGGGACAGACATAGACAGGATGTCTGCTCAGCAAGTTTGCTGATGATACAAACCTGGGAGGTTTGGCTGATACACCTGAAGGCTGTGCAGCCATTCAATGAGACTTGGACAGACTGGAGAGCTGGGCAAAGAGGAACATAATGAGGTTCAACAAGGATTCATGCAGAGTCCTGCATCTGGGAAGGAATAATAAACTGCACCAGTACAGGTTAGGAGGTGATATGCTGGAGAGCAGCCCAGTGGAGAAGGACCTGGGAGTCCTGGTGGATAACAAGGTATCCATGGGACATCAACGTGCCCTTGTGCCCAAGAAGATCAATGGCATCCTGGGGTGCATTAAGAAGAGCATGTCCAGCAGATCAAGGGAGGTTCTCCTTCCCCTCTACTCTGCCCTAGTGAGGCCCCACCTGGAATATTGCATCCAGTTCTGGGCTCCCCAGTTCAAGAGGGACAGGGATCTACTCGAGAGAGTCCAACAGAAGGCTGCAAGGGTGATTAAGGGACTGGAGCACTGCCTTATGAGGAAAGGCTGAGAGACCTGGGGCTTTTCAGTCTAGAGAGGAGAAGACTGAGAGGGGATCTGATAAATGTACATAAATATGTGAGGGCTGGGTGTCAAGAAGGAAGGGACAGCCTCTTCTCCCTTGTGCCCTATGATAGGACAAGGGGCAAGGGATGTAAACTACAGCACAGAAAGTTCCACATCAACATAAGGAAGAACTTCTTTACTGTAAGGGTCACAGAGCACTGGAACAGGCTCCCCAGAGAGGTTGTGGAGTCTCCTTCTCTGGAGACTTTCAAGACCCATCTGAATGCATTCCTGTGAGTCCTATGCTAGATTCTATGGTCCTGCTCTTGCAGGGGGGTTGGAGTCCAAGATCTCTTGAGGTCACTTCCAACCCTTCCTGTGATCCTGTGATCTAAAACAATCATGTCAATTTCAACAATTATAGTAAGAAATTAAATCACAGATGTCTCTTGGTGAAAAAAACATCTAACATTTGTTAATGCCCTATCCATCAGGTGAAAATTGATTCTGAATGGACAGGGAAGTTCATATTTGCAGTGAATAAGAAGCACATTTCATGAAGAGAATGAAATGTGTAGCTTGTGAGACGTTCTAGCGTGCATGATGAAGGGCAAAACAAGAAAGATGTGAGTTTATAATGAAGAAAAATATACAGTAATTGACAATACAGAGGCACATGCAAAATAGATGGTTTAGTAAATGAAGATGTGTAAATCAGGAAATTATTTCCTTGGTTTGCAGTTAGCACAACAGATGGTTGTGGATAATGTAGAGAAGCTGTCAACAGAGCAGACTCCCAGACAAAAATTATTATGAATAACTTGTTGGAACACTATCAAAAGTATCCCCAAACCCTAGGAGTTCAAACAGTGTATTTACTTGAAGTCTAGTTCAAAGCTCCCATTTTCAAATTTGTTCCAATTAATAGCAAGAGACAAGAAGAAATCAAAACTGAAGAGGCTAGAACTCTTGTTTTATTTATCTAAATATAGAGCAGTCAGATTCAGTTTTATACCTTTAGCACCTAATGCTTAGGTGAAGCTATGGTAATGGTGATCTTCCTTTTACTGAGAATGTGTTTTGTTTTGTTTTGTTGCAAGTGATGTATTTGTATGAAGCAGCTTTTAATGGTGGCACTGGAACTGAGACACCACCAATATTTTAATAATGAAATTAATAGAGACAGTAATGAGAGAGGAAGTAAATTTTCACTTTTCTGGCAGGGCTAACATCACAAGAAGCCCAGGTCAAAACAGACTTTCCTGTGTTTTTTAAAGAAAAGCAGTTATCTTTTTTCCCTTTGTTGACTGTTTTCACTTGTTTATTTCCAGCTATATATATCAAGTTCCAAAATATTCTACACATCAGTCAAACTACTTCTCTAATAAGCTACATAAATAAATGTAGTAATGTATTATTCATATTACTCATATATTACTCTATATGAGGGCATTGTGTTTAGAATGATGGAAGTAACCTGAGCCATATCAAAGACAGAACACAAACTGGGCATGGGACTGCAGTGCAGGAGTTTGATTTTTATATGCAGAGACTTGTCCTTTTTGATGGAAATGATATTTTTCTTAGTATGCATTTTCTTCTATAGACAAGACATTGAGCTCTGGATAGAATACAGTCTTCTGATATGTGTCTGTGCTTCTAAAGCTTGTAGTGCAGAAAGTCTTGACAATGGGTAGCTTCTGCTTTGCTCAATTCAGTACCTGGAGGTCCTGCTTGCCAGAGGTACCAGTAGCAGTGTTTTGCCTGTCATAGAATCGTAGAAACATAGAATAATAAAATGGTTTCACCTCTAAGATCATCCAGTCCAACCATCAACCTAACACAACCATAGCCATTAAACCACATCCCAAAGTGCCATGCCTACACTTTTTTTTTAACACCTCCAGGGACAACCTTCACCACCTCGCTGGACAGTCTGTTCAAATGCCTGACCAAGGTGAACTTATTTCTGTGGGCCCTAGTGAAAGACATGCCATGCTAGATAGGCATTTTGTTTATGATTATTAGCTTGAAGTAGAAAGTTACAAATACTACTTATTGTGATCTAATATCTATTTTAATTGTACCAAAAGTCAAGCTTTGGCTGTCCCACAGTTTAGTCTGAAAAAAAATTATATCCTAAAATAGGATCAGATCTTTCAATGCATTTAATCACAGCCCTGTTTTGGGTCATAGATACTCTATTCTCTTTTTTTCTGACTCCTCTAGTGCCAAAAATGGGAAAATTAAACTCCTGTCTGTGCTCTAAAAGGAAAAAGTAGCATCTCCTACAGCATCAAAAATATCCATACAAGATTTGGACTGTGAGCTTAATGCAAGACCACTCTACTCTCTCCTGCTTCAGGAAAATGACCACAGAGGTCTCAAACCCTGCAGGAGTGGGTGGTGATGGCTGCTTGTGATTCTCCCTCTTTTCTCTTACATGCATAAAAGCCTCATGGTATGCACAGCAGTGGGGACAGTCTGGGGTACACTAAGCAAGTATGCTTTGTGGTAGTTCAAGCGCAGGAGCTGAGCACAGCCAGTCTGTGCAATATGACTGAACTGCTTTAGCAGATACCTACTCCACAACTGATATTGCTTATCAGCACAACGTGGGTTTGACCATTTCTGCCAAAGGAGTTGCCAGAGACTCCAATTTCCTGGATATTGGGTCTGGTTTCAGACAAAGGCAATTCAAACCCAACCATTCATCCTGGGACAGTAATGCATTCTCTACAGGGGTTGTATTCAGGCTGACACTGTTCCAGAAACGTGCAAAAAGCCAGTGTCTCCTCAATAAATATCACAGTGAGCAGAAACTGCATCAGCCTGTTGTTATGCAGTGTGGTCTAAATGCCAGAAAATTCCTACACTGATTTACAGTGTCAATCACAGAACCACTCTACACATGCATTCCTAAAGAGGTTAGAGTATTTAAACTGCTCAGCTTTCTGTAATGCTACGGACACAAAAAGAAACCGAAGCTGTGTTTCCTAAGGAGGTGGACTAGCCTAGCACTCTGCACTAGCATGGAGATTGCTCACAGGCTTTCCAATAGTGTGTCACGTTTTGTCTGCTTGCCTCCACCCATCAACTGATGCATTTGAAGCTCCTGGGATTCCTTTGCATTTAATTTGTTGTTCAATTAGCATTTCACAACAGTGGGGTGGACATTGGCTGCATGTGAACCACTGGTTGGACAATTCCCTGGGTTTATGTCACATCTGCACCAGTGCATATCACTCCCTGAAGAGGAGACCTTAGAAATAGCAGAAAGGAAATGGAGCTGCTTAAGTTTTAAGGACATCTGGCCTATAAGAGGACTTTAAAGTCTGTGTGGTTTTATTCTGCTTGGCAGACAGTCCCACTATTAGGATCATTGTAGGGCATCCATAAATGGAATATGCTTCAAGTCCTCTGTCCTCCAAGGCCCAGCGTGTTCAGTAACACAGGTCCCAACCTCATAACCTGCTTGCAAAGGGGCTTGCGTTGGACAAAATATTGGGAACTGCCATGAATCCCCATCTCTGCCACATTAGCTTTTCAGAGGTATTTATCCTGTTTGACCAAAGGCAAAATACTTTTCACCTTTCTTCTAGCCTAAATAATAGAAGACTGGAGCACTTTCAAGAGGATGCTCTGATTAGCACCCAGAGGTATGGTCTGACAGCAAGCAGCCTCAACGTTGTTTTGCATCACAGTCCAGACTGATCTTTGTTCTTCAAATATGTGTGAAGAAGAATAAATTTTGAGCAGCTGCAGGTCTGTTGTCTATGGCTTTACCAGTGTGCAAGGAGGCAACCAAATAATGGCTGCAGCCCCTTCATGGCCTCCAAGGTCTGTCACCTGCATGGCATTTGCTGGCTTTGACTTGATGCAATAGGAGGGCAGCCACAAACTTTTTGGGCTGCAGCTGTGATCCAAACACATAAATCACTCTGTTTCATCCTAAAAATTACATGGAAGCTGTTCAGGCAGTTCACCCTACCCTGAAAGTCATTCAGTTGCCCTGTCCAGCAATGACTGGAAATGGGCCAAACTGCCCTCACTTGCAAGTGCGTTGTTTCAGAAAAAAATGTGGGAACAAAGGAAGTGATGAATAAAGAGATTAGTGAAGACCCCTCCAAAACCCCAGTCCTCCTTGTCTACACTGCATTTCTCCTAGTCTAAGTGATTTCAAGAATATGCCTGTTAGAATTCTCATATGTTTAAGCATGTCTACCCAGCCAAGCTGCTGGATGACAGTGCAAAAAACTGTCCCCATTGCCCTGTGTCTCCTCTCCAGAAAGCTACCCTTGGGCTCTCAGATTTTGTCACCATCTGATTGCATTGGGAAAGTTGTAGGCATTTGCTAACAAAATATTGGCAACAGCTTGTGGAGAGTGGTATAAGCTGAGGCAACTGTGATTTATTAGAACCAATAGCTGGGGCAGGCTCTCACAGGCACTGAAATCAGATCATTGAAGCTGTCACTGATTCATTCCTGGATTTGGCTCCCCTGAGAAAGAGGCATCTGTGTGCTTATGCACCACTCCTGAGCTGCCATAGTCTTCCATCCACAGGTAAGTTTAACTGATTCATTTTTTTTCTTACCACCTCTTGCAGAGTTGTGGGAATTTTTATTCTTCCTCATACTTTGTAGTTTCTAAGTAAAACTCTTGAAAAAATTAATCAATATTTGTGAGAATCAACCAGGACTGTTGTTTCTCTGACCTCCTATACCTAATCTGTTACCAGTTCTTGAGTTATCCAAGTGAAAATTGGATTTGCCACCTCTTCACTCTGACTATACTGGCCATGTACCCTGATGACAGTAAGAAGCTCAAGACCAACTGGACAGATGGGCAGAGTCCAATGGGATGGCATTCAACAAATCCAAGTGCCAGGTGCTGCACTTTGGCCACAGCAACCCCATGCAGAGCTACAGGCTGGGGTTGGAGTGGCTGGAGAGCTCCCAAACAGAGAGGGACCTGGGGGTGCTGATTGACAGCCACCTAAACATGAGCCAGCAGTGTGCCCAGGTGGCCAAGAAGGCAAATGGCATCCAGGCCTGCATCAAGAATAGTGTGGCCAGCAGGAGCAGGGAAGTCATTGTGCCCCTGTACTCTGCATTGGTTAGGCCACATCTTGAGTACTGTGTCCAGTTCTGGGCCCCTCAGTTTGAGAAGGATATTGAGACACTTGAACATGTCCAGAGAAGGGCAACAAGGCTGGGGAGAGGCCTTCAGCACAAGCCCTGTGAGGAGAGGCTGAGGGAGCTGGGATTGTTTAGCCTGGAGAAGAGGAGGCTCAGGGGTGACCTCATTGCTCTCTACAACTACCTGAAAGGTGGTTGTAGCCAGGAAGGGGTTGGTCTCTTCTCCCAGGCAAGCAGCACCAGAACAAGGGGACACAGTCTCAAGCTGTGCCAGGGGAAGTTTAGGGTGGAGGTGAGGAGAAAGTTCTTCACAGAGAGAGTCATTCACCATTGGAATGTGCTGCCCAGGGAGGTGGTGGAGTCACCATCCCTGGAAGTGTTCAGGTGGGGATTGGACGTGGCACTTGGTGCCATGGTCTAGTCATGAGGCCTGTGGTGACAGATTGGACTTGATGATCTTTGAGGTCTCTTCCAACCTTGGTGATACTGTGATACTGTGATTTTTGTGAATGGTGGCTCTCAGAACAAGCTTTTTTCTCTTCCTAATGCAATGGAGTTTAGCAATATTTTTCCCCAAATGGCTGATCAGCCATCTCAGATTAGGTGCTGCTGTTCATATGTTGAGTACTTTGCTTCTTCCTATTTGGTCTTATTTGTAACAAAATTAAGAGGCTGCATCACATAATTTCTAAATTCCAAAACCCCCCTGCAGTACTAATTAGAGAATAGTTATCCCAACTGGTAACCTTTTATCTTTGCTGGATACATCCACTTACCAGCAAGGCAAACAAAAAAAAGATTACTGCTGTCACTACTATTACAGCAATCAAATGTTGTGGACTGCCAAACACAACTCCCCCTCTCCCCTCTCCCTCCAATAAAACTTATTTCTTGTAATGAGAAAAAAACTATCCAAAGCACATTTTCCTTCTGCTGTGAATAAGTAGTTTGAAACAGAGGCATACACATGCCTATGTGACGTCTTTTTAACATCGGATTTCTGGGCTCCAAGGAAACCAAGCATGCACACCATGTACAGAGCTACAGAGGACAAGGTGGGGTATTTTGCACCACAGTGACTTAGTTTTTTTTATCTATTCTGGGCTGTTGGATACCATTTTGAGATACCTACTAGTGGCAATATTTTCACACTGCTTAAATGTTAGGAAAATCATGATACTGCTTTCTGAGGTGCCTCAAGGGAGGGAAGCTTATGACAGGCACTTGCTACAGGCCATCATAGGAGGAGGTTCACAGTGGAAAAGCACTGTGGAGCTGTTCAGAGAGCATGTTGTGGTGGGCTGAAACTTCCCCCCAACATTAAATTTGCCAGACCAGCACAGTGGGAAGCAGAGGTAGCTGTATTTACAAGCCAAACTACAATCTACAATGAAATGCAATGAATATGTACAAACTACACAATATTTACAGGTATTTACAATTTACTAACAGCACGAGAACCCCCCAGGCCAAAAACCAGGGGAGCTGCTACAGCTTCTTCCCCTGCTGCTCCCCTCCCTAACCCCTTGGACACAAAAGGGACAAGAGAAAGAGCAGAGTTGTTGTTGTTAATACCAGTCACAACAAAAGCAATGCAGTCAAGGTCAGTAAAGCCAGGAGAAGCATCAGCCAGAGCTGAAGCAGCAAACAGAGATAGATTGTTTTGCGTAACTAGTTTAAGTCCGTTCTCTCCAATGGATTGTTTAGAATTCATCATTATTTTCCTTTTTACACCCAAATACTGATTTATTTACATTTTACCACTTTCTGTTCAAGATCTGTGGAGAATTTTTAAAGGCATAGCCTAAAACTACCACACATGTTGAGCACTGCAGGAGTCAGCACCCCTGTGTTCAACAGAGAGCTTCTGGTATGCTGTGATTCACACAAAAATGTGCTGCTGCTCAAATCCTTGGACAAAAAAAAAATAATCCCATTTCAAAAACATTCCCTGGGACAGGTCTGCTGTCACTTCATGGGGCACCATCTGGCAGAGGGGATCCCAAGGACCTCAGTGGGCAAGCTCACAGCACACTCAGGGGGTCCCCTGCTCCCCAGGACTTGGGAATCATAGAGTCAATAAGAATCACAGAATCAATAAGGTTGAAAAAGACCTCAGAGATCATCAAGTCCAACCTATAAGACCAAGCTCTCTAGAGCTGGATCAGTTGCACTCAGCAAGTGCACTGTGAGAACGTTTCATCTGAGCAAGTACAATACACTGTCTGCGTCTGGGTATGGAATAGTGCACGATTCACATCTGAGAAGGCTTTTCTGTTGTTTTGCTCTATTTTGTGACCAGGGTAAAGAGCAATCCAGAACACTTTGAGGATGCTTTTGAAACCAAAGTTGTTTTCCTGCTACTTCCACTCATATGAAAATGAAAGTTTTTAACCAAGCAACAAGCACAAGCAGGTCAACTGCTTAAAACTCCCCCTGCTAGGAGGCAGCTGCCCAGGCTCAAACAAAAGCCTTCTTGCAACTAACACTCCGAGTGATAGAGAAGAACAGAACGAGAATGCAAAACAGGGCTTTTAAAATGAGGAGCCACACTCAAGCCTGGCCCTACAGTACCCTGCTAAAGGACAGAAATTAGTTAATGTGCAGTGCAGGTAGATACCCAGAGGTTACTTTTAACTGTGAGCTTAAATGAAAAAGCTGTAGTGGAAATGGGGTGGTAGGAGGGAAAGCAACACATCTAGCACATGCACAGTCAAAGTATGCCAGGGTAGAGAGCCAAAAAAGGCCTGGTTATCTCTGTCCAAAGGAGTGAAGGGAAATAAAAAGGGTATTTACAAGGAGAAAATAGATGTTTAATAAATCAAAGAAAGTAGACTGTATGGGGATTCTGAACAGCAAAATATTAATTTCTACATTGGCTTTGTTTTCTTAAAAAATAGATTTAATGCCTTGGCTTAAATGATTTATGATGAATAAATGAATACACGAATCATATTCAATCATTCATTCATTCAAAATAATGAATAAGAATAATAATGAAGAGTAGAACAGCCTGTTCATAGTTATCTGGCCTGATTTCCCATTAACACAGTCTTATTTATCCTTGTTCAGGAGTAGAGCAGATGATTAGCTTGTGGATTGAAGTGTCCCACTACCAGTGCACATCTGGAAAAAGCCCTTTCCCTTTCCTGGGATGCAGCAGCTGGAAACAGAATAGGCAAAGCTTTGTCTACATTTCCCCAGGAAACACAGTCCAGAGGGTGCTTGCTTTTTGAATCACATTATTTCCTCAGTCCAAATCACCATTTGCACAACCCAAGTAGCTCAGTGCTGATTGGCTCAAAAGCAGGATAGGGTTCTCTTGTCCCAGAAGCCTTCCAGGAGCTCACTGGGACTCTTCCCTGTGCTCAGGGTGAGGATGGTGGGGCACAGGACAGAAAACATCTCCTTCTTTCACACAGTCCTTTGGGAACTAAACCCTTCTCTATTATAAACACAGGTAAGAGTGAACATTGTTCAGATATTCCTGTTAGGCTTTTCCAATCTTGTTGCACATTGCTGGATGCTTAATATGCTCTGCTCTTTTTCCTGTTTCTTTTCTTCATCATGATTTGTCTATAATATTAAGAGTGCTGGGTGAAAAGGCATTTCCTTTGACAGGAAACATTTTTTTCAGATACTATCTGGTATTTGATCAGTCAGCTCATGTTGCACACCAGCAACAGAGGTCTCTTCTTCCAACCCTTTCACACCAGGTCCCATGAAGAGCAGGAAAGTCTCATTTCTTACCAAATGACTTTTGGTCTGATTCATAGAATGGTTTGGGTTGGAAGGGGCCTTGAAGATCATCTAGTTCAAATCCCCTGCCATGGGCAGGGACACCCTCCAACAGACCAGATTGCTTAAGGCCTCATCCAACCTGACCTTGAACACCTTCACAAGAAAGCATTCATGATCTCCCTGGGCAACCTGTTCCAGCATCTGACCACCCTTACTGTAAAGAATTTCTTTTTAATATCCATGCTAAATCTACTCTCCTTATGATTCAGTTCATTCCCTCTCATCCTATCACTACAAGCCCTCATAAAAAGTCCCTTCTTGGCTTTCCTATAGGCCTCCTTCAGGTACTGGAAGGGTGCTGTAAGGTCTTCCTGGAGCCTTCTGTTCTCCAGGATGAACAATGCCAACTCTCACAGCCTGTTCCCGTACAGGAGGGCTCCATCCCTCCATTCCCTCTTGCACAAAATAGGTTTCTTCTAACCAATTATAATATGGTGGGAAAGTCAGGTCTCTAGAGTACATGTCTGTTTGAAATTGGAAATAGCTACTAATTCCTGAGTGGCAGGGGAACAGCAGATAAGAAAGGGCTGTACCATTAGAGGACACAGTCTCAGGCTGCGCCAGGGGAGGTTCAGGCTGGATGTTATGAAAAAGTTCTATACAGAAAGAGTGATTGCCCATTGGAATGGGCTGCCTGGGGAGGTGGTGGAGTCGCCATCACTGGAGGTTTTCAGGAGGAGACTTGATGGGGTGCTTGGTGCCGTGGGTTAGTTGTTTGGGTGGTGTTGGATTGGTTGATGGGTTGGACGTGATGATCTTGAAGGTCTCTTCCAACCTGGTTTATTCTATGTATTCTATGTATTCTATGTATTCAGACTTTGTGCTAGACCCCGGGAACCACTTCATACCCTGCTAATGGCAGACCAACCCCAAAACTTATCTGTACTGCAATGGAGCCAAAACCATGTAGCAGTTCTCTAAATATCATATTGGGAAAAGGATTATATTTCAGAAAAAAAACAGCTTGTGTAAATCACAAAGAACAACAAGTCTCTCTGAGGGCTCCAGTCCTCTGACATCAATCAATACTACAATGAACACAGCACTCAGACACTGCTGCTGCATTTTGCTGTGTTTGGCACCTGCATTTACAACTGTCTTTCTCCTTGGTTTCAGGAACTTTCACAGTAATAGAGTTTAGAAGGACCACCACTCTGAAAGGAGACACGTGCAGATTTATTTTCATAATACAGCGAGGTACAAAGGAGAAACAGTAATTAATTTAACATGGAGAGTAATGCCTAGCCGAGGCTTACTTTTGTGAACTGCTTATTGTAGGCAAATCGTTAATTAATTGGCTATTTCAAGGGAACAGGCAGGCTTCCAGGAAGCCCTTGGATATTTCTGACACTAGAAGCCAACATTTGTCAGCAGCAGCAATCACAAATACAATTTTATAGTGGAGTTTCTTGTGTGTATTAGGTGGATTTTGTTTAATCTGCTGATGACATGCAAAATTACATTAGTCACTATCACTTATATAATGAATCACAAACATACCATTATAGTCAGCCTCCATGAGTACTGACTCCAGCAATAAAGAAGAGCATGACAGCCTAAATGAAGAGACATGGCTGTGGTGGTGGGGAAGAGAGAGTTTTGCTCTCTGTCTCACTGTACCTCCTGTAAAAAGTTTTTATCAAAGCCAACCTGCATCCTTCAAGAGCTTCTGCACTTAAAACCTGCCACAAAAGATTTTCTTTAAAAGTAGATTGTGCCTATGACCTGTCATACATGTCCCCTTCACCTCACAGAGCCTGTGCTTGTGGCAGATGGTAGATAGGAACAAGAGGCATAATGCATTGCCTCACAAGCCAAAACAAGCAACTTTCTGTTGGCATTGACATGGGATTTAAGATGTTGGTGTGAAAGAACTCAAGAGGGCTTTTTCCTGTCTCTCAGTGGCCCAACTGTGCCAGCAAAGCCTTCATGTCACATGCACCAGCCACTTTGGAGCCCCAAGAGGGCACATACAATCAGCTTCCTTATGTCTCCTCATAAGTTCAAGAGCTTAAGGCTCTCTTCTTAAAGAGTTCTCGCCTCAGTGGCCTTCACTGACTTTATCCCTGTTTATGAGAAAATGAGATGCTATTTAAAGAAAACAACTACAAATAAATTGGCACATTCACTACCTGTTTGACCACCCTCAGCACAACAACCTCTATCTCAAATATATATATAAACGTAGACAACTTCCACCTTCTTGGCCAGTACTCATTACAGTCCCAATGCACCACAGCAGCTCAGAAATAATTTAAGGATTCAATAAACTTATTAAGTACTTCCATTTACAATCTAGGATGATATAATCTGATCTTGCTGATTCTATCAATTAAATCTTTCAGACTCATATCATACCTGTTTCTTCCAATCTCTGTCTTTGCTTAGAAAATTTACATTAACTCCTTATTGCACACACAAAAATTACATTATTCAGTGCAGGGTTTTGTTTAAGTATTAAAATAATTGTAAAGATATGACTAATGATTTGCCTTTTTCTCATTAATTGGTAAATCTTCAATCTTAACTATTTTTAAGATATGTTTTCAAAGCAGGATATAAAGTCCTTCCATTGCCTTTCGTTAAAGCTGCTGTTGCACTTTTGTGCACCTTTAATAGCTCTGTGCAAGGCACCTTACATCAAAGATGATCTCTGCTCTGAAAGGCTCAAATCTGAGGGCATATGAAGAAATAAACTGAAGTTTAAATGAGAAAGACAAAAGTACAACCAATGCTCAAAGCAATTTACATCTCTGTAGCCAGAAGGTTGTTTCTGAAAAGGTATCAGTTACAAAAGTGTTTTGTATTCAATGCAGCTCTCAAACACAGGGTGTAACTTAGTGTTGAGTGAGACTTCTATTGAGTAAGCATGAACTTGGGCTCATGAGTGTCCTATTTGCTGAGCTGAGGGTTGGTACCATTGAGATTGAAGTCAATGGGAGAACTCCTTAAATGAAACACGAAGGTTATAGCACCTGTGGACTTCAGTGGATACAGAATTTCCAAGTAATGAACCTGGAGATTTGAAGTCTTCATCAGGTAAGCTCTGATTAACTATTTTTTTATAAAAACACAAACAAACAAAAAAGGAACAAATCATTTTCCCGTGATGATGAATAAAAGCTAGGAAAATTGGTGTCTAAGTTAGGTGGGAACATGTCTGCACCAGGCTTATACAGCACAGACATTGCCTTTAACACCTGAAAAGCAAAAAGGAATCTAAATGTATGATTTCAAAGGTTTGGGGATTTTATAGTTGCTGTCATGATTTGGAAAGATTGAGTCAAAAAGACATCTTATCTGTGATGGGTTGTGCAGGAGGATGAAGCAGGCATAGGCAGAAAAATTGCACCTTGGAAGACCAAGCAGTGTGTTGCTGTTCTTCTGTTGGGCCTGAGCACAGTTGTCCCCAGGCCTCTGCAAAATGGGGCCTCTGCTGTTTCTTTCTCAGGCACATTCCATGATTGCATTACAAAACATGCCCAGAGATCTGTGTGACAGAAAACAAGAAATTCACCCAGGCAAAGCAAGCTGTAGGCTACAGGGGTTTTACCCTTGGCTCCTTCAGCTCCAGGGCAAGAATGTGCTCCACACCTGCACTGAATTGTAGACCTCTTCTTTGTACTCTACAGTTTGAGATAACTCACAAGTTCATCACTCGTCCCAGCAATGTTTTCAGCTCTCAGTCAAATGAGACCATTTCGTATTTTCTGAAATCCTGACCATGCCCATTCCTCTCCTCTGCATTGCCTACACTGGCTTCTTGTGAGATCATGAGCCTTCTAGATATTGTCTTAAAGAGTGGACAGAAATAATTTTACCACCAGAAAGTGATGGTGAATGGTGCCACTTCCAGCTGGCAGCCAGTCACTAGTGGTGTCCCCCAGGGATAAGTACTGGGTCCCATCCTGTTCAATATCATTATTGATTATCTGGATGAGGGGACTGAGTCCATCATCAGTTAGCTTGCAGATGACACCAAGCTGGGGGCAGGAGTTGATCTGTTAGAGGGTAGGAAGAGCTCTGCAGAGGGACCTTGACAGGCTGGACAGATGGGCAGAGTCCAATGGCATGAGATTTAACACATCCAAGTACCAGATTCTACACATTGGCCACAACAACCCCATGCAGAGCTACAGGCTGGGGTCAGAGTGGCTGGAGAGCAGCCAGGCAGAAAGAGACCTGGGGGTACTGGTCAATGGTAGGCTGAACATGAGCCAGCAGTGTGCCCAGGTGGCCAAGAAGGCCAACGGTATCCTGGCCTGTATCAGGAACAGTGTGGCCAGCAGGAGCAGGGAGGTCATTCTGCGCCTGTACTCAGCACTGGTTAGGCCACACCTTGAGTCCTGTGTCCAGTTCTGGGCCCCTCAGTTTAGGAAGGATTTTGACTTGCTGGAACGTGTCCAGAGAAGGACAACAAAGCTGGGGAGGGGTTTGGAGCACAAGCCCTATGAGGAGAGGCTGAGGGGGCTGGGGTTGCTTAGCCTGGAGAAGAGGAGGCTCAGGGGAGACCTTATTGCTGTCTGCAAGTACCTGAAGGGAGGTTGTTGCCAGGTGGGGGTTGGTCTCTTCTCCCAGGCAACCAGCATCAGAACAAGAGGACACAGTCTCAAGCTGTGCCAGGGGAGGTTTAGGCTGGATGTTAGGAAGAAGTTCTTCACAGAAAGAGTGATTGGCCTTTGGAATGGGCTGCCCAGGGAGGTGGTGGAGGTGGTGGAGTCACCATCACTGGAGGTATTCAAAAATAGACTGGATGAGGAAACTAGGTGCCATGGTTTGGTTGATTATATAGTATTGGATTGGACTCGATGATCTCAAAGGTCTTTTCCAACCTGGTTAATTCTGTATTCAGATCATCAGAACAAGAGGACACAGTCTCAGGCTGTGCCAGAGGAGTTTTAGGCTGGAGGTTAGGAGGAAGTTTTACACAGAGAGAGTGATTGCCCATTGGAATGGGCAGCCCAAGGAGGTGGTGGAGTCACCATCACTGGAGGTGTTGAGGAGGAGACCTGATAGGGTGCTAGGTTGCATGGTTTAGTTGGTTGGGTGGTGTTGGATGATAGGTTGGACACAATGATCATGAAGGTCTCTTCCAACCTGGTTTAATCTATTCTATTCTATTCTATTTTACTCCCAAAAGAAGTAAAATAAAGATGATCTCATTGAATTGGAGATAAATACAGAATTATATTTAAAAATATACAGGGAAATGCAGAATACATGAATCCTTAAGACCTAATGCATATACAGGATACATGAAAAACCAAAAAACCCCACCTTCCCCCAAACAGACTAAACACAAATCCCAGTGGTCATTTTCTCCTCCCTGCCCCCTGTTGCCTCCCTTCCATTAGGCCTAAGCAGGCCAAGACTGTGCAGGGAAAATTAGTCAGACCTCTGAAGACCACAAACAGGCCTATTCCCCCAAGGTTACAGATAAGAGACTCCCTCCAGAGAGCCAAAAGGAGGGAGGAAAGAGGCCAGGTTGGCCTTGTTGCCAATTTATAAAGAGATAGAAAGATCATGGGATTGAATAAGAAAGTTACAATTTTCCTGTTCATCCCTGGACCTTTCTGGTCCTCCTGGAGGACTCAACTCTATGTTGTGTTTTGTTTTTTTTCTTAAATGCCTCAAACTACCACAGATATGTGTTTCCCAGGTCTTCCATATATCCTGTAAGCTGAGCACTTCTGAGGAGAGAATTATTTCACGCACCTAGCAGTCTATGTTCCTGTTTAGATACTTGAGTAGAATATTTGCCTTTTACCAGCATTAGGTTGTCACCTAACATCCAGCTTATCATCTCCAGCAGACCAAAATCTTTTTCTTATAGGGCTGTTAACCTCTATAACCTGCTCACTTGAACCCTCACTGCTGATGTCCTGATGATAGGTAATACTAGGAGCAACCCGTCTTATTTGATTTATTTCATTGTTCAATTAAAATGTAAGCTTGTATTGTATTTGAGGCTCCAAAAAACAATTTTGTGCTTTCTTGTATGAACTTTCTTTTTACCCTTTTATCCATCTTTCTGAATTAGAAGTCAGAAGCATACATTTTGTGTACAAAAAGCCATTCCTGTCATAAAGAGCAAATGCAGTCCCCACAGAAGAAACAGAAAACAGGTACTAGGTTTATTATTTACTTTTCAGTTCAAATTCTTTTTCAAATGCCAAAGAAATAGCACATTAGCATAAAGGTGGACTTGCTGATACAATGGACCCAGAGTGAAAAGGCACCTTTTGCTACCGGAACTACAGGATGTGCTTTGTCTTCTCTCAGTAGTTTTCATGCTGCATTTCACTACTTGCATTCTGGGTTAAAGTTATTAAATGGAGCCATAGTTACATAAGATGCACATGGCAGGGCATTTTAGCATTTCCTGCAAGGACATTAAAATGAGTGAACCTCTGTATGAATAAAGCAATCTGAATGGAAGACCAAATAGAAAGACAAAGATGAGCTTCCTCCCCTGTGTGTTGATAATGTGTTTATTTTTTGAAATGAGGGTTAACAGCAGTGTCAGACACACAGAGAGTAGGTCAGTTCCAGTGGAACAAAAAATAGCACAGTTTTTCTGAAGTTGGTGTTCAATCAAAAATAAAATGAACAAGCAACATGAATTTGAAGTGTCATGAATATATCTTTTGTACTCTCTAGCCCTTAAGCAAATAATGAAAAGCAACTCTAGTTTTGAGTCACAATATTTCTTTAACAATGAGAATTTATTCTTGATGCCTGCAATGACGTTATTTAGTCAGTCTTTATCTACACCTTTTTTGTAAAGATAAAGCTATGGAAATGTGCTGAAGGGTATTTAAATCCCTTTGAGATTCATTCATAATCCCACACGAGGTACACTGAATTAGGTATTCTAATAAAATGAATTTTCAGGTGCAGTATCTAGTCATCAGTGCAGTGTTGCATTCTACCCAGATTTTTAGCTTAGCTAAGCTAAGTGAAGCCCAGTAAAGCTGAGTGGTTTGCTCTTGATTACATAGCACTTTGAATCTATGGCTCAATTGTTTTTTGATTTGTTTTCCCAGCACAGTATCATGAAGATGCTTTAAGGCAGAACAGGGAATTACTTTTGGAGGTTCTGCATACTATGACCAAAGAAGGATGAAACAGTAGGACACATACACATCTAATGCCTCTTTGATCACCTTTGGCACATCTGGGTGATCTGGTCTGCATCAGAAGAATAGTGAGGACTCCAAATAGGTCTTGTGTGGGAGCAGATGGTGGAAGAGCAGAAATGTGCTTGAAAATAATGGTAAAGTTAGGTTGCTGATTAAGGACACTTCAGTATTTGTGACATCTCTCAGGTTAATACATTGTGGGTGCCTCTTGCCCACACTGCCCAGCAACAGGTAGCCACTTAAACACACAAGCAGCTCACCATTTATTACAGACAACCTTTCAAATCATTCATGTATTTGAGGCACTATTCCTGTGCCTCCCCAGCCCTTTTGGCTACCCTAACACCTCAGTATATACCTTGCTCATTGCTCTATTGCCTGCAGTGGTGGTGAAATCTGGACAGCAGTAGCAGAGGCTTCTCCCTTTTGCCCCATAAGGGTGCCTCAAACCTGTCCAAGACAAGAGAGTGCACTTTATCTTAACTGTAGCTGTCAGTTTCTCCCCACAGAAGAAAGCCCATGCTGGGCTACAACAAAATTAGAATAGGACAGGACAGGCTAGGCTAGGCTAGGCTAGGAAGTGACCTAGAATGAGTATCTAGTCCAAGTGCCTGACCAGTTCAGAGGTGACCAGAAGTCAAAGCATGTTGTCGAGGGCATTGTCTAAATGTTTATTGTGCCTGTGCCGTACAAAGCCAAACAAGACACTTGACTGTCAGACTGCCTGTGAGTACCCATGTAACAGGGACTTCAGAGCACCAGGACTTGTTGTGACCATGTATCTATAGAGAATAAGTTCACATGTCGCTGGAACTTTTAGGATCTTATGATGACTTTGCTGCTGTCAAAAGTCATGCATAGTTCCTTTTACCCTGCTATCCAGTAATCTCAGAAATAGCCCTGGGATGACATTTGCCTACAGCTTTATTAATATTCCCCTGACTGGAAAAGAAAAACATTTTCATGGTGATGTTTTTGGTCAGGCTAGTTTATAGGAGACAAGATGTGTAGGTATCATGGCCTGAAGCTTTTGTGAAGTAGTTAACACACAAACAACTCTTGTATGCTCTGCCAGAACAAGATGAGGTTTCTCTTATCCAGACCTACAGCATTCATCACCTCCATCCATCACATGCCATTGCCAAGAGTCACCATGGCAAGTTAGGCTATCTGTTCATCTCATTCCTTCTGTTTTCCAGAAATAATAAAGCTACAGACTAATTTCAACAACTTAATTCAGGAGAAGTAAAATTTGCATACTTTTACACATCTGAGAAGCTCTGAGGTCACAGTGCTACAGGTTTAGAATCAGTGAACCACATCCACCAGGGTGGTAACCATCTTTTGATATAAAGCACCATGCACATTAACGTATAGTATTTAAAAGAAGTATTCTCAATATCTTTTATAACTTCTGTCCTTCACAGGGCAGGCAGCAAAATGACTGTTAAAAGGCCCTACCCAGACGTGCTTTGGGTTGCCTTTATTTCAGCTTTTAGCACCCAGAAGTATGTGCTGGCCTATGTTTATTTTGTGATCCCCAGATACTCCTGTCAACTCTTCTTATCACTTAACTGTAGTGCAATCAGTTGTCACCTGGTTATGTATTTATGGCATATACATTATACTGTTCAGGAGATAAGAAATGATTACTGGCATATACACACCTTCATTAATTCACTGACAGAGGAGTAATAGCAAATACAACTGTCAAGGTAAAATGACAGAATATATCAGCATTAGGGTCATCAAACAATGCAGGCAAATACCGTCTATAAACATAAACCTGTTAAAACAACAATACTTTATGACTTTTGGCAGCCACAAAGTCATCAATAAGATCCTAAAAGCTCCAGTGACATGTAAACTCACTCTCAATAGATACCTTGTCAGAGAAATTTAATTTGCTTTGTGGTGGTGTCACTCTTTGTTGGAGAAGGACCTTTCTCACCCTCAGAGTTCATTAATGGCAGTGTCAAAACCAGTCTTATTGCCATGACAACAATGAAGAAAGTTGAATGGAGTCTACTGGATAGCAGATAGCAGATATTTCATGTGGATGTACATGGCAGACGGGTTCATACCAAGCAAAATGCTGCTCTTTCCAAAGTATATTAAGATGAGTTCAAAGTAAGTGCACACAAGCACTTTCTGAAACTTGGAATATTTTTTTTAACAGACCCTTATTGTTTTAAAATAATTTTTGTACCAGAAAAATAGGACAAACTATTCAATGACTTAGGTCTAAAAACCTGCTCAGTTTTATGACTTAGAGATGAAAGTACCCTTTGAACCATTTTGATCAATGTCATGTTTTCTTTAACAGCAAAGGTGACCCTGTTTATATTGTTGGATAGTGGTTACAGCTGTTCTTTTACTTTGCTGTTTAGTCACACAATCAACATTTGATAGACTATTAATAGTAAACACCACTCTGGGTTAATGATTTCTATGGGGTTTTTTGGGGGGGTTGGGGTTTTTTTTTGATCACTTTGCAGTTTTGTCTCTGTGAGACTCAATGACTCAAAAAGTGGGTAAGCCTAGATGACTGGTCTCCTAGGTTGGGGCAGTGAAAGTCAGATACACACTGAATCATCAAAATTTTAAGTGAACTAATTCCAATTAATTGTGTTTGTCTTTGTTGAAACCATTGATACTCCCTCATTCTTCTGTTTGCAAGCTCACTTCTCCAGATCATCTGCTGGTTTATATATTGCAATCTTACTCCCACTTCTTGTTTCAAAGGCAAATGATCTTCATTTTCTAAAATGTGTTTTCTGCTGAATATTTTTACACTCTCCCAATCATTTTCATCACCCTGTGCTGAAGCTGACATAGACCTGCATTGTCATACGAGAGTGTGAGTACCCCGATCTGCACGTGATCTTCCCCATAGTCACACCACCCACCACGTAAAAGCACTCCTACCTTTGTTTATACCATTGCCACCTATGAACTTGTTTTATTATTTGGACTGTGTCAATTTACAGCTGTCCACCACCATATCCAAGTCCTCTTCCTAACCTGACACTGCAGAACAGTGTGAAGTTCATGAGTAAATCTTGTTTTCCTCTCCAATTAATATTATTTTGCACTTGTTGACAATGAGCTGCACCTGTCATTTTTTCACCCTTGGTCAGTACTCTGGAGCTCCAACTGATCTTTCCCATTCATGACAGATATCAAGAATATTATTCAAGAGATCAGTACCTGAGCACTTTATTCTTAATCTTTTGCTTTGTTGGAAATGGATTCATCTGATTTTTTTATTTCCTATTTCTTGGCTTTTGATCTCAGACAATACATCCCTTCTCCAAAGAGAAACAAGAGGTGTTTTTACACTTGCTTCTAAGGAACCTTTTCACTCACCTTTTGAAAATTAAAATGCATTCTTTTAACTCTTTTTTTAACATTTCTTTACATTTTTACATTGCATTACTGACAGGTTAAAAAAAAACCCTAATGGATTAGAAAGATACAATTTCCTGTTGCAGAATCTGGTGAATTGCCTTTTTCCTTTAATATTTCTTTTTAATATCTTTTTCTTAGTGCTTTCTTTCCTAGATTACAAAAAGTATTATTATAATTTTCAACAGCAAAAGGATGAGGAAAAGAAGAGGCAATTCCAGGCCAGCCTTTGATCTCTCACAGAGATATTATTCTGGTGCTCTTTGCTGGGTTCATCTACTGGCTGCAAGTTGATTAATAGACTTCTTAAAATATTAAACTGCAATGCAACCCAGTTTTGCTAATTTATCATCTACTCTAAATGTAGATTTTATTCCCTTACACAGGTACAACATAGTTTCAAAAAAAAGTAAAATGACAAGCAAGGAAGAAGTAAGAAAATGAAAGGAAGCACCACTGTTGGAAACAGGGTCATGAAAGGGCTCCCAGAAATTGAAGGCTAAACTGAGCACTGGAGATACATTCATATACATTGAATTCCTTCTCAGGTCTAAATTCTCTACTCTTATTTCATCCTTTTTTGCTTTTCTTTACCAAAGAATAGGGAAACAGGTATGTAAGATAAAGCAGTTCATCTTGTCAGAGATAAATATCCCATTTAAACCTCTTTTCATGGGTTTCCACCAAAGTGTGTAACACAGGTCTCAACTTTAGTGCTTGTCTTCATGTCTACCACAAGTAGCTCCTCCTCCATGGGAGACTCAGGGGGACCAGCCTTCTCCTGATGATCTGAGGGCAAACACCTGTAACAGGCATGTGGTCCTCTCTGACCACAGGTATTCGTTCCCTGCCAATACCCTGCCTCTCAAAGTCAAGAATATGATTTTCATAAATTGATCTGGCTAGTGAGATTTGGGAAAACACAATAAATTATTCAGCAGGTTCTTCAGCCACATTTATTTACTAAAGAGAGGATGCCAAGAGAGCTGTGTGTTGAGTGCTGCAGTTCAAGTGGCCAAGAAACCAAGGGCTTGCTCGGTGTGTCTGCAGAGCAGAGCAGAGCAGGTGGGGGCTGTGGCCAAGGGATGTTTCTACCTGATGAACCTCTATGGAATAAAAAATTAAAAACTGATGTATTAGTCTTCCTTCAGCAGAGAGGAACAGCAGTAAAAATTTACCTTTTTAGCTTGATGAAATCTCTTTGCCATAGTGAAAGCTATTTGTTTTAGGTTACAGCTGTTAAGAAATAATTAACAACTCGCCTTGTGCTCAAAACCACAAAATTACTGTTTCTTACTTCATTGCAGCCAATTCTTGTAACACTGCTTTGTTTCTGGGCTTTTTGCTTATCTGTGTACAAACGTCCGAGATCAAAAAGAAATAAAGGACCAGTCACCTAGCAATTAATGGTAGGCTGTTAGTGAAAGGTTCTTCATGAAATATCATTACAAAAAATATTTAACAGGTTACAGAAGTAAAAGGAATGTGTCCCTTAACACCAAGCTCTTACCACCAAAGTGTCTTGCCCCCACATTTTGTTGCCCTCAGTGGAAGATTTTAATCATGGTTTCACTGCTTGATTAAATTTGTACCTGAGTGGATGAAGGTACATCCTACAGCTCTTGCACTGTGCATCTTCTTGTAAGCCCTTAATGGGGAGCAGGCTGCCCTCAGCATAGCAGCATTTGATTTAAATTGGAACAGGTCTGAAAGGCCACAATCAGGTTAGTCCAAGCAGTTAAGAGGTCTCTGAAGACGTGCAGGGTCAAAGCCAAGCCATTTCAGCTTCCCATTAGCAAAGGAGTCTTGTGTCCCATGTGCAGGCCTCCCCACCCACTGTTCCATCATGTACATGCTTTCCTGCACTGAAACCACTGGCTAGGCTGTGATGTATCAGGGGATACATCCCCTTGGTGTGGTCCTCTGCCTTAAGATGCTTCCTTTCAGCTACTGGACAATCATTTGGTAAGAGAGCTGCTCGGGACCAGCACCGGGACTGGCACCAAGACTGGTGTGCTCGAGCTGAGGTGAATTGAGAGGTGCTCTGTTTTGTTTTCTTTTTAAAGCTCTTTGGGCAGGACGACCTCGTCAGACAGTGAGGACCAGCAGGTTGTCTTCTCGCGTGCCTGCTCGAGAGGGTGATGTCAGCCGCGGGAAACTGAAACGAGAGAGAGCAAAGCCGCGCGACGCCGTTTGGCAAGAGAGCCTCCTGGCTGGATTGCAGCTAGCAGCGCGTGCCGGGTCAGCAGACAGAGTGCAGAAGCCTCTGTGGTAGCTTGGGCACAATATAGTAGTCAGGTGGAATACATATATTCAAGAAGAAACAATAAAACCCCCCAAACTTAATGTCACCTGCCTGAAGAGATCCAGCCATGGTAACAAATTGGCCAAAGGCCACTAGAAAAATGGTAGGTACCCAGAGCCGGCGCACAAGCACACAGGCATCCAGGCTGCTAGCTGCAAAGAGTGCTGGAGCCTGGCACTTGGAGGGTGAAAGACACACCACCTGTGTGAGGTGTGACCAGGTGAATTATCTTCTCCATCTGGTGGCTGAGCTAAAGGATCAAGTATCAAGACTCAGGACTATAAGGGAATGCAAAAGGGAGTTAGATATGTGGGAGCAGGCTTTACAGACCTCCCCTGTTGAGGGAGGCATCCCCAGAAACAGGGGGGAATGGGTACAGGTCCCTGTTAGAAGCAGCATGGGGAATCCATCCTGGCCCTCTTTACATCCCCCGCTGCCCTTGCACAATAAGTATGAGGCCCTGCAGGTTGAGGGCAATGTGGATGAGAAGACAGAAAAAGAACCATCTAAGGGGATGCCTATAGCAAATCAATCCCCACCAACCATCAGGACTAGTATCATAAAGAAAAAGAGAAGGGTAATTGTTGGTGACTCTCTCCTGAGGGGAACAGAGGGACCTATATGTCATCCTGACCCATCCCACAGGGAAGTTTGCTGCCTACCTGGGGCCCAGGTAAAGGACATCACCAGGACACTACCAAAACTAATCCAGCCCTCTGACTATTACCCATTGCTGGTAATCCAAGCTGGAAGTGATGAGATTGATAAGAAGGGCACCAGGAAAATCAAAAAGGAATTCAAGGCCCTCAGATGATTGATGGGGCAGGAACTCAAGTGGTGTTCTGCTCAGTTCCCTCAGTGGCAGGGGTGTACACTGAAAGGAACAGGAGAGCCCATGCCATCAACAAATGGCTCAAGGGATGGTGCCAGCAACAGAATTTTGGGTTCTTTGATCAAGGGGCAACTTTTACCACTCCTGACCTGCTGGACCTAGATGGGGTGAATCTATCTAGAAAGGGAAAGAGAGTACTAGCATTGGAGTTGGCAGAGCTCATTGAGAGGGCTTTAAACTAGGTTTGAAGGGGGTAGGTGAGGAAAGCAGCCTCTTCAGAGGGGAGAGAGAGGGACATAAACTAGAATTAGTTGAGAAATCAGCAGCCAAGCTGAAGTGCATGCACACCAATGCACACAGTATGGGTAACAAACAAGAGGAACTGGAAGTCTTGGTCCACCAGGAAGGCTGTGATACAGTTGCCATTACAGAAACATGGTGGGATGATTCACACAATTGGAGTACTGCACTGGATGGTTACAAGATCTTCAGGAGAGAAAGGCGAGGGGGAAGAGGAGGAGGGGTGGCCCTGTATGTTAGGGAATCTCTTGATGCCAAAGAATTTGAGGTAGAGGATGAAAGGATTGAATGCCTGTGGGTTACAAACAGAGGGAGGGCTAACAAAACTGACATCCTGGTTGGAGTCTATTATAGACCACCCAACCAGGATGAAGAGGTAGATGAAGTACTCTATAAGCAACTGGAGGCTGTCTCAAGATCATCAGATCTTGTCCTTGTGGGTGACTTTAACCTGCCAGACATCTGCTGGGAACATAACTCAGCAGAGAGGAGGCAGTCCAGAAGGTTCCTAGAGCATATGGAGGATAGCTTCCTGATGCAGCTGTTAAGTGAGCATACCAGGGGTCAGGCCCTGCTTGACCTGCTGTTCTCCAATAGAGAAGGGCTGGTGGGAGATGTGATGGGGGGAGGCTGTCTAGGGTGAAGCGACTATGAGATAGTGAAGTTTTCAATATGCAGGGAAATAAGGAGGAACAATAACAGAACCCTCACTTTGGACTTCCAGAGGGAAGACTTCAGCTTATTTAAGCAACTAATTCAGAAAGTACCCTGGGTATCAGCCCTTAAGTACCAAGGGGTCCAGGATGGTTGGACCTACTTCAAACAGGAACTCTTGAAGGCACAGGAACTGGCAGTTCCCACGTGCCAAAAGATGAGCCACCAGGGAAGGCAACCAGCCTGGATGGGCAAGGAGCTCCTGAAGGAATTAAGGGGAAAAAAGAGGATGTATTGCCTTTGGAAAGGGGGGAGGCAAATCGTGATACGTTTAAGAATGTTGTCAGATCATGTAGGAGAAAAATTAGAGAGGCAAAAGCCCAGTTAGAGCTCAAGCTGGCCACTGCTGTGAAAGACAATAAAAAACATTTTTATAAATATATTAACACTAAAAAGAGGGGCAAGAAGAACCTCCAGTCTTTATTGGACCTGGAGGGGAACATTGTAATTAAAGATGAGGAAAAGGCTGAGGTTCTAAATACCTTCTTTGCCTCAATTTTCAACAGTAAGGCAGGAGGTCTCCAGGATACCTGGCCTCCTGAACTGGTAGATGGGGTCAGGGAGCAGTGCAGTACCCGTGAAATCCATGAGGAAGGAGTTAGGGACTTGCTGAGCCACTTGGATCCCCACAAGTCCATGGGACTGGATGAGATCCATCCTAGGGTGCTGAGAGAGCTGGCAGATGAGCTGGCCAAGCCGCTCTCCATCATTTTCCACCAGTCCTGACTCCCCGGAGATGACTGGAAGCTGGCCAATGTGGTGCCCATCCACAAGAAGGGTCAGATGTAGGAACTTGGAAACTACAAGCCTGTCAGCCTGATCTCAGTGCCAGGAAAGACTATGGAGCAGATCATCCTGGGGGCAATCACTGCACACCTGAAGGATGGCCAAGGGATCAGGTCCAGCCAACATGGATTTAGGGAGGGCAGGTCCTGCCTGACCAACCTGATCTCCTTCTATGATCAGGTGACCCACCAGGTGGATGTGGGGAAGGCTGTGGATGTAGTCTACCTGGACTTCAGCAAGGCCTTTGACACCATTCCCCACAGCAAACTGCTGGCTAAGCTGTCAGCTCATGGCTTGGACAGCAGCACTCTGTGCTGGGTTAGGAACTGGCTGAAGGGCTGAGGCCAGAGAGTGGTGGTGAATGGTGCCACATCCAGATGGCAGCCAGTCACTAGTGGGGTCCCCCAGGGATCAGTGTTGGGCCCAATCCTACTCAATATCTTTATTGATGATTTAGATGAGGGGATTGAATCCACCATTAGTAAGTTTGAAGATGACACCAAGCTGGGAGCAGGTATTGATTGATTAGAGGGTAGAAGAGCTCTCCAGAGGAACCTTAACAGGATAGACAGATGGGCAGAGTCCAGCATGGTGGCATTTAACAGGTCCAAGTGCCAGGTGCTGCACTTTGGTTGCAACAACCCCATGCAGAGCTACAGGCTGGGGTCAGAGTGGCTGGAGAGCAGCCAGGCAGAATGGGACCTGGGGGTACTGATTGACAGTAGGCTGAACAGGAGACAGCAGTGTGCCCAGGTAGCCAAGAAGGCCAATGGCATCCTGGCCTGTATCAGGAACAGTGTGGCCAGCAGGAGCAGGGAAGTCATGCTGCCCCTGTACTCAGCACTGGTTAGGCCACACCTTGAGTCCTGTGTCCAGTTCTGGGTCTCTCAGTTTAAGAAGGATATTGAGACTCTTGAACGTGTCCAGAGAAGGGCAATGAGCACAAGCCCTATGAGGAGAAGCTGAGGGAGCTGGGGTTCTTAGCCTGGAGAAGAGGAGGCTCAGGGCAGACCTTATTGCTGTCGACAACTACCTGAAGGGAGGTTGTAGCCAGGTGGGGGTTGGTCTCTTCTCCCAGGCAACCAGCACCAGAGCAAGATGACACAGCCTCAAGCTGTGCTGGGGAAGTTTAGGCTCGAGGTGGGGAGAAAGTTCTTCACAGAAAGAGGTATTTGCCATTGGAATGGGCTGCCCATGGAGGTGGTGGAGTCACCGTCCCTGGAGGTGTTCAAAACCGGATTGGACGTGGCACTTGAAGCCATGGTTTAGTTAGTCATGAGGTGTTGGGTGATAGGTTGGACTGGATGATCTCTGAGGTCTTTTCCAACCTTATTGATTCTATGATTCTATGATAATGAAAGGTTTCTGTGTCTCTGGAGGTGGTAACCTTGATTATGTTTTTAATAGATGGGAATGACAAGAACCCTGATGCAAGCCCTCTGTGTATTCACTCCACTATGAAGCAGCACATTTTGCTCCATGTCCTCTGTTTGCACTAAAACTGGTAGCAAAAGATTAAAAGATACAAAAAAGCCTAAGATGTGATGTACCAAAATGTTACTGGAGAGATGTAAAAAGTTCTGTGAAGTAAGACAGGATCACAAGACTCTAAGAGAGTAATTTTGTTCCTGTATAATCAAAGTTACAATCCAAAATACAGTGACTGAAGTGTCACTTGTTCCACATCGTCTGTGCCTAACTGTAGATTTGAAGTCCTGTCTGCAAGGGAGGATGTACAGTCTCCTGTTTCAGCAAGACAAGAATTTATTAAGCGTTTATATCTGTCTCATTGGGTTTTACAAATGCAAGTCATCTGGCTTAAGAAGTCCTACCAGTGGCCCTCATACCGGGCCTCATACAGTGCTATGCACCGTAATCATTAGCATGTGACTCAGACCTATAATAGATCATGGATAGGACTTCCTTTGGTGTTTTTTTCCCTTAAGCATGACCCTAATTCCAGTGGTGGATCACAGATGAGCCTATGCACTAACCATAGCAAGGGAACAGGAAGGCAGGTCTCTCGCCTCTGCCTGGACGAAGAGCATCTACTGCTTCTATACCTTCTTATGATCTGATCCAGCAGAAGTACATCAGCTAGGGGTAGTGTCTATGTAGGCACCTACATGTGAGCTAGATGTCTTACAGGCCTGTGAAAGTCAGTCAGTATAGTCAGTGAAGCCTGGAGAGCTGTCAAACAATACTTGTGATGTTATGGTGAGTTGAACAGCTCTCTGGCTTCCCTTGTATTAACTAAGGGCTTGACTGAGTTGTCTAAACATAGGCACCTGGTGTCATTTAAAGTATACTGAATGGCCTCCAAATGTTGTCCTCTGGAAGGACACAGATCCTGTGCTGTATTTGTCAGCCCAAGCCAGACATCTCACATACCAAAGCACATGCCAAATGCCACCAGAAACCTATATGTGGGTGTCTGTGTCCAGTCCTTGATCTTGATTTGATTGTAATGGGAAGTTATACTCCTAGTTCACATGTAGACATATACACTAGATGTAGGTAGATGTCTATATCACTCTCCTAATGACAAATTCCTGCTTTTCTATTTTAATTGTACAACTTCAGTTGTATAACTTTGTAACAGCCAGCTTCTTAGATAAAGGTAATGTAGTTGATATATTTTATTTGGATTTAATGCATTTCAGATGCAGATCGTAGGAGTGAATATAGGAATTGCAAGGGCTCTAAAAGGAGATTTGAATGGCTATGTTTTGGTAAAGTAAATTTGCATTATTTTTACAATGGTTTTAGTGAGATACTTATTTCAGAGTTTCTACTACCTGCTTGCAGTTGGCAGGAAGGTATTTTTTCTCTTGATAATGTATATCTTGACTTCTTATGTTGGCTCATCCTCCACTGAGAGCAGGAAACATGGTCTAGCTTCAGAAATAGAATGATAGGCAGAGTACATTGATAGTACTGGAAACCTCTTGCAAGCTGGCTTGCATCTTGATGACTGGTTCAGGATTGGACAGATCACTGGATCCAGGGCTAGAAGGGAACTTCCTCCCAAGTCGAAGTGAGAGCACCACTGGATGAGAGGGTCGATTTCCTCTGTAGCATAGCCCCAGTCTGTTCTGGGCCTTTATTCTTTGCAAATCCACTCCCATTGTAGCAGTCCAACTCACTGTCTCTAGACCTAGATCTTTCCATACTCTTTCCTATGATCTTCCAATGCATTGCTAGTATTGCAGCTTTTGTTTTAAAGATCTGTACTTCTTTTGACATGAGCAAAGGAGATGTTTCATGGATTGTGTATCTGCTTTGGGGGGAACAGGGATTCTACAGATCCTTATGGATTAAATAACAACCAGATGTGGGGTTTTGATGTCAGGGCACTGGACTGATGATTTATGCAGTCCTAATGGTCTTTGCCTGAGAAGTTCTACAAAACAGCACTATCACAACCCCCCTGCTTGTGAGAGATGGGAATGAGGGATTACACCATGATAAACAGAAATTGCACAATTAGCTCAGGGCAGATTTTTCAAAAATTGTTTAGTAAAATTCTTTCTGAAAAAAAAATATGCCTGTAAAAATTTGTTAGGGAAAACAGAGATTTCTCAGCATTGAACTGAGACAAAATAGCTTTGTCTTGGACCAAATCGTCCTCCTACAAGGGTGTCATTACATTGTTACATTTATGTTCATTCACATCACTGTCAAACAGCATTGGTGGTCATTAGCTGGTTCCTCATGATCCCTTGCTGGAGTCATGAGGTTATAATCCCATACTCTCTGCTCATTATGTGGAGTCATCCACTGGCATGAGTCTAAGACCAGGAGACAAATACAGAGTACGTTTTCTCAATAGGTGTGGGGTTCACCTCCTTTTGCAGTCATCCAGGTCTCTACCTAGGGGTTGGGTACCGGTCAAGAGCAAACTAGCTTGTATATTCAATGGAGGGTGAAGATGATTTGAGTTGATGGGAATCTGTGTGGATGTAAGGCAGGCAACTCCACTGCCATGATTCACCAAGTCTCCACTATCTGTGATAAAAGCCTGGTGGAGTCACCCACCCATTTCAGAGACAACCAACACACAGACCCAGAGGCTGAGGAGCTATAACCCGTACCTCCTAGGAACAGTGGCCGGACTTCACATGGGAGTCTTTAAGGCACCCTGAATGACACCAGATACCTGCCATGTGGCAGCTGAACAGTGTTGCAGACTCGCATGTGCATACACTGCACTTTCACATTGCAATACATTATACTGTAATTGGCCTAAATCTCACCTTAGCTGCCTGTATTATATTAGTCTTTCCCAAAAACTATTTGCTTAAAATGCATCATGAACAAGTGATTCCCAGCCTGTTCTTTAGCTAAATGGGGTGTTTCAGTGCCCCACCAGATACAGCACAAAGAAGATATAAAAAGAAGAAACAAGGCAGTTAATAGGTGTTCTGTCCTGTCCTCCCCATTTTCCTGGATATGGAGCACCAGGATATTTTTGTCTCCTTCGTCAGCAAGGATCCATATGGATGCACCAGTTGCTTCAAAAATAATTGTCAGCTTTCACCAGCATTCAGATGGGCCCTATTTCTGGTCCTATGCACACAGCAAACAAGAGGTGCCATCTAGTGTCTCTCAGCAGTATCTGAAACCAAAAGGAGAAATTACCTGAATGGTGCATTTATGTCAACTTTCTCATTGACAGACACAAATCTGATCTTCCATATGTGCAAACATTTAATTTCATGGAAGTTTAAGCAAGTCAGAACTTAATGTCTTCTCTCTCACTCTGTCTCTCTGCACTGTCTTCACCTAAGGTCTGAGACTGAACTTAGCTGAAGACAAGGATGTTGAGGAGGTGGATCTGTTGGTTCATTTGGATTAGACAATTTACAGTCATTCTAAGTGATAATGGTTCATTTTTTAACAAGTTGGGGCTTCAAACACAGTTTTGCATATTACTAATATTTTTTTCTTTAGCCATTTTTTTCTTTTAGTCATTTATCTATCCCACAAAGTTTCAAAACTAATAAAATAGACAGTAGAGCCAGATCTAGACTTGAAAGTCTAAATTCAGCCTAATTGCTTCTGTGGATGCCTTTGACAATAAATCAGTGCTCTGAAAATCCACTCAGCACCTGACTCTACATTGTAGGTATTCTTGCAGTGCCATGTCCATTGACACAAAGGCCAGGCCAAGGGGTGTAGAAAGTCTGTATCTACCATGTTCAATTCTCAGTCCCCAAAAAGCTGACAGGCTGTATCCATCTAGTGCTACTCTTGGCCCTGGGTCTATTTGCTGAGTCAGAGCAATGTCTCTATCATACTATGAGGAAGAATGGTCTGGGCCTGCACTGCTTTTATCTCAAAACATCTTAGATAAAAGGAGGACAGTGTGGCACCCTCCAAACTGGAATTTTCATAGCATGAAATCAAGGAAGAGTGCTGCATGCCCTGAGGCACAGCAGAAGGGTACATAGGAGCACTGGGTGGTGGTAAACAAAGCTCAGGTAGGGCATCAGGGGATGGTGTCCTCCAGCAGAGGTGGACAGATCTGGATTGGACAGATTCATACTGCCTTTTGGCAGTATGAATTGAGGTTAGTCTGAACCAGCTCTCTTTAAGTCTTGTTGTAGAGAGGACTGATTTCCTGAGAGTGAGCTGGGAAGTTGACATTTAAGAGAGTAAAAACTTCTATCTGAATCAACAGGTGTCTCTGTAAAGGACCAGCCTGAAACACCTGAAGTCTATTTGCATGTGCAAAATGAATGATGCAAAGGAAAATCTAGCATCTCTTGCCAGCTTTTACTCTGGCTCCACAGTAAGGGACTGCTGCACCTTTTTTCAGCAAAACCAGTAGAGAATATTTTATCACATCAGAGAGATTTTGAAAGAACAGCCAGATTACGTGCCCCTAATTTGCAGCTGCCTTGCTACCTCCTAGGCTGAGATGAGGCCACAGAGTATCCTGTCTGAACATATAGGAAACTGTATTGTTTCTCACCTTTGCAGATCTTAATAACAATTGCAATAAACTAAAAGAAAATTAATTAAGTCTGCAAAAAATACATTTCTGCATTTCCTCCCTGCACGATTAACTCCTTTGTAAAACCTCTGTCTGCTATATGTTGTTTGTTGCACAGGCTCTGTTCTTAAAGCTAAGTAATCAAGAATTATTCTGTGAGAACAAATACCATAAATTATACTGTTTGGGGGTTTCTTCCAGAGTCATTCATCTTTTTACTTAAGAGAAAATCTGAACTACTGGGCAAGCTTATGTGGTAGTTACAGTTCTTTTTACCAAAAGCAAATTACGCATAAAGCATTTTACAACACAGTTTATACTGCAAATCATTTTCTTGATTGTTGAGATATCTGTGTGCATAAACAAAAGCTGCTTGTTTTGGATTCCTGATTCATTCTGCAATGCCACCATCCAGTGTTCATGATGCTTCACTGTCATTGCATGGATTATAAAACCTAGGTACTGACCTGGAACACCAGAAGAGTTTTGGAAAAGAATGCACCAAGATGCACATTAAAGGAGAGATGAGTTTGTACACCACTGTGGGACAAATTCATCTGCCTTACTCACAAGCTGATTTCAAGCAGTCACCTTCTTTGGGAATGCAAAGATCACACAAATCTAAGATTACTAGAAGGGTCTGCCCTGGAATCAGAAGAAAACATGAATCATACCTTCCTAAATTGATCATATTCCTGCTTGGAGCCAGTTAGATTAACATTTTGTATGGAAAACTGTCCCTGGACATTTAGAAGTTCTAGTTTCCAGAATAATTGATGTATAGCCAGAATCTATAGGCTTTTTGTTAGTTATATTCCTTAATGTACATTTTCTTTTCTATGCGTTCACAGCGCTCAAACCTGGAGTCTTGGAATAGTAAAATGGTAAGAAATTCAAGTCATCACGTGTGCTGGTTTGAGCTTTACCAGGAGTCTAGAAGCCCAAACGATAACAGATAGATATTCCTCCCTACACCCCGCTTTGTTTTTTTCTGGTAAGGTAGAACAAAAACGGTAGGGGAAAGAAGAAGTAAATTCATGAAAGAAATAGTCTGGAATTGGTTTGGAAGTAGAAGAGGTCATTTTTAAAATAAAGTATACATACAGCAATAACAGGGAGGGGTCACAAAGGTAAAGGATAAGGATAAATAGGAAAATACACAAAACCAACCCTGGATGACCTTATATTTTCCCTGGATGTAAGTGGATCCAATTCTTTAGAAAGCATGGATGCAGCTTGGAAAAGCAGGCCCCAACCATGTGGTCACTGCAGGAAGCAGCAGCAGATGATGATGATTAATGACGATGATCTCTCTCGAGAAGGTGAAGCAGGGAAAGAGAGGGCACTAAAAGATGTCCACCCTTTTTATAGGCGTGCTGGACAGGAAAGGATGAGTGGAATAGACCACCTTTGACCCAGAGGACCCCTCCTCCTGGGAGGGGGAAAAACAAATCTCTCTCTGCCCACCTGGATCAAGGTTCTTTTGTCCACCTGGGGGCTGAGTTCTTCAGCCCCCATAAAGGATGGGTGTAAGCCAGCACATCATGTAAACCATTTCCCCAGTCCAAAGTGGATAATCAGTATACATATATATCATCCCCGAATAATACTTGTCTTATTAGCAACTTAAGGCCTTCAGTAAAGGTGAACAGAAAGAATACTTGGGCAACTGTAATGGGTTGGAGGGAGACCCCCTCACCACCACAACCATCCTCTGTTACCAAAAATGTGATGGGCTGAGGCACCCCCTCTCCCCACCACGGGCAGAAATAAACAACTCAGACAAACAGATTGCAAAAGTGATGGAAAGCTTAAATAGAAAGCAGTGAGTGTTTACAGAGAGCCAGAAGCCCAGTGACAAAGATCCCAAAACAGACCCAGGAACATCCCATCCCCACCTGAGGGTACACCCAAGACCCCCAGGGCTTCTTCTTCCCCCCCATTGCTAGGCTAGTCTCAGTTGGCCAGATCTGAGACTGCCCATCCCCCACGGCCTTGGGCCTAGGCAGGCCCAAAGCCAGCAGACATCTCCCCCAGTTACCGGCTGACGGAGAGGAAGGAAAGAGGAAGTGCCAGACCCCGCACTGGATCTTATAGTGGTGCAAAGAATTGTGGTAAGAAATACCTAATTTCCTGCGTCCACCCCTCTGGGCTGGACTTCTGGACACAGGAAGTAAACACAGCAGGGGGCACCCAGCTCGAACTGCAACAGCAACCTATTCCAGACTCTGTTCAGAGATATATTTTTTTCTTAATGTTTAATCTGCATCTTTCCTTCCTGAAAAATTAGGTCTGTTTGTTCTTAACCCATCCACTACAGACATGGAAACCTTCATGGAAACCTTCTTTTTACAAGCTGCCTTTTAAGACTGTTGTCATGCTTCCCTCTTCTTTTATAGAGCAAAGAATACAAATTATTTCAGTCTTTTCTCCTAAATCACACTTCTGAGACATTCAGCCATTCTGAGCTGTTTTCAGTTGGCCCACGTCACTATGAGCTGGTGTCCAAGAGCAGATGCAGCAACCAAGCGCAAAGCATGCTGAAAAGTTTGAAATATTCTATTGCTTTTTGTTATAGGTACTAATAGGAGTTTTGAATTTTTAAATCACTATTATGCTGGGATCCTGTTTAACTTCCATATAATTTTTCTGAAGAGCTGCTGTATGGCAATTATTCCTACCTCACTTGGAGAGTTACTGCAAATTGAACTGCATCCTATTTTCTGCCCAATTTCTGAGAAAACAAAACACATCCATTTAGGTACCTGCTTTATCTGTTTACCTGTTTTTTAAATTTCTGCCAGTTTTCTTGGAACTCATTTACTTCTCCATCTGATGTAATTGAAAAGCTGCAAAGGTACTAAGTTCTTACAAGTTGTGTGAAAATCCATGACCAGAGTGAGGGAGAAGATGGAAACTACAGCCAAGCAGCAGTCTAAGCTCACTGGGTATTTATTTAGCCTGTCCTGCCAGCCGGCTCCTCTGCCTGGGCTAGCTCAGGGTTAGCTCCATTGCCTGGTGCCCCTGCCCAGCTTACAGCTAGGAAACACAAGGAAGAACCATCTCCAGTGCAGAGCAGAGCTGGGAAATAATACGTGATGTGGGGACATGGCAAGGGCAGATGCAGACATAGGAAATAAACCCAGACTCCATGGATTACCTGGGTTTCGGATTGTTTCTTCAGTCACCAGCATCACAATTTCTCTCAGGCTTTGGCCATTGGCAAATTTAATAAGCATATCCTATTTCCTCATCTAAATCATTAGTAAAAGGACTGAGTTAAAACATACCAATGACAGATGATGATGACTTCCCTGATGGCAGTGCAACAAGGGTAGTACTCTCCAAATACAAATTTTCAAATCAGTTTTGCTTCTGTTCTCTCTCAGGTTGATTAGGCAGACTAAGCAAGCAAAGCTTTCTCAATTTCTTCTTATGAAACAGGAGATAAAGGTCCAATAGCAGCTTCCATTCAACTTTATACAGCATGGGTCATTCAAAACTATCCTGGACACAGGTAAAAAGGATTGCACACAGGAGTGCAGAGGTGTCACAGGAATATCACCACTGGCACACACTACTTCACCACTACTGGAAATACCTTACTTGACAGGCTCCAAGATCACATGTTCATCTTCACTGTCTCCCCACTTTCTCATCACCCTTAACATAAGCTGCAATCAACTAATACAGAAACTTTTTGTACAGGCCTGTCATTTCCAGCCAATGCATTCACAGCTTACAGGCACTTGTAATATGAATTTCTCTTTTGTAAATGTCCTGTACTGTTCAACTTTATCTCATTTCCCCAGCTGCTTGAGAAGCAATTGGGAAAGTCATGTTTGGGAATTCACAAAACTTTGACTATTCTAGTTCTGCTTTGTCTCCAGAATGCCTTTTATATCAATGCCAAATTTTCTTTATATCCTATTACAGATATTTAAAATACTGATAAACTCTCTTCCATCTGCTTTATTCATTTTTAAACCTAGCCTTTTACGATCATCTATATAAACTGTTTCATATCCAACTTAAAAAAAACATTTCATCAGCATTAAGTAACTTCTCCATGTTGCACCATGGCTTTTACTTACTGACCCCAAAGCAGCTGCAACCTTCACATCAACATTTCACATTCTCATTTCCTTAGAGTGTCATGAATTTTTCTTCATAACATCTATTATTCGTAGTAATAATGACAACAACAACAAAAATACTGCACAAACTACTAGTAAAGCCATACCCATGGATCCAGTTGCATAGAAATAATGGGCATCATCAGAACCATGCTCACTGCAAATTTGATTCCTCTGGATTTCTTGTGAAAAAACTCCTCAGTTAAGTGGTCTTTATTCAACATGTATCTGGCAGAATAAACTCACTAAAGTCCCTCATTCTGGGATCTCATCTGCAGCCTGCTGTGTATGACTGTCACCAACCCCAGCAAATCTCACCGATTAGCAAGTCTGAGGTTGGCTCAGCCAATGTTATTTCAGGCATCTCTGCAACACAGTGCACACCCATGCTAAATGAGGCAATGGAAAAACAAAACCCATTTTCTTCTGTAGGAAATAGTTTACTTACTTCCTTCTGGCCATGCTGTATTTGACTGACGTGAAGGCACAAACAATATAAGTTTCCTTTCCCGTTCCCAAGATCCAGCACCCACCAAGTGTCATGCCCAAGCAGAATAACTACAGCTGAAAGCAGTTGTTTAAGTTCTTACACCATTTATTATCGTGGGATCCACTATTTCCATTTCAGTATTGGCCAAAGCTAGAAAACAGAGAATACTATTAAGGAGAACTGGAAATTATTTTAAAAGTCTGATTTTAGTCTCTCTCAATTAGCACCTAAAACAAACCACTGCGGTTTCTGAATTTTATTTGTGAGGAGCCAACCTGGTTGATTCTGTGAAATAAAAATTTCTGTGAGCAGAGTAAGATCTGACTGTATTCATCATCTTAATTTGCCTCTGGGAAGTCTGTCATTCTTCATCAACCTTCATTAAAAACCAACAAACTAGAAGTTTTCTTCCTGGATCCTAGATTCAAATGTTTTACAGAAAAACAAGTTCATTTATCTACCCTAAGCTCCTTCCTCATTCAGAGCAAACAGCTCCCAGGGCCTGTGACAATGATTGTGTCATTCCCTTTCCTAAGGAAACATCATGAGAACATTAATGTTTTTCAAGACTTCAGTACCATCTTCTAACTAAAATTACCTTAAAAATCTCTCACAATTAATACCACATGGAGAACTGGGAAAACAAGCCATTTGATTTAATTGTCAAGGCCTGAAGAGACTTTTTTTCTTCTAAGAAATGCTGATAGACCTCTCAAGCTGTTTTCAAAACAAGACATGTCTCCAGTGTATTTGCAGAACATATTTCACACCTGGTTTTCATCATTTAATATTCTTTCTGCTCCACACAACAAAGAGCACATAACAGAATTCACTTGCTACATTCACTTTCATGCTCTTTTAGAAACAACAGTTCTTAAAAAGTAGATACATGAAACACATGCTGCTGCTGGTTTCCACTTCAGGATAAACTTTGGTAACTCTTCATTAGTAGATAAATCCTTGCCCTTTTGTGAAAATAGAAATTTCAGGTAAAAGGAAAATAACATTCCTCCCAGGACTCCAAGAGAAGGTTTGGAGGTTTCCACATGACAAATGTGCATGGCCAGAAGATCCAAAGAGGTGATTCTGCCACTTTGCTCTGGTGAGACCTCACCTGGATTACTGCATCCAGGTCTGGAGCCCTTGATATAGGAAGGACATGGACCTGATGGAGAGGGTCCAGAGGAGGGCCACAAGAATAACTAGGAGGTTGGAGCACCTCTGCTACAATAACAGGCTAAGGGAGCTGGGGTTGTGCAGCCTGGAGAAGAAAAGGCTCCGGGAAGACCTAGTAGCAACCTTCCAGTACCTGATGGGGGCCTACAAGAAGGATGGAGAAAGACAGTTTACAAAGGCCTGTGGTGATAGGACAAGGGGCAATGGCTTCAAACTAGAAAAGAGCAGATTTACATTGGATGTTAGGAACAGGATTTTTACTGTGAAGATGGTGGAACACTGGAACAGGTTGCCCAGGAAGGAGTTTGAGGCCCCATGCCTGGAGATTTTCAATGTGAGGCTCTGGGCAACCTGATCTAGTTGAGGATGCCCCTGCTTACTGCAGAGGGGACTGGACTAGATGACCTTTGGAGGTCCCTTCCAAGCCAGAACATTCTATGATTCTATGAAATGTTCCCCTACGTCCAAAGCCAAGGTGTACTGCTGTCACATTGCAGAGGGACAAAAGTGTTCAGAAGAGCTCATATCCAAGATAAAAAGAATAAGGGTTGAAGATGACCTCCCAAGGTACACTGGTAAACCTAATGAAAGTACATCTCGAGTATGGAAAATAGAGTATGGCTCTGAAACATGACAACCCATGGTATGGAAGGATTTTCACATAAAACCTGCATGTTAGGGGAGATACTCAAGCCTAGGAAATGATGCAGAGAAAGGGTTTGCTTCTGAAGGTTCTGCTGCATAAGGTGAATTTCTAGAGGAGTACTGGTAGCTACTGAGATCTCACTTTTTTTTTGTAGTGGATTTGCTATTCATCTTGCTGACAATTTTTCTCAATGCACAAGTAGAGACAGTGCTACTGATACAACAGAGTCATCCTGTTTAGTTATCAGGAGTACTCACCATAGATTCATGAAGGGGAAATCATGCTTAACCAATCTGATTTCCATCTATAATGCTGTCACTAGCTGGGTAGATGATGGGAGAGCAGTGGATGTTGTCTGCTTTGCTTTTTGACACTCTCTCCCATAACACCCTGCTTAGAGAGTGTGAGTGGATAGTAAGGTGGAATGAGAACTGTCTGAATGACAGGCACAGAGGGAGTCAGCTTCTTGACATCACTGTGTTAGCACCCGATCCTGCTCAGAATGGTAATAAACTTGATATCTTTTCTCTCTGTGTGGACTGGAATTTTCACACAGGGTGATGAATCCATTTTTAGGACAACACTTTGAAACTAAAAGTGGGAGATTTAGACAATATATGAGGAAGAAATTTTTTACACTGAGGGTGGTGAGACCCTGGCCCAGGTTGCCCAGAGAGATGGTAGACGTTCCATCTCTGGACACCTTTCAGGTCAGGTTGGACAGGGCTCTGAGCAACCTGATCCTAGTTAAAGATGTTCCTTCTCACTGCAGGCATGTTGGACTAGATGACTTTTAAACGTCCCTTCCAACATAAAGTGTTCTATGATTCTATGTTCAGCGTTTCAGGAGGACTGTAGCCAGTGGTGTCAGTACTGACCCAGGGGTCCAGGCTTGTTCAACACCTTCATCAATGATCTGGAAGAAGGGGTGAAGTGCATCCCTTATCAAGTTTGCTGATGATACAGAACTGGGAGAGGTGGCTGACATACCAGAAGGTTGTGCTGCCATTCAGTGAGACCTGGAAAAGCTGAAGAGTTGGGCAGAGGGGAACCTATCAAAGTTCAACAAGGACAATTAATAGGGGACAATTGCAGTGATATAAAGGTTCCTTTAACTGTTGAGGTCTTCCTTCCCTTGTGGGAAGCATTTTGTAGTGATGTGACTGTTCCATGACTGAACAGCTCTAAGTTTGTAGTTGTGACTATTGGTATGCAAAATTGGTGTGTTCATGAGGCCTGTGCCACCTTCATATGTTTGTAAAGCATCAAAAGCAACTTAGCCTATTCCCACACACTATGGTTTAGTTTTATATCCAGGATACTGCAGCACAGTGATTGAAATTTTAAAGATGCCTTCTCATGTATTGAAAGTAATATCAAGGATAAATTAGATTAAGAGGACTGTAGTGGCATTGTTGACTGATGTAATCAGTAAAAGTTTTTATTCTTCTCTTCATTGAACTCAGAAAAATCTCAGATCTATTCTGTCTTACTTCCAAGAGTCCAGGAACTTTGGTGTACAGCTCACAGAGTACACAGTCATTGATTTTATTTCATTCAGCTCATATTCTCAACATTTACTTCATTAAGGCATTACAATGCAGACAGAGCCATTGAAATGAGCAATATCCTTGAAGACAAGATAGTCACCTTTTAAAATTAAATTCCTTTCTGAGATTTTACTTTAAGTGTTTGTTTAGTTAGGTAAGAGGGAAACAGATGGATGGATGGATGGATGGATGGATGGCAGGCAATTCGTAGCTTTTCTAAAGTTAAAGTCTTCTGTTTTCTCAGCTGATATTTTGTATTGCTCAGAGTATTTGAAGATTAAATTGAATTCAAATATAAGCTCTCAAAAAAAAGATAATGCAAAGAATTTCTCAGTCCTCATTTGGGTATGCAGATACATGTGGAGTCAGTGCAGTTGAGGAGTGTCTAAGTTTTGGGTTGAAGGCATTGACTTTCCAGTATTTCAGTAGACAAGCTGTTCAGTAAACAGAAGAGAGTTCTATAATTCCTCAAGAAGTCTTTGGAGGGATTTAGGCCCTGTATATTCTCTTTACAAATATTTCTCATCATAGATATGTGTAGGGATACTCATGCTTTTCAGGTTATTGAAAATACGAAATCCAACTATTTGATGCATTAAATTCCTTTGCTTCCCAAAGAGTATTCCTCCTCTGAAGTTTTATCCTTCTTGACATCTTGCTTATCCACAGTGAATAATGATATAACATAGTATGGATTACAGTCCATTCCATCAAGAGAAAAAGAAAACACAAGTGAATGTCTGAGTCCAAATATCAGATTTTCTCCAAGTAGCCAAAAAAAAAAAAAAAAAAAAAAAAGAGAGAGAGAGAGAGATAAGAAACAAGAGAAAAGAAAACCAGAAAAACTTTGCTAAAAAGATCCCAGAATATTAGCAGTTGGATGTGATCTCTGGAGATCTAGTCCAACTCCCCTGCTGAAGCAAGTTTGCCTAGACCAAATTGCATAGGAATGTGCACAGGTGGGTTTTGAAAGTCTGCACAGGAGGCTCCACAACCTCTCTAGGCAGCCTGTTCCAGCACTTGGCACCCTCAAAGTAAAGAAGTTTTTCCTTACGTTTAGGTGAAACTTGCTGTGTCCTAGATTGTGCCCATTGTCCCTTATCCTATCGCTGAGCACTACTGAAAAGAGTCTGGTCCCATCTTCTTGAACACCTGCCTTTTAGATATTTATTAGCATTGATAAGACCTCACCTCAGTCTTTTCCAGCCTAAACCCCATGTCTCTCAGAGGCATGCTCCAGGCTCTTAATTATTATCTTTGTAGCCCTGTGCAGGACTGTCCCAAACAGTCCCCAGTCTCTTTGGAACTGGGTATCCCAGAAATGAACATGGTATTCCAGATGTGACCTCACTACGGCAAAGCAGAGGGGGAGGAGAATCTCCCTGAACCTGCTGTGGCCAGCAGGTCAAGGGAAGTGATTCTCCCCCTCTACTCAGCTCTGGTGAGACCCCATCTGGAGTACTGCCTCCAGTTCTGGAGCTCCTATTACAAGAGGGATATGGACGTGCTGGAACATGACCAGAGAAGGGCCACGAAGATGATCAGAGGACTGGAGCACCTCTCCTATGAGGACAGACTGAAGGAGTTGGGGCTGTTCAGTCTGGAGAAGAGAAGGTTCTGAGGTGACCTAATTGTGGCCTTCCAGTATCTGAAGGGGGCCTACAAGAAGGCTGGGAAGGGACTTCTCAGGATATCAGGTAGTGATAGGACTAGGGGGAATGGAATGAAGCTGGAGGTGGGGAGATTCAGGCTGGACGTGAGGAGGAAGTTCTTCACCATGAGAGTGGTGAGGCCCTGGAATGGGTTGTCCAGGGAGGTGGGTGAGGCCCCATCCCTGGAGGTGTTTAAGACCAGGCTGGATGAGGCTCTGGCCAGCCTGATCTAGTGTGAGGTGCCCCTGCCCATGGCAGGGGGGTTGGAACTAGATGATCCTTGTGGTCCCTTCCAACCCTCACTGATACTATGATACTATGACCCACACAACTGCTAGCAGCTTCAGACAGCTTGGGTCCTGCTAAGTGCTGCTAGCAGGATGCATTATGTGGCCTATTTTTAAGCCAAACAAATTGCTACTCACTTTTTAAAATGTGCATTACCTGTCATCATACAGTCCCATCATATTATTAACTGCATACATTAAAAGTGAAAAATAAAGCAAAGTCATAAACCTCTCACCTAAATTTGTCTCAATTTTCTTTTGTACAGAACTGCTTAGTTACAGGTACAGAATCATGTTTTCAGTTTTGATTTTTACCAAATTAAGCAGGTTTACTTTAACTTAGAAGTTGGTTGTATGTCATCTTTAAGCAAGGCAGAGCTGATTTCTGCCACAGACAAATCTGCTGTAAATCCCCTGTATCCAGGCAGACATTTCTAGGGAGGACAACCCAAATTCCTGCAGTCCTAAAAAAAATTATCTTTTTAATTGTACCATGTATGTTACCACTAGGTGGGAGTGGAACATAATCTTCCAGTAAATCTTTATGCAGACCAATAGAGAAAGTGAAAAAAATTTATTTTCCCAGCTGGTCATCACAAAAGGATCATTCTGTCAGTAGAGGATTACTTTGGCTGTTCATAGGTGGCTACAGCTACAAGCTATGGAACCAATACTGAATTTTTACTTAAGCCTTCCCTAACCTCTGATCATTTATAAGATACCACTTTTATTCCTAGTCAGAATGCAATTTTTAAATGTTTTTTATTCAGCATTAAGAAGTGAAAGACTTCTTCTTCTGAAACTTATATACCTAGCTGATCCATTTTCAAGGATTTCTCATTAGTAAGGTCCTGTCACCTTTTGTTAATGTTGCATCTCTCGCTGGTGTTCAGAACACTGCATATCCATAAACATTCTTCAGACACATTCCACAACAATTTACCTACACATAGAATTTATGCACTTTTTTTTGTTATACAAGACCTACTCACGTTTTTTCATCACCAGTGACATTCAGGATTAATTTTGAAAGCCTCCATGCTGCAAATAAAAAGGGCATTTTTTACAGTATCCTGCCCAACAATCCTTCTGCATATGTCTGTACCTGATTTGAAAAAATATCCTTTCATTAAGTGCAATATTTTAATCTCTCATTAGTAGTTACCAGTAATTATCATATTAATCTACAGATGGATCATCAAAGAAGGAAAGAACTGTGATCAGGGGTTTCATGGGTTGCAGTCCTTTCTCCCCTCTTCAGAAAGCACCACACTAAAAAAAAGTGGGTTTACTATTTCTTGGAAAAATATGAAGTAAAGGCATATGTTAGAGAAAATACACTACAGGTTTCTAACATCATGAATGGGGTAAGGAAGCTGAAGATGGAAAGACTTTGCATCATCTCTCCTTTTGCAAGAGTTTCTTGTGAAGCTGGCATGGAGCTGATTTAAGCAAACACAAGGAAGTAACTTTTCATACAACATGCACTTCAACCATAGAACACAGTGCTAAGGACTGCAGTAATGCCAAAATAAAATTTATTTAAGAATTTATAACTACTCAAAACAAATGCTGAAAGGGTAAATAAGTTTTTTTCCTACTTTTTTTAGTTGTCTGTTTAAAATGTTCATCAGCATTAAAAGCAATGGTTAAGGTGGAAAAAAACCCAGTAGCATCTCCACATGGCACTAGTACAAGATGAAGGGGTGTATTTCTTCCATTTCTTATGCTTTTCCACTTGGCTTTAAGACCATCTCAGTTCTCACTTGATCCTTGGAAGTCCAGCCCTGCTTTGGGAACAGTTCTTCAGTGGCATGAAATAGGCACAGTGCCACTTTAGAAAATGTCAATGCCTTCCTCTGAGGCTGCCCAAGTCTTGGGGCTGCTGGGCAGAACAGGCTTGTATCTTGCATATTAGCCTTTAGAGAGAGCTGCAGGCATGCGAAAAGCATTACCTGGTGTCAGGCATATTTGTGGTCTCTACTTATCATTCTTCAGGGTACAACCAGCTGTCTCCAGGTCATCTTACAGAGACAGCTCTTACATATGTCAAGAAGCTCTGTCAACAAGGTACACGCATCTTAACTGGGTATCCACCAAGAAGCCATTTCTTGGTGAACACACATAAAAGGTATCTGGGGTTTAATAATTTACTAGGCATTAGAATGCTCTCCACTCTGATACAACATCAAAGAAGTGTTTACTGGCCCAGAATGCTTCAGGCAGGTGGGGCAGTTCTGCTGCTCTGTGTTGCTGACCTATCACCTCCTCACTATAGTTTTCCTTGAGGATTTTGTAGCTTTCTATGTTGCTCCTTTTTTCCTCCTGAATTGCTCTCAACAACCATACCTCTGTCTGCAACTTTGCCTTCCTGATGTTGCATGATTTTACTCACAGCTTGGAGATTTTATGGCACAGCTGGGCTGTATTGAGGCTGAGTGCTGGACAGCCAGGTCTCCAGGGAGTAGGCTCAATGCAATGTAAAACAATGCAGTGCTTGCACCATGTGCCATTTTCAAGAGGTCCTAACATAATTTTAGCCACTCTGGACCACTAGCGGGTACTTCTGTGGTCAAAAATAGTAGGGATGACACACACCCTGCTGTTCCTCGCCTCCCTTGACTGCACACCCATGACAATCAACCTGTGACAAGGGAATATAAAGCTGGTCTGCAGCTCCAAGTCAAAAGGAAAGTGCCTTTGTGATATTGAAATTTCTCTTTTTGACATAGCATTTTTTCCCTATGGTGAGGAAATTATTTGATCATGATCATTTGATCAATTATTTGATCCTCCATTTGATCATGTTTTTGCTTCCATTAGGCTGTACTGCTGCACAAAATTTGCTGCCACAGAAGCGCCCACAGCACGCAACCAGTTTCTTTTTTGACCACGAGTCACTAGCAAGATGTCATCGCAATGATTTGAGTCCTTAAAATCCAGATTGTGTTTACATCATTGTTTACACTGAGGACAGAGTTTGAAGTGAAGCTGCTAAAATACCTTCTCTGAGCTCTGAGGACATTCGATCTCCTGTATAACATTTTGACTATGAAAAAAATAGGCCAAAATAACCATCCACATTCAATGAAATCAGAATAACAGAAGTTTCAAAGCATGCCCTTATGATACACTGGGTACACTTGTGAGTCTGCCTCAGCAGCCAGTCCAGTCTGGGACCCTCCTCCACCCATAAACTGGTGATCTGGAATCTTCCACACAATTTCTCCCATGCAGAATTCTCTCATCTCTTTTCCTACCCCATCTCCCATCATTTTTCCAAGGAAGGATCCAGCATTCCCTCCCCTGTTTCACATTTTAGCCTAATTTTTGTGCTTTCTGCTTGCAGCTGTGACCTAATGGGAAAAGGGACACTTCCATAATTAGCAACTTTTAAAAGCAGGAGCAGCCGCTTCTGGGACATTGTGACTTCTGTGCAGTGGAGTTCAAAATTATTATCAGGGTGACTGACAGAGACACAGAGTGCTTGGGGACTGTGGAGGACAGTTAGTAGGACGGAGAATGCAGTGTATTCTGGCACCATCCCAGAGGAAGCTTCTTCATTGAGGATGTGTTTCATTAGGGGATGTAGCATTACAGTGCTATCAAAAAGACCAGGTCTTGCTCTTGTGGAATTGGCATACAGGTTTTCAAGAAGAAAAGGCAGTTTTTATGAGAAAAGCATTAAATGCTCATGTTAGATTATAAAACCTTATTTTTAGTGTCCCAGGCCTATTTGAACACAGCTAAGGCTAATTCTCTCCTGATCCATGTTTATACACCTTTACCCACATATCAACCACATGTTCAAACTTGAAAGTTGGTCTTACTTTGAGCAGGCTGTTGGATGAGATGTTCTTCAGAGATTCAATTTTACAGTTGACTTATTAAGTGATTCAGTATTTTAAATAGTTAGAAAGCACTATAACAGCCAACCAGTTTGCTTTTAACATGAATTTTGCGCTTGCAGTGCCTTCATATCAATGGCAAATGTAACATCAAGCACTCTTTAGGCATTCCACCCGTCTGTAGACTTTGACATCCTAGATCACTCCCCAACAGCTATCCTGGCTGGATCTGTCTAATTGGAGCAAAGGGCAGAATCAGGGGCTGTCATCTCCAGAGGAATGACGGCTGCCTCCTGTTTGACCTGTCTTCCTTTTTTAGCAGCTGAGAGTAACCCGAACTGTGTTTCATCTCACAGATAGTTACTCTCAGCTGCTTCAAACGAACAGCAGGCAAAGAAGAAAAGAATCTTAATGAACAGCTAAAATATTCTATTTGCTGGTATCATTTTTATGCAGTGAGACATCATGCATTTTTAATACTATTTACATTTTAAAAACTTTACTCAGTTTGGTTAGTAATTCCATTTCTGTACTCAGAGGAAATGCCTCTGATGATTCAACTACTGCAAAAGGAAGAACTGAAAGGATTTTCAATATCATAATACCAGCCAACAAAACACTGATACACATTAGTCTGGAAATTATGGGGAGAGACACATGATAATTCTCATGAAGAAAAAACAGAAATTCCAATTAAAAGGAAAATTGCAAAATATATTCAAATGATCCATATATTTTATCTGAGACAGTGACTGCAGCAGCTAAAGTGATAAAATAACTTTTCTCATGACATTTTGAAATAGCTCTGGAGAGAAAAGCTTCAAAGCCTTATTATTTTAAAAGTATTCAGAACAGAGGTGTTTCTGGTTACTAGCCCCTTTGAGAACTTCAATCATGACAATAAGCAGAGATACTTTACATTTTTACCATTAAATAAGTGTACACAAGAATAAGTAGAGCAAACAGATTTATGCTAACTTTGTGAACATATGCATTTCATTTTTATGTTACAGAAGAGGTTTTTGCAACAGAGCTCAGCAGAAGAAAACTTTACTTGGTGTTGAAAGGAATGATGGAAAACACAGGGGAAATGGTTGATCTGAAAAGACCTGTCAATATATGTTTGCATTATCTTATAAATACTGCTGAAGGCAACTGTATTTTCTTTCAGAGAAGAAACAAAGTGCATCTAATCCTGCAAGAGACTATATGTCTCTGGTGTCCTGTGACTTTAATGGGACTCCTGCCCTACAATGTCAAAACCGGCAAGGATCATGACAGTTTAACTGGGTATTAATTTAACTTCAGGAAAACCACAAAACATTATGGTGAGTTGGCACTAGCTGGATGCCCCCTCCTCAGCTAGACAGAGGAGAGAAAATATAATAAAAGGCTTGTGGGTTGAGATAGGGACAGGGAGAGATCACTCACCAATTCTTGTCATTGGCAAGAGGGGGTAACAAACGGAGCTAAATGGAGGCAAAAGAAAGAAGAGGGAAACCTGTCTCTCAGATCAGCTCATACACCAATAACACACTGGCAGAATAAGACAGCTTGGCATGGGTGGTATATGTAAAAGATACATACTTTTCTGTCAGAAATAAATGTTATGCTGGGCCCTATAATTGTTCTATGGGATCTGCCTGCACAGCATAAATGACAAAGATCAGTACACCCCACCATGAACAAGCCTTACCTGCTGGCAGAGACCTCCTTATTCTGGTTAGCTGTTGCTGATACAGCTGCAGATTGGTACCTCATGCAATGTTATCTGAGTTGTTGCTTCTTTCTCACAGGATTTAAGAAAGCTTTTGGAGATGGCAGTGGTTTTTCCACCACTGAAAAGGGTCCTATGATCTCTGAAAACTGAGAAAGCATCTTTTCCCCTTTTTCATGGTTTAGATGCAAGAGAGGGAAGTATATTTATAGCTCAAAGCCTTTCATTTCAGACATATAATGGGTGAGGACAGAGTTGATTTACTAATGACCTTGCCTCCTCTTGTCCTTTGCCCAGCCATGCACTGGACACCAAATTAATTTGTTTCCATGGTGTGCTTCTTCCAAGAGATTTGCTTTACAGGAAGAGGAAAACTGGCTTCACTGGAAGAAGGGAGGGAAGACTTTTGCAAAAGGTCCTTAGCATGCAACCACAATTACTGCATCTCAATCCACAGAAAATACAGAAGAACCTGTTCAGCAGGATCTTTCCCCCTTTCTAAGAAGTGACATCTAAAACTACTGTTGTATGGAGTTCTTAGCATAGAATCTGGTTATTTCAAGAGAGATAACTTTATCAGACTACTTTGGAAACTGATATCCAAGCAGACCCCTCTGCAGCATTTCATAGAGACAAGCACCAGCAGTGGACTGTGTATGCTCTATGTGAAGTCTATGCATTGATTTCTGCAGCATTGCACCCTTTTGTGGGATTTCTGTAATTTCTGACAGAGACAAGCATATGTGACTTCAGTCAGCAATTCCACCTCCAACTGCCCAGCCAGAATAAGGACCATGCCAAATCCCTTGCATTCAGGGTTTCCCAGTCCACCACCTCTTGATGATACAGAGCTGTCAGTAATGACAGCAAGCAGAGGAAAGCAGCCTTCCTTCCCTCAGCTCCCATGCAATGTGACAGAGGATCTAGACCTATCCCACCTAAATGACATGCCTGTGCTTCATATCCTGTCATCCTGAGCTTCATCAACAGAAAGAGGAAGGAAGGAGCTCCATGGGATAATCCCAGAGCCAGATGAATTGAACTGCCCTTGGGTGGCAGACATTGCACTTCTTTGAAAAAAAAAAGGAGGCCGCAGTAACTAAATACCAAACATGCCTCATGGGGAGATCTGCCAGAGTAAGTATGGAAAGAGATTAAAAAGAAAGGGAAACAACACAGACCCTGCAGGAAGCAAGTATGAGAAGGTCCTTCAGTGTCTCAGAGGAGGGAAACAAAATTGGTGAAAGGGCTGGAAGGCATGTCCTATGAGGAACAGCTGAGGACTTCAGGCTTGTCTACTTTGCAGAAATAGATAATGGGCAATTTCCTTTTCCTCTCCAGTTTCCTGAGAAGGGGAAGTGGAGAGGAAGGTGCTGATCTCTTCTCCCTGGTCTCTAGTGACAGGACATGTGGGAATAGTTCAAGATGCACCAGGGCAGTTTAGACTAGACATTAGGAAGCACTTCTCTGTCAAGAGGGTGGTCAAACAGTGGAATAGGCTGCCTAGAGAGGTTGTCAATGTCTAAGACTGATGGCATTTGGACAATGCCATTTATAACATACTTTAACTTTTACTCAGCTCTGAATTGGTCAGGCAGTTGCACTAGATGATCATTGTAGATCTCCTTCAACTTAAATAGTTCCCTTCTCCTTTTCTGCCCTGTCCCCCTGCCCTTCCCTTCCCCTCCTCTCTTTCCCCTGCTGCCTGCATTTGGTTCTACTTTGATTTTACAAATAGCATTTTGATAGTTAAGACAGATGATTTACCTTTTGTAAAGAACCAGCAATGTCTAGTTCATTGATATGAAATTAATTCTAGTGTAAATGTGCAGATCTAATGACACTGCTGTGATGGGTTATGGCCGACCCCCTCCCCACCACGGGCAAAAATGAAACTCAGACAAGTGGATTGCAAAAGTGGTGGAAAGTTTAGATGGAAAGTGGTGAATGTTTACAGAGAGCCAGAAGCACAGTGACAAAAGAGATCCCAAAGCAAACCCAGAAACATCCCATCCCCACCTGGGGGTACACCCAAGTCTCCCAGGACTCCTTTGGGACACAGGAAGCATCTTTCATATGAACACAGCAGGGGGCACCCAGCCCAAACTGCTACAACTGCTGATCTAACCATTAGTTGTTTTCCACCTAATTGTGAAGAAATAAGAAGCGGTAGGCATGCTCAAAAGTTTTTTTCAAGCATAATGAAGCCAGGAAAATCACACCAAATAAACTGATGCTGATGAACATAGAATTGCATATTATACTTTGTAAATAAAACTGATACTTTGTTTGGCAAATATATCAACCATCAGTCAATACAATACACAAAGTGAATCTGGCAAGGTATAGTGCAGAGTAACAGTTCTCATCCCAGGAGTTTTAAACACTTGGCATACCAGCAGTTATCCGCCATCACCAGCCAAGAGAGTCACACAGATATTTCATGCTGTTTGATTAATCTCAAACCAGCGTATACACTGGTAGCTGTTCCATGCAATTTTCACATGTGGCATAAAATAAACCAAACAACCTCTGGCTTCAGGGAAAATCTGGCTAATCTCAAAAGCAGTCCTTGAGGTTGTGCTGGTTTGAGCCTTAACTGGGACTTAAGGGCTCAGATGGGGGCAAAGCTGAGAATCCCTCCCCCACTCCCCCTTCCTCCCTCCCAACAGAGAGGGAAAAAAAAAAAGGGGGAAGGAGCAAATCCACCAAGAAATAATTTGGAGTCAGCTTGGAAGTGGAGAGGTAAAGAGTTTTCTTTAAACAATATATATATATATATATAAAACTAACAATAACAGGTAAGGTTCACAAAGGCAAGGAACAAGGATGGATGGGAGGAAAAGGAAACCCCAAGAATGCAAAACCAGTCTCTCTGAAGAGGCGCAGAGGCAGCAGGGAGAAGGATCAGGCCCAACCACGTGGCAGAGGAGCAGGAAGACAGCTGCAGTAGCTCTCATCCAGGAGAGGCTGGAGCCAAAAAGGAGAGCAAACAGCTGCAATGTCCTCCCTTTTATACCCTAGCTGGGCAGGGAGGGGGAGTGGAACAGACTCAGTTTCCCAGGGGGAAAAAACACCCTGCAGGGAGGGCAAAGAACTCGCAAGCCCTCCACCCTGTTTTCAGGATGGGCATGAACCCACCACAGAGGTAAAGGCTATTTTTCTGTAGGGAAAATTATTTAACCACGTTTGTTCATAATTTAGAAGCCAAATGAAGCAACTCCATAATCTGTCTCATTTTTGTAAGAAAAGCCTTTTTTTTATTCTTCTCCAAACCTATTCGTGCTTCATTTTTCTTCTGGGAGTGCTCAGGTGTTCCTCAGTTAGGCGAGGAAGTGGACATTGCCTGAGTATCTTGAGCATCCACTGAGTCCAGCACTCCTGGGCAATCTTCAGCTGCTCCATTCACACCACCTCTACTCTGCTGCGTGACTTACCCTGGCCACAATGTGCAAATGTTCCCATCCAGCCGTGGCTCTGTTTGTCCTGTACAAGGCCTCCTCACTGAGGGCCCCTTTTTCCAGAGCTTTGGTGGTGTGTTTTTCTCCTCTTAGCAGGAAAGTTGTTTTATTCCTCATCATGAAGGCCCTTGGGCAAAAGCAACTCATGCATGCTGCTCCAGCTAAGTATGTGCTAAGTATAGCATCCCCCACAGATAGCACCATGAAGGCATAGACACACCCAGGACAATTCAGAATTTTATTGTGTGAGCTCCCAAAGACTACTGCCATTGCTGAAGGAGGCTGGTTGTCATCACACCAGCCATGCATTAGAAACATGTGGGCAGACTGCTGACAATCAAAGGCACATCAAAGAAGGTGGTGGGAAGAGTGAGATAGTTGTATGTGCTCTGCATGGCTTTGGCATGGAGATAAATCTCACACAGCATAATAAGCAGAGATGAACCATGCCACAGCATGGAAACTGCTCATGCTGCCTATGCTGCATGTGTGCAAGAGGCAACACTGATCGCCCTCAGAGCTTGATCATCAAATTCCAGATGTGTGGTGGCCTCAGAAACTGCATATGTTTCTTAAAATGGGCCAATACTCAAGATTAGTCATGACCAAGCATTTTTATGCCTAAAACACGAAGACATGCCCATAGTCAAAGCGAGCACACCTTGCCTGTTGAGCACTTGCTGCTATCACAACAATTAAACTGTGTTTTATCTGGGAAACTGAACTTTCATCTGCCACAAAAATCTTGCAGTCCTTTATTTAGCAGGAGAAAAAAAATCCTCTTCACTGGATCCTTTCTGAGATTAAACCATTTAAAAACTACTTGAAACATACATTTCACAAGCATGTGTCTTCATTGGATAGCTCATTTGCACTGTGGCATGTAAATGACTTCTGAGACATGTGGTGGCACTACTCACTATAACCAAGAGCTGCTGGTTGCCTGGATAATGTTAAATACTAAGCAGGATGCTGCTGGCAAACAGCATTCTCGTTTCTTTTCTAACAAGATAAGCAGGAGTCTATTTGAATTCATAATGTATTTTGGGGGAAAAATGTTTCCTTCTGGGAAATAATTTCAGGATATTCTCTTTTTATTTTATTTTTTTAAACTGAAAAACACACAATTCCTTCTGTTAGAAAATTTCACATTAAGAGCAAAAATTGCCATGTTTAGTCCAGCTTAAAATTCTAAATTGCCACCCTCTCTGAATGGGAAGCAGATTCAGATATTTTATGGGAAATTAGAAACTTGGAAAGAACTCTCAAACTTCTATTTTTAATGACTGGAGACAGGCATCTGCCTTAACATCTCCACTTTAATATCTCAGATGCTTTGCCATCACCCATTGATAGATATTCCAGATGGGCGTGTGGCAGATGCTTGATGTTAGAGAATGATGAGCCCAGCATAAGGAGACACGACCTACCACATAGGAGCAACACAGAAAGGGGAAAGGGGCAGGAGAAAGGATCTTCAGACTCACAGGAAAACCCACAACACAATTTTAAGTTTTCACCTGCCACCTCCACTGCTGAAATTTTCCTGGGGCCTTTTTTTGTTTTTAATTATTTCATTTTTTTATTTTAAATTCTTCTGGATCTTTGCTGTTATTTTCCAAAACGGAGTTCTATCCTTCCAAGGAAAGCACATTTATTTATGACTATGGTGCCAAAGGAGGCTAAGTATAGCAAGAGTCATGAAAATGGTTCTGTTTCTGTCCCCTTTTCCAAGCAACCTACTTTCCAAGATAGGCTTGGGTTGCCTAGGAAGACTTCTACAATTATAACACATTCAGGACCTGATACTTGGACTGCAGCAGACAAAAACAGTGACTGAAACATGTCCAGCATCCAAATAGCAAGAATAGAAAACACAGCGGTAAAACAACACACATCAACTTTTCCCATAGATTTTATCTTTATATTGCATTATATGCCTAAGGGGAAAAATGTGGGACAGAATTTTTTTGCTGGTTCAGTGTGTCATTGATTTCCTTTGATGATTTTTAAGAACAACAGAATGACCCTGTGTCTCTCTCTACATTTCTGAACTATTTGTATTAGCAGGTTAAAAAAAAATAATTAAGCTGAGGAAAAAGAAAACCAAGGAAAAACCCTGAAGGAAACTTGAGACTTTTCTGCAAATTTGTCATGTCATGCTCACTTGCAGATAATTTTCATTCCATTTTACTACATTAATTTTAAATAAAAAACATGCCAACCCATTTTCCCCAGTATTTTTATTTGTTATTGCCACGACTGGATTTTGGATACAATAAAAATGCAGGGGAAAAAAATGACTGGACATTACTTACCAAAATTACCAGAATTTTAATACCCTCTCCCACAAAAAAAATTCATTACGTAAAGATCTTCCAAGAAAGATCTTTATTTTCTCATGAGATTCTCTCAAAATCAAGCAAATATTTGTCTGTTAAGGTTAACCAGAGGTATGTTGACTTCTAAACCTCTTGTTTAGATGGCTGTTACTGTTGCCAGTATTTATTACCTGCAATACAGCTTACTTGAAAGAGATAAACCGTCCATCACTAGGACATGCCCCTTTGGCAGTTGTTTTTTCAACTGTTCCAAGCATCATTCTTTTTCATTAAATGTTTCATCAAACATCTGTCTGTCTTTCATCTCCTTGCAAAAAAACCTCCACAGCAAACTACCATTGACACATCGCCCATTGCAATGGATGATCTTGTGTGAGGGGTTTATGGTTTGCATTTTCTTTTCAAACTCACCATACAGGAAGAAGGCAAGCAAAAGGTAGTATGTTCTACTGAAGTGTATGAAAAAAAGTCCTAACATATATTTTCAGACAGCCAGCCCATCAATATGGTGGCTAAAAAATAATTTATACTACTTATTTACATATTATATTAAAATATGTAAATTCTAGAATTATATAACATGAGAATACTACTAAAAACATATTCCTGTTGCTGTAGAAACTGAGCTTGAGTTCTTTCTGCTACACTAGTATGGAGCAATGGACATGCAAACTAACATCTTGGCACCTTGATGCTGATTACGTGTAAGGCACAATGAACAGATAGTTGAAATGTTTTTCTTTAAAAAAAAAACAAACCAAAACAAAACACCAACAATAAAAAGTGTTTTCAGGCAGAGCTGGAGGAGGAGAAGTTGTTAAAAAGTATAAAGGACAGAAACAGCCATTAGCATAGAGAGTAGAGATACTGTGCATTTCTTCCCAAACAGCATGCAGGATCCAACAATGTATTGTTCAAGTTCTGATACTATCATTTCAGTTTGACTGAAGTGACAAATATTGTGCCCTATCTTTGACATAAAAAAGAATGACAGACTCCTAACAAATAAATTCAATGACAGCACAAAGAATACAAATACATTATGTGAGACTTTTGATGAAAGAGAGCTACAGAAATGTAATGTTAGGAAGATAGAAGAAACAGGAAGGAAAAAAAGGACTTTCTAGATTTCTGAGATAAGTTTGGTATTCAGGGCAATTAACACTAAATTAAGCCTAAACTAGATTAAACTGAAACTCTTTGGAGCTCAATGTCTTGCAGACTGTTCTCGGTCTCTATCCTTATTTAAAGAAAAAAATCAAATCTACTTTTAATTACACAGTTTGACCTTCATTCTTCTTTGTGAACAATTCACTTTCTAAGGGATAATGAAAAATGAGAGTGGAACGAATGCCACTTCATACTCCATGTCTAACCAACCTCATGAGCCACAAGCAAGAATGGAATTTAATGGCTGGGAGATGTCAGAGTTCTATCAGAGCTACACATCTTATAAACTAAAAGGTATTTAAAGCATGACACAAACTCAGCTGGCACTCCGCTAGTCTTTTAATTTTATCAAATTCTATAACCTCTGCTAAAATTTTCTGTGTTTGTATCGATGACTTTGATTTCATGCACAAGATTTATGCATTTCCAACAATGGAATGAAAGGACAATATTTTGGTTTCTCCACACTAACTTTTACAAGTTTTCCTTTGAGACACACCTGCTTAGAAGGCCTTGATACTTGGAGACATTTTGGGGAATTTATTAAATGCAATTGTATAACACAAACTGTCTCTGGAAGAAGCTTTTTTAACTTATCCTGCTTTCAAAATATTGTTCAGCCTTCAAAAAGTCAGAATTCATATATGCTGAATGATATATAATATACTAGCTATGAATGTTTCAATAAAATTTCCCAGAAATGTTGATTAGAGTGAGAATCTTATAGGTCAGTGTTGAGCTGGATTTTTACTCTGCAAGGCTTTGCCCAGGATAACAGCTGGAGCCAATGTGTAGTACCTGAGGAGCACAGAAAAACAAGGTCAAATATTCACTGGAAAGCCAGGTGAGAGGGAAGACCATACCTTTACAATGTTCTGTCTTAATTTTATATGACAGGACTTTTAACATTTTTTTTTTTCAAATAGTAGTCTGTAAGTTCACAAAGCTCTCAGGATTTGGAAAATACCAAAATGAAAAGTTTCCTGTGCAAACACATTTCAGACTTCAGCATTGCAGAGAGGGACCTGGGGGTGCTGGTCGACGGTAGGATGAACATGAGCCTGCAGAGTGCCCAGGCATCCAGGAGGGCCAATGGCATCCTGGCCTGCATCAGGAACAGTGTGGCCAGCAGCAGCAGGGAGGTCATTCTGCCCCTGTACATAGCACTGGTTAGGTCACACCTTGAGTATTGTGTCCAGTTCTGGGCCCCTCAGTTTAGGAAGGATGTTGACTTGCTGGAACATGTCCAGAGAAGGGCAACAAAGTTGGTGAGGGGTTTGGAACACAAGCCCTATGAGGAGAGGCTGAGGGAGATGGGGTTGCTTAGCCTGGAGAAGAGGAGGCTCAGGGGTGACCTTATTGCTATCTACAACTACCTGAAGGGGGGTTGTAGACAGGCAGAGGTTGGTCTCTTCTCCCAGGCAGCCAGCACCAGAACAAGAGGACACAGTCTCAGGCTGTGCCAGGGGAGGTTTAGGCTGGATGTTAGGAAGAAGTTCTACACAGAGAGAGTGATTGCCCATAGGAATGGGCTGCCCAGGGAGGTGGTGGAGTCACTGTCATTGGAGGTGTTCAGGAAGAGACTTGATAGGGTGCTTGGTGCCATGGTATAGTTGATTAGGTGGGCTGGATTAGTTGAGAGGTTGGACGCAATGATCTTGAAGGTCTCTTCCAACCTGGTCTGGTCTATTCTATTCTATTCTATTCTATTCTATTCATATAATCCTACTTGCAACACAGTCACTTACACATGTGACCTCATATGATCAGGTAAGTTCAAGGGAAATTTTCCAAAAACATAGCAAAGGATTTTTTTTCTTTTAATTTAGTCCATGTGTAATACTTTATATACTCTCAACAGTGTAATTTGTGTTTGCAATATCTGTCATGGTAATTGCTGATTATCTCTTCTAGCTCTTCCTTCTAAATGTATCCTCCTAGCCCCCTAACTCTAGAGTCTTTCCTTTGAGAAGCACATTCAATTTTCATCAAAAGGAATAATAATGCCACATATACAACTTGTATTCTGCATTGGTATTTGCTTCTTTCCTCTGATCACATGAAGCATTGCTTTCCCAGCAGTAACCGTCTCTCCACTCCATGAAGCCATGCTTCTGTTAGAGCAACCCAAAGGTACGTTGGTTGTTTTGCCACTATCACTTGACCAAATGATACCTAATTTTCTACCTGTCTTGTGTCCTTCCATCTGCTTACCTAAGATAACGAGTAACTGATTGAATTTCAGGTCTCCTTTTCTTCTTCCTCGTCTTCTTCTTTTTTTTTCCCCCAATATGGATTGTTTAATAATATATATATGCAATTAGTCTAATTTTCATGTTTTTCTTAGTCTCTTATTTAAAATGGTCCTTTAAAATTTGAAATTAACATTTTCTGCAATCTGAAGCCCTGAAAATGTTCTTTCTTTCTTTCTATTTTTCTATCAATATAGCCAAATGGATTGAATTTTGACTATTTAGTAATCTCTTTTCTCCCATGCATGGCAAAGCTGGAAGAAGTAATGAAGTTGTGCAACAGTATGGCAGAATCAGTTTTGAGGGGAGCAGGAACTATAGCTGAGTCATCCTGGCAAGACAACCTAGATGTAGTAGTAGTGCATTTCCACAGTAATTTTCATGATTTTACATTATTTCTGATTAAGATCTGATGCAATGTCAAACCTAAATTACAGCTGACAGCAAGAGAGCTGTGTAATGGGTTGGGGCAGACCCCCTCCCCACCACCTTGTTACCATCTTGGTACAGCAAGAGCTTTTCAGTAGGAAAAGCAAAATTTGTGGTAGGAGCTCAGCAGGTACTCGACAGCATCATGTTCAGTGGGTCAAAAAATATTGCTTTAATTTCATTCTCTGCACTTATTAAATATGCCATACAATTAAAAGGATAGTGAGTAACTAATAGAAGCATATGAAACCAGTTGTGAATCTGCTTATTCCTGTGCAGCCAGGCATAGAGACTTGCCAAAGAAATAAATATGTAATCAGACCTGCCAACATTCACTCATTCAAAACCACATTCCTTCATACTGAATTCATTTTAAGGTTGTCAGATTTTGCCCTCTAGGGAGAAGGAACATTTACTGTGGGTATTATGAGACATTAAAAATCTCACTGCTGCTCATTCCCTGGGGATTCTGAAATGGTGTTTCCTCCAATAGGCCACATAACAGCAACGTGCTCATTTTGGAGTAATTGTGTTCATGTTCATGTCTTGCTTTTAAAACCAACGCTCCCTTTGCATGCCAAGAAAAACATCATTCATAGACCTGCCTTTGAAGCACTAGCAGGTTGCTCAGGTATTTTACCGTAATTTAGGCTAACACAGGGAAGGTCAGAAAGTTTCTTTATCCTATCAAAGCCTCTGTGACAAAGCTTTGTTCAGAACAACTTGCCATACAGATGCTTTTGACAAACTGCCTTAATAAAAGTGACAGTATAAATTAAGCCATCTACAAATCTTCAACAAAAATTGAATTCTATAATATTGAACTCAATTCTAAGGAAGGAATACTATGAATGACTTGGGGTTTTATTTGGTTTGGGGTACAAGCTAATCCCCTGTGTCCTCTTGCTGTTACCAACTAAAATATTTTCACACTTTATTCATTTTTTTCAACACAAACCTAATGGGGTTTTTGCATTCTTCCTAACCTCTCTGCTGTCAATATATCAAATCATGCAGTCCTACAAATACTTGGTTCGTAAGTGTCAGAAAGGTGCCTCCTAAATTAACAAAAGCACATGGTCTGGTCTTGAACTCAATGACCCACACTCACAATGAATACAAACTATTGTTTTTGCAGTAGGATTTGCATGTGCAGCTTTGTGAAGTTTGACAGAGCACTTGGTATTGCTCCGCCTGTTCAGTAAAGTATCCACCTTGTCTTATGTTACAGCAGGCACAGCCTCAGTGCAGTATTATCTACAATCCACACAAAATCCTCACCTCCTGCTTCTTCCACTTTATCACTTCTCAATAAAATGACCAGTGGGAAGCGCCCTGTTTGAGAAGTCATCTCCACAGGTTATCTTAGCCCAGCACACTTCATTCTGCACTGTCTGGTGGTCTTTGGTAAGGTTAGTGTGAACTCTTTTATCAGGCATACCTAGTCTGTCAGAAAATACTCTCAGACATGAGTTCTGTTTCCTGGGCAGAGCAAAATTTCCTCAGTCTGAGGTCCTCTAAAGGACATTTGACTTTAAGCGAATAAATCTGTCAGGAGGGAAGTCTATGATACCCCTTCTTAGCTCTATGTGATGTTCAAAGCTTCTTCACAGAGTAGCTCTTCAGATTTGTAGTGTGCAGGACCTGCCATATAATCTGAGTCTGAAGCTTCCATGTTTTGTCATTAAAATCATCAACCTTTCCAATGATATCAGAAAGTTTCCACCCAACAATTTTGGATCTCGATGGCAATTCTCCAAACTCCCAGCATGCTCACCACCCTCAGCTCATGGCTAGATATGGCTGTATCACCTCCATCAAACACAGCTGTGCATTCCCAATAAAAAAAACTATCAGGAAACCAGAGGTTAGGGCTTCTTGAAGTAGAACTAAAAGAGTAGCTTCTCTGACAGCATCTGTTTTAGTTACAGACATCCTGCTTCCCGTACCCTGGGCACGTGTACTGACCACTATGCCCTTCCTAAGCTCTGACTACAAGAAAGAGATGAAGGATTTGTGAAAACTGTAGTCCACTACTGGTGCTCGTTACCAACAAGCTTGTAATTCTTTGCCTCAACTTGTATTTTGGCCAAAGCAATTCTCAGACACAGTGTAGTCTAAGCAAACAGACTGCACTACCAAGATAGCTTCGGCCAGCCCCTGCTAGAGCATAGCTTGATACTAATATCAATTTACCGTATTTCACTCACTTTTGCTAGAAACCTGCCCTCATGCACATTTTAAACTACTCTCTGGACCTTTGGGCTATCATGATGCATATCTGTGATATGTAGGTGGTATGAAACCCATATGGACCATCAAAATGTGCTTTAAGTCTATGGTAGATCTCATATGGTACAGCTGACATCTTAAGGACTTTGGAAACAGCCTATTGCTGTGCTTTGTAACTAGGCTTGGATTTAATTTGCTTTGTCTTATTTTCTTTATCTACTCTTTTCATCTCCTATTACTCTGGTAGGAAACTTACAGCATTCCTCTGATGAAACAAAATCACTTCCCAGCTTTCCCTTTCTTCATAATTCATTCGTTAGCAGAGCTGTGACATTTAATAGATACTTCAATAAAGCTTCTGTTTTTCGACACTTGGATTTTCAATTTCGCATTCTGAGTTTTACAATGTCAGTCAAGTTTCTTTGGATAAACTACAGCTCCACACATTTCTTGGGTTTAGACTTTTAGAAGGGATCAAGGTAGTCCTTTTGATTTCTGCTATTTAATGAATATCGTCCTTTCTTTCAAAACATGGAATAGTTTTCAGTACATTGTATTGTCATTTGTTTTGCTGGTTTTTTTTTTGAGGCAGACTGCAGAAGCTGGGCAATATTCAGCAATGTCTACATTGCTACTGACTGCTTTGTGGCTGTATCTATTTGAGTCCTCCTAAATGCTTTTTCAAACCATTTTTAGTCCTGATACCTGCATCTTCACCATAGCTTCTGTTTGTTTCCCATGCTTCATCTTCAAACTTGTCCCAGGTAAGAATGAGCAACTGACATGGAAGACTCTCTAATCACATTGCTTTAGAGACATTTTTAATCCCTTGGGACTTTTTCCAATATCCTAACTATTTTTTACCTATGTGGAGTTTTTAATCTGCTTTCACCAAACCATTGATTTGAAGTGTGTGGCCGTTTGACGCTGTGCCTTTAAGGAAGGGGCACACTGGCTAAATGTTTGTAAAATATTTTGGTTTTCTAAACGAATTTCATTGGTAGGATTGTGGGAGGAGAGATTGGACCCAGGGGAGTTGGGAACTTTCTCTCAGTCTTCCTTTCTTCGCTGTCCCTTTCGGCTGGATCTGCTTCTGGGATTCTGGCCAACTAAGATAAGATACTAACTCCCTGTGCATAGGCCTCCGCTTGCTGTACTAACTCCCTTTTCATCTCTTCTTCTACCTCTTTTGGGGGAGAAGGGAGGTAGGGGGGTGAAGGGGGCACAGGGGGAAACCCCCTCTGTGGGGGGTCTGGTTTCTGGTTGAGTTCATTTGCTGTATATTCCTGTACATATTGTAAAATACCTGTATTTGTTGTGTTACATATAATCTGTTTCCTTGTAAAATATAATCTCATTTCTCCGACTGGGTTTAGCCGTGGTCTCTTTCTCAGTGGGGGAGGGAAAGCAGAGCCTTTCCTTTCAAACCACCACAAAGTGGAACAGCATTGATCTGCTGGGTTTACAAGCAGGGTCTTCTCAACCGAGTGCAGATGCTCCCTTCTATGCTTTGCATACCAATGCAAAATCTGTTTGATTGCATTGCTAGAGCATTATACTACCTGAATTGAATGATCATTACACACAAAGGAATGGAAAAGCGCACATACACACTCTCTCACTGGGCTTGCTCAGACAAATTTCAACTCTGCCTTCCTCTTCAAGGGGATCTCTGACTGACTCTGACTCTCAACACTGGTACCCTAAAGATGATTTTGCAACTATTTTTAGGTTCTAAGAAAATAACTGCTTTTCTTTGCTTAGCTGTTTCTCAAAGACAAGTAGAAAGCTTTTATGTAACAACCCACTCCCTGCCTCTACAGATCACACAGAATCACAGAATGTTAGGGGCTGGAAGAGACCTCCAAAGATCATTTAGACCAACCCGCCTGTGCCAGAGCAGGATTATCTATACCAGATCACACAGGAATGAATCCGGTGGGTCTCCCTCTCCAGAGAGGGAGACTCCACAACCCCATTGGGCAACCTGATTCAGTGTTCTGTCACCCTCAAAGTGAAAATTTTTTTCCTCCTGTCTACATAGAACTTCCTGTGCCTCAACTTTCACCCATTGCCCCTTGTTCTGTCATTGGACATCACCAAGAACAGCCTGACTCCATTATCTTGGCACTCACCCTTTACATATTTATAAAACATTAGTAAGATCACCCCTCAGCATCCTCCAAACTAAAGAGACCCCACTCCCTCAAGTCTCTCCTCATAAAGAAGATGTTCCACTCCCTTACTCACTTTTGGGGCTCTGTGCTGGATTCTTTCAAGCAGTTGGAAAGATGAGCAAGAAAATCTTCCATATCCTGTGGTTTACATTCTCTCCCAAAGCCATATCAGATACCACATTCTTTAGCTAATCCTACTACATGTTTATGAAGAAATGACCATTACGACAAGATGAAAGCAAATTTATTTGTTTATATGTGGAAAGCAGATGGCAGTGTTACTGAAGTTCATACAAACCACAGGTGATTGAAAGGCAGCAAAATTGTGCTTATTTCAAGATCACAACCAAAAAGTCCTCCAGGATCTTTGACAAGATGTAAACACCTAATCCATATAGTTAGGGTCTGAGAACATTTACAGAAGCGTACTTCACATTAGAAAGCATGCTTGCTTTCATGATTTGTCTTCACTTTCAGTCCTTCAGACCTGTCAGGTCAAAATCATCTAACTCTGCCTGTGATTCTTTCTTGATTCACTCAAGAAGTTTTTCTTTTCCCCAACAGATCGCTGGCTACTCTCTTGTGCTTTTAAAGTGCTTGCACCCCCTGGACATGGCCCAGCTGCAACGCCCACCCAGTTGGTACCAGAGAGGGCCAGCCACTGTCTCATGGCTGAACCCTCAACATCCTGCCAGCATGCCCCGAGGCAACAAGCCCTGCCAACAGCCTCTCACCGTGCACTTTATGAACCCTGTATGCCACGTGAATACAGGGACTGCTCAAATCACATACCTGGGATTCATGGATGTAGCATACTAATAACCTTTGTTTGAGAACTGACATTGCCGCAAGAAGGGGTCGCCAACGATCAATATGATCCACGAAATCCAACTTTATTGAGCATCAGACACTTCTTATATACAGTAGCCTAGCTGCCAACCCCACCTTCTGCGGTTAAACATCCTGCTTTCCCATCCTGATGAGATAATCACAAGAATTCTGTTTTACATTCTTCTTTACTTGTTATCACCTGTAAGGGCGTAGTGACCTTGCTTTGGTATCCTGTTATCCTTTGCAGGCAGCTGCAAGCACAGCTACAAGGCCATGGTGGCCTGGCTGCATCAACACACTAGCTTACTGTGAGCAGTAAATAACAAGATGGAGTCCGGCCTACATACTCGTTCAAACCATTGTTCCGTAGAACCATGTCTTTGCAAGCCATTCCGCAACATGACATAGCTTTGAACAAAACATCTCAAAAGCAATGTACACGTGGGGGAACGTGAGGGATACTGGACTCATTTGAAGCCGAGCTAGGCGAGAACCTATACAAAGGTATAAAAACCAGGCTGATGCATTGGATCCTACACCTTTATGACTTAAACTCTGTGTGCACCTGCCATGCGAAGGTTGTGGGTGAAAACTCGTAATGCTCATCTACCCCACCAGCCTGCCGTACGCTGAACGGTTTCTCTCGCGGTTTGTGAACTCATGATCAGCACGGTCCCCTCCCCCCCTACCCCGGACCTAAGCAAACTGCCGCTCAGCAGCCGAGACCCGGTTGGGTCACTGCCCTAATGCCCTGACCCACCTAGTGGGTGAACGACAGGCTTCTCCGAGCAGGGCTCTGAGGGGAGTCAGACGCAACTCTCCCCACGCCGCCGTCAGCTGGAAGAAGACGACAGGGAGCAGAGGAGCGGGACGACGTCACCGAACAACAGAAACAGACGCAGGCACCCAGCGAGGAGACGCCTTGCAATCTCCCGCGCTTTCCCCTCTCCTCTCCCCTTCCCCCTCCCTTTCCCCCTCCCCACTTCCCTTCCCTTTCCTCCCCCACCACCCTGCCCCCGCCCCGCGCGGCCCCTCCCTTCCCGCACCGCCCTACTGTGCCTCTAACCAATCCCGGCCAGACTGCTAGAACCGCCCGCCAATGCGAGTGCCCTTCTGGGCGTTTCCCTGCCCCTGCCTCTCAACCCCGGCTCGGAGGTGCACCAATGAGGCAAGAGGAGACAAACGTCCATTCAGGGACGGTTGTTCAGTCGCTTTCCACTCTCCACCCTCGCCCCGAGTCCCCAGAACGTCACAGAGAAGACTAGCCAATCGGGGGCGAGGCCCCGTGCGTCACAGCCAATGGGAGCGTTCGAGAGCGCGGCTGGCGCGGTCGGTCCCAGAGGGAAGCCGGGAGGAGAGCGCGGCGACCGCTCCGACTGCAGCTCCGCCTCCTCTCTCCGCTGACGGCGAGGCCGGCTTTCCCCTTCCCCGCCTCCCTGTCCCCGCCCGACCGGCCTCGCTCTCTTTCCCTCTCATAGCAATGGCGGCGGCGACGGCGGAGCAGGAGCAACAGCGGTTCTATCTTCTCCTGGGCAACCTGCTTAGTCCAGACAATGCAGTCCGGAAACAGGCGGAGGTAATGTGTCCGCCTTTCCCCGGCCCTGGGCGCCAAGCTGGCCTGTCAGACCTCTCAGACCTTGCCGGAGGGAGGGAGGAAAGGGGGGGAGGGAGGTGGCGGGGCCGGCTGAGTCCCACGTGTGAGCAGCGGCACCAGCTGCTGCTGGGGCTGTCCAGGCCTTTCCTTCGGCCGGGGCGCCGGGCCCTTGCGGCAGTTCTTCATGGTGGGGCGCGGGGGCGCCTGGCAGTTGCGGCGGTTCTCCCAGTCGGAGCGCGGGGGGGCCGCTCCAGCCATTGCCGAGAGCTCCAGCCGCTGGCGCGTGAGGGCGCGAGGGGTCTCGCTTCCCACCCCCCCCCTCCCCCCTTCCCCTCCAGTTCCCGCCTTGATGGCCCCGCGTGTCTGGTATCTGTCGGCCCTCGGCCTGCTCGTGTCCGCTCCCTCGCGCCGCGCAACGCGGAGCTCCTCCGGGGGCTGTTTCCCCTCCTTGCCCAGGGCGAGACGGGGGCTGAGCCGGCTCCGCCCGGGCTGGCCGACCGGCGTGATGGAGCGCTGCCCCGGTTCTGCCGGGAATAGGAGGACGGGCCGGCGGCCAGTTATGGGACCGGTCCTCGCTGTCTCGGAAGCAGGAGCGGAGAGCTCCAAAGGAGATTAGGGAGGGTGTCAGCCCTCCGTGAGTGTGAACCTCGGAGGGGCGTGATTGAAGCGCTCCGCCTGGTCCCGGGGGTCGACTGAACTTGTAGCCGCCTTTCAGCGTCCCCGAAGAGGCCCTCACAGAGGGTCTGCGCCCCCTGGGCGTGCTGCCTGTGCACGCCCCCCCGGCCAGCCGAGCTGTTCTTCTGTTGCCACACAGTAGTTTAGTTTTTAACTTCGGAGTGGGCCGTTTATTCAAGTGTTTCGTCAGCTAAGAAGTATTTCACTAAAAGAAGCATTTTCAATACGCTGAGTTTCTCTATTATCAGCAAAAACTTTTCAGATGTGTTACTGCAGCTAAAATTCTTTGTCATGGGTAAGCCACGTTAATTCTTTTTCTCTATCATGCTTAAGACTCCATTGTGAAGCCTAGTGGGGATTCTCTCCCATTGAATTAAATACTACCGTCTAGGTTTTGCATGAATTCCCACTGCATGGCTGCATCGGGTATTTATCGCTTTCATCACTTGAGCGGTCAGCAGAGTTCAGCACATTGTTTGGCAAAGAATAAAATGTATTATTGTTCCTGATGCTGCAGTGAAAAATTTCTAAAATATAATTTAGGAATTAAAAGGAGGGATGACTTTTTTGTGGTGGTGTTATTTTGTTTGTTTTTAAGAAAACTAGTGAAGTTCAGTATCGCTGTAAACACTTTCTGGAGAACCAGCAAGACTTATTCTCACATTCCTGAATACAGAACTGGGATGAAGGCCATGCTCTGGAAGCTGAATTTATTTCACTTCTCAAGTCCCTGCATGTAACATAGCAACATTTCTCACAACTTGTTGAACTTTATTAAAATTGTAACGAGGCAGATTTAGTGGACAGCTCTGTCATAATGCATGTGAAATAAAAGATTCTTGGAAAAGAAGTCTAAAACTTAGATGCTTACAACTGGCATAAACTTGCTTGGAATTGATTTGGAGTTTTTGTTTGTTTTTAAATATTCATAGATGTGCACTAGGGTCAGTTGGAATGAGAAACCTTAATTGTCATGATAGATTACCAAGCTTTTCAAGTCCGTTATTTTGTATGCAAATGCAAGCAAGTAGTAACAGTTTCACTTAACTGTACTAAATCTGATGTTGGTTTCTGCGTATTTCTAAGGTGTATTGCAAGTATTTTTATAATTTAGGATCATTCAGAATGGAAGAGTCCTCAGGAAGTCTGTAGTGCAATCTCCTGCACAAAGCAGTGTCAGTTGTCAGGTCAGAGCAGGTCATTCAGGGCTTTGTCCTGCTGAGTCTTGAAAACCTCTAAAAGTGGGGACTGCAAAAGCTCTGCTCCTGCATGACTGTCCTCATTAGAAGAAAGAGGTCTGAACCTCTGTCCAATCGGAACTTAATTCTTTCCATTTATGCCTGTTGTGTCTCATTCTTCCACCATGTGTGGCTGTGAAGAACCCAGCTCAGCCTTCTTCATGGCAGATTAATGGATTTGTACTTAGAAACACAAAACTGTCTCTGTATAGTGTAGCTAGATTAATGTTTTGTTTTATTTAAGAGGCTCTTTTCTTGAAGCATTATCTCTTTGGATGCAAGTATTGGATAGCCTTTGTAGTACCTACTAACTAAAATCATATAGGTCTTCTGATTTGTCTTAAACATCTACATAGTCCAATCAGGGACTTTTTTTAAAGTATACTTACTGTTGGAAAGCAGTATTGAATACTACTTTCAAATAGCAATAGGCAAACTGAAGAGCAGGTTTTCACTTGTGTCAAATAAAAACCAGTAAGAATGAGAAAAGGAACTGAAGGAGACAGGCTTGAATTGTTTCTAACAGGTCTGGTCATTGAAATTAGGATGGAAGGGTGTTCTATTGAAAATTACTTGATAGAGATATGGAATCATACCCTGTTTGAGTAGGGATGTAGTGAAAATAGGAAAAACTGAAGTAGGGGAGGAAAGTCTAGTCACCTAACCCTGTGGGTTTTTTGTGTGTGTATATCTATGTATCTACTTGGCTGGAGAGCAGCCAGGCAGAAAGGGAACTGGGGGTACTGGTTGCTAGTAGGATGAATATGAGCCAGCAGTGTGCCCAGGCAGCTAAGAGGGCCAATGGCATCCTGGTCTGTATCAGGAACAGTGTGGCTAGCAGGAGCAGGGTGGTCATTGTGCCCCTGTACTTAGCACTGGTTAGGCCACACCTTGAGTCCTGTGTCCAGTTCTGGGCCCCTCAGTTTAGGAAAGATGTTGACTTGCTGGAATGTGTCCAGAGAAGGGCGACAAAGCTGGGGAGGGCTTTGGAGCACAAGCCCTATGAGGAGAGGCTGAGGGAGCTGGGGTTGCTTAGCCTGGAGAAGAGGAGGCTCAGGGGAAACCTCTGCTCTCTACAGCTACCTGAAGGGTGGTTGTAGCCAGGAGGGGGCTGGTCTCTTGTCCTGGGTGGCCAGCATCAGAACAAGAGAGCACAGTCTCAAGCTGCACCAGGGGAAGTTTGGGCTGGATGTTAGGAAGTTGTTCTTCATAGAAAGAGCGATTGCCATTGGAATGGGCTGCCCAGGGAGGTGGTGGAGTCACCATCATTGGAGGAGTTTAGTAAGAGACTGAATGGGGTTCTTGGTGCCATGGTTTAGTTGATTAGATAGTATTGGATGATAGGTTGGACTTTGTGATCTCACAGGTCTTTTCCAACCTGGTTAATTCTATTCTATTCTACTACCACACTTGTAATGTACTCTGACCAGTTTGCTGAAATTTGGTTCATTCATTTTCTTTCATATGAAATTGGAATGTCATCTGTTGACTATAAAAGCCTGTTTTTCTCTTGTGTCTGTCTTGTGATAGAGAAACTTAGTTATTTTGTGTTGGTAATTTTAGGGTCTTTTAAAACTTTGTCAAATTTGGAAGAACATGAGTACTAAGTCTGGGTAATAAATAATTTCTTGCATGTGTTCTGAAAGTTAGTAATTCTATGTGAGAAAGTTTTATCTCTGTATAAGACGAACTGGGTGAAGACACCTCGAGATCCACATAGATAGGATGTAGCCAAGGCTGGTAGTAAGATGAGCGGAGTCAGCACAGCGCAGGGGAGGGATCTGAATGAATTCCATGCTAGAAGCATGTAAGAGTGTAACTGAATTTCCTGTTACACTTGCCATTTTAGCAGGGTTCACCCTTTATTAGGAGGCAGACTAAATAGTCTTTCTTTCTGAACTTCAGACAGGAGTTTTAAAATGAAAACTTCTTATTCAAAATCAATTGATGAGTGACTGCCACATGATGTAGTAAAGGCTGTAAAAAGGTTCCAAAAATCCTGATGATTTGACTATTTATCAGTTGTTATTAACCTGTCAGTTGTAGTTCAGTCTTGGGCTTCCAGTGTTCTTAGGTCTCTGATGTGATAGAAGCTATGATGGTTTTCCAGGAGGATGTGTGTTCCATTTATGTTTTATTTCTTACTTCTCTTAAATGGCCAGTAATGCATCTGTAGATCATTCCAACTTGGTAGGTCTAAGACTTGTGATTTTTAAATGGGTCAGAAACTTCTATTCTGGTAGGTTTTGATTTTATGTTTTGGGGGTTTTTTTTGCTATGTTGTTTTCCATCAATACCAAAGTTGTTTAAAAGGAAAGTCAATTTGTATTAATGCTTACACATGCTTTCTAGTAATTGTTTACAATAAACTGCATTCCTTCTTATGCAGGAGGCTTATGAAAGTATTCCTGGACAAAGAAAGATCACATTTCTCCTACAAGCAATGAGGAATACTGCAGCTGCTGAGGAGGTATGTCTCAATCTAACTAATGTATGGCTGTTACTGTGATGTTCCTTAAAATTACAATTGAGAAATGCTTTCCATTTTGGGATCCTGTACCTAAATATGATAAACTTTTGTATCATCTGAAACTCTTTGTGATTCTTAAATCAGAATTGGGGGGTGATATGATAGTAGTTGTTTTGTATGTGTTATTCAAATGAGTTTTGTATTTCATCCAGTTTGGGGAGGATATGGTCGTTGAGTCATCTAGCAGCATTACAGAATGACTAGAGAGCAGTATAAGCATTATATAATTATTTTTTTCCTGTGGGCATAGAGTAAGTGTGTCTCTTGGTTATTCCTTAATTTCTTAAAGGCTCACATACTTTAACAATCAGGTGTAGTGCTTATTGGTAAAACTACTATTCACTTGGATATGCAGAGTGAAGAACTACTAAGCTTGCAAGATGTTATAAGATTCAGAGTCACTTAAACATTTACATTTCTTTTTTTTTTCCCCAATCTAGAGTTTTGGTAACAGCAGAAAGATGTAGCATGTAGAATTTCTGAAGGATACCTTAAGGAGAGTATAAGTGTGCTGTATCTTTTTGGATAGTGATCTCTTCTGGTGGATTGTATTCAATTTAGTGGTAGATGGTATTTGTGCTTTTTAATGCCCGAAAAGGATCAGCTTACTGATCCTTATCTGCCTACAAAACTCTGTTCTTCTGACAAGATCTTTCAATATTATAATAGCAACTGGTTGCATAAAAGCTATGCAGTTTTCTCTCTTGTCTCTCTGAGATATTTCAACCAATTGAAAGCTGTAGAGCAGTCCCTCCTGTATTTAAATTTGTCATGAAAAATAAGATACAGTACTGTTCATGTATGATAATTAGGTAATAGTATGACTTGGAAGTCATAGCGGCATTACACAGACTTGTTTTGAATACATTTGATAAGTCTGAGTTAACAAAATCATGCTTCTGTAAGTAAATACTTGCTCCATGTATTTACTGATTTTATTCTCTTTGCCTCAGTTAAGGAAATAGTCCAATCTAGAACTTGTTAAGAATCTCACCAATGACTTGACTTTGAACTTAATCATGTGCAAGGAAAGTTTTCACCTCTACAAGTTACTCTTATGAAAGACACAAGAAGTTAACATTTGTAGAGTAACTTGGCATTTAACTCCACCAATGGATGAATTGAAGAAGAATTTAAAATGTTAGCTCATAACTTACATAGACATAGGTGCTGGACTCAGAAAATACTTATTAATAAAACCTGCAGGCAACTTCTCTTGCCTGTAAATCCAAATGCATTGTAGCCTAATTGGAGCCTAAATGAAGTTGCCTCTGTATTTGATATGGACATTGCATATAAACATGCAGGGAAGCAGTCTGTACATGTACAGTATAGTGCTGGTATCAACAGCTAGGCATTTTGTGTCTCTATGTTTTATGTAGATCCAAATGTTGAGCAGAACAATGCATATGTCACCAGTGGATTGGGCTTTGGACTGGGTATGTCCTCAGAGTACATTAAATATACCAACACCACTAAACACAAGCTGCTGGAAATTGAAAGATCCCTTGACCAGGCTTATGGAAAAGCTGAGTTCAGATTCATCTTAATCCTGAAGATTCTGTGTTGTTCTCCCCCATCCCATGACAACTAGGCTGAAGAAAGTAGTCCATCCTGTTTGCAGGGGCTGGGCTGCAGTGTTGTATAGAAGACAACATTCATATGACTATTTGGACAGCTGGCAAAATCCTGACTCTGCAGCCTAGTAGTTCATTTAAATAGAGAAACAGGCATTCACATCCTGCACCCAGAACCTCTTGAATTTGACATGGAAAAAAAAAACAACATTAAGATAGACTGGAAATATTCTTTAAAAAACTGCAACATTTTTTCTCCTAACCAAATGCCCAAATTGTGGAAATAATCACCTTTTCTCTCTATTCTCATTTATATTTTCCTGACAGCAGAGTAACACTGTTCACAGAAGTGGAAGGAAGCATCTGACTTAGTAGTTAAAACACTTCTGTGCGGGTAATATGTAGGTTTGTTCATCTCAGGCTGAGAAGGAACTTCAACCCATGTCTCCAACTTGCGGAGCATGTAGTCTCACTGTTACGAAGTTAGGGCTCTACTTCCTATGGAACTGCATTTTAAAGGGTTAACAGAAAGGTGATATATGTAAACAGCTTGATTTTTATTCTCAGAATGTGTCTCAGGAGCTAAAGGCTGTTCCTTTACAGTTTTGATTTATCATCTAAATGTTAGAGAGGAATAGAAGTCCTGCATTTTAATGAGGAAGAAAACAAATCCAAAAGTACTCTAAGACTAGTAGTTTTCAATTGTGTTCTAATTTACAGCTGACTAATTTTGAGTTCTGTGAAATACAGTAAAAAATTATGTGTAAAACTGTTTCTGCTGTACTCAACAGCCCTCTTAAAGAGCTCTCATCTTTCCATTCCCTCTCTCCATATTGTTGTTATATGGAGGAGTTGCATTTCCTAGTCTGAAAACTTCTGATGCACCACAATTCTGCCTTTGAATTGTATGTCAACCTTAGGCACTGTGCCTTGAATTCCACATGGGACTGGATTCCTGAGGTTGTGCAAGTTCATCTTTGGACCATGTCCTAAATTTGATTTCTTTCATCCATGTGTGTTTACCTCCCTTAAGCACTTAAAAGGATCTTAGCAATACTTAGAAATATTCACAGGATGGGTGTCAAGAAGATGTGGACAAACTCTTTTTGGTGGTGTCCAGCAACAGGATATGGGGCAGTGAGCACAAATTGGAACATGGGAAGTTCCATCTGAATGTAAGGAAAAGCTACTTTGAGGTTGACAGACTACTGGAGTAGGCTGCCCAGGGAGGTGGTGGAGTCTCCTTCGCTGGAGATATTTGCAGCCTGCCTGGGTGCAGTCCTGGGCAACCTGCTTTAGGCAAACTTGCTTTGATGGGAGGTTTGGACTAGATCTCCAAATGTCTTTTCCAACCCCTAACATTCTGTGAACAGTAAAATAAAAGTGGAAATCACTATGACTATGCTATACAAGATGAGTATTTTTCTTCAAAAATATGTAAGGTTACCTGGGCCCTTTAAATGCCAACGGAGAACATGATATCTCTGTTGATAATTCTGCTGCTGCTCTACTCAAGTTGGTTTTCTTGTGCCTTGGTTCCACCATCTGAAAAATCCTAGAACAATTTAAAAGCACCACAAACTCTATTAAAAAGAAGTGTTACATTGAAAATTGACTATATTAGTATCTTTAGACAGTCTAGTTTGTATGTGAGCACCTCAGTAATTTAGATGTGCAGAAACAGCCAATGCTAGGAGACAATTCTGCTTTTTTAATGTTTCATTGGTAGATGCTAGTTCTTTAAGGATGTGCACTTCATATTGTTCCTGTTCTCATTAAAAGCTGTGGCTACTAAGTTGCAGGATTGTAAAATGCTTGTTTAGCTATGTATCTTGTAATATGTAAGTATAAAAGAGTCTTTGGGGTGTGTGAAAAATGCATGCTTTCTTTCTTAAAACAGAAGAAATAGCCCTAGAGCTACCATTAATCCAGCCATGTTCATCTTCATCATAATTAAATTGACAGTGGTTATTTTCATATATAGGTGAATTATCTTCTGAGGAAAATATGTCATTTATTATTAGAAGTCACTTGCTACTTTAACTCCTTCAAATATTTGAATTCGATTTAGGGCATGTGGGATTAATTTATTTTTTCTAAGGTATTAGTGGTAACCAGGAACTAATCTATGTTGTGCTGATCTTGTGTGTATCTTAATGCCATGATACTTGCATTTTTACTCAGCAATCAGTCTGTGTTTTTCAGCCTTCTAATATTTTTAAATTAAACTCCTCAGAGATGGAAATCCTTTTCTGAGACTTTGTGCTCTATGAAAACAATCTATTTTCTATATGGCTACCTATTATTACTTAGGAAAGGAATAAATATAATGAGTTCAGTCATTGTCAGATGTCAGAATATGTGTAAAAAGATGATGCCCTGAGAGAAGTTACTGCCTTATTTAGTCCCAGCAAACTTGCTCATCAACCAAGGATTCTCCTATGCAAATTCACTGTACGAATGAAAAGTTTATTCTTTCTCAGTATGGATACTTCTAGGGATGGCAGAAAGAAAGATGTGGTACCATTTAAAGTTTTTGGGATTCTCAGAGGCAGTGAAGAAAGTCTTTCTCCTTGCTAATTCATGTTCCCTGTTTGGTGACCTATTGCTAGAGAACCTTGGCCTATGATGGGATCTGCAGCCCTAAACCTACATATGTGGTGGCTTTGATCCACACTGGAGCTGTTGAAGAGGCAATGATCTAGATTAAAGTCCAATTCTAGTCACTCCCTTCTGTTAATATAGAGACACTTGATATGTGTAACTCTTTAGCTGTATAGAAGAGAGATGGGTAAATTGGAAAAAGAGAGTCTGAAGTCTGCAGAACATAATAATTTCATGGGTGATATTCTAGCAATACCTGATTTTTACAGGGCATGTTTGAAGTTGAGACTTTGTATAATTTTGTTTCTTATCTATAGAATATGCTGTATCAATATAGTTGAGAGCTTTTGGAAATTGGACTTAGTCAAGGAGCAGCAGAACTAATAAGATTTTAATTCCAAAAGCTTGTTATATATGAAGCTGGCATTCATGCAAGTACATGTTAAGTAAGAATATGTTGGGGGGGGCGGGGGGAAGGAGTGCATGTTGCATTGGATTTTTTGTGTTTGGTGAAGATTTAACGTGCAAGGTTTCGTTACATCTGTTAATCTTTAGACATTTGTGGTGCTGGTTTTTAATTGCTTTTTGTCCTTCTGGAAACACTGGGTAGTGAGCATCCTATTTATTAAGTTATTCAAGGTGCTTTATCTGTCTTTATGTCGTCACTGCATATGGTGATCTATAAATGTTGAATTACTTAATCATGTATTTCGCTTCTAGTTCTTGTATGTAAATGATACTGTTGTAGAATTGCTGTACACAAGCAGAAAGCATAGTAGATTACAATGTGTGGTATTGAGGGTGCTATGCTCAGATCCAAGTTTGAAGAAAAATAATTCATCACAGGTGTGCAAAAAGCTGAAATATCTAGAATTTTTTTTGGTTGTTTAGAGTAGAATTTTATCTGCCAGAATCTAAGTTTCCTGAATCTTTAGTTTGGTTGTTTGAGAAAGTGAAGCAGGTTATTTGTCAAAGTTGTCCATTGTCTCTTGTTAATCTGAAAAAAAATTCAAACTGTCTGGATTATAATTTTCAGCAAACCATTTGAAAGAGAAAACATGCTTTAAACGCCTTTCAGTAATACAGCCAAATTCGTAACTTACCACATAGTATCCCTGAGGTTCAGCTCTAGAAAAAGCTGAATGCCTTAGTGAATTTGATGATTATTTCTTTTGAAGAGCTGTAATTATGAGAAATGTCATTGTAAACTGATGTTTCCTAGCTATGTTTTGACTCTCATAGTGGTCATCTGATGCTTGAGAGCTCACTAAGGTTTACACAGTAAAGACTGATCATTCGTAAGAATGATGTCAGTTGCCTTCATCCTCATGAAAGTGTGATTATCATATCAAACCACTAACAAACTTTCTTCCTCAATAGGCAAGACAAATGGCAGCGGTCCTTTTAAGGCGCCTTTTGTCTTCAGCTTTTGAAGAAATTTATCCAGCTCTCTCAGTTGATGATCAGACCTCCATCAAAAGTGGATTGCTACTGATTATTCAGTTGGAAACACAATCCAGTATGAGGAAAAAAATCTGTGACATTGTTGCTGAGTTGGCCAGGAACTTAATAGGTACTTTATATAAGCTGATATTCTGGTAAAATGTTGTGTGTATCTTGATAGTAGTTGTTTTCATTGCTTGTTCTCTAGTCTTATGCAGACATTTGCACATTATCTACTAATTTCATGGTTTAAAATAAGCCATATTTGTTTACCTTGTACTTAATCAGATAAAAATAACTCTGCTTTTTAAATTGATTGAGGTTAGGTGACGTTATATTATGACTTAGAAATCTAGTTTTGTTTAATTTCTCATAAATGTTACACTGGGCATCTGCCTCAGTTTCTCTTTGAAGTGCTGTTACATGCCAGTAAATAGAGAGCCTCAGCTTTTCCTGAGTGCCTTTAGATTTAATATTTCAGCCATATTTTACACTGTGACTTGGTCACATCTTCAGATCATTTTTTTTTTTTAAATTGATTTTAGTAGTGCACCTGCACAACTGAGATCTAACCAGTCTTATATTTGCTTATCCTAAAACTTTGTATTTAATCTAGATGAAGATGGCAACAACCAGTGGCCAGAAGTTCTGAAATTCTTATTTGACTCTGTCAGCTCTCAGAATGTGGGACTGCGTGAGGCTGCTCTACATATCTTCTGGTGAGCTTTTATAGTTTGTTACATTTTTGCAGGTTAGATAAACCATGTCTGTAAAATAGAGGAAAAACAGTCACAACTGAATTAACAAGCAATAATGAATTTATTCTGTCAAGTTAAACTGTGTGAGTTTTAACTAATGTTTTAGTCTTTTCTTATCTTTAGGAATTTTCCTGGGATTTTTGGGAATCAGCAGCAACACTATTTGGAGGTCATTAAGAGAATGCTTGTTCAATGTATGCAAGATCAAGAGCATCCATCAGTAAGATCTTTGGGTTTTGTTTTTTAATATGTCCTGAGTATAGAAACTTATTAATCTCAAACATAAAAGTTAAACAAACCATATATTCTAACCAGAGAAGTTCATTACATGAAGCTGATTGTACAGCTGGAGTTTTGACTATGCCTGCTGCAAAACAGAAGAGTCAAACCTCATGGTCCTGAAGCTGACTGGCTGGCTCTCATTTACACTGCTTAGGCTCAGAAACCTAACTGGGAGATACTGGCCAACATAGCCCAGAGAAGTGGTAGATATTCCATCCCTGGAACCATTCAACATGAAGTTATCTGAAGCTCTGATCCACCTATTCAAGTTGCAGTTGATCTGATGTCTGCAGGGGGCTTGGATTAGATGGCCTTTAAACATCCCTTCCAACCCAAACTATTCTATGATTCCATGTGGGTGGCCCCAAGCAGAGCCAGGTCCTTTTAACCAGCAGCATGAAGGGTCAAAATCTTCAAGCTCTCTTTTTGGCTCTTGTGCTTGACAGTATAGATACATAGTGTCTTTACACAATACGTATCAAAGCTCTAAGCGTATGGCAGCTCTTTGAACTGCTTGTGTGTGGTTTGCTGTAAGGGTATGGTATCAAGCCTCGCATGTCTGGAAGGATTCAGATTATTGATATGTGCAGAGAGTTGTACTTGGAAAGTTTTCCTCTTGTTGAAAATACTGGGCAATGAAAGGAAGCCCTGATGTTGTATATGGGTTCAGTTCACTACTCCCCCATGGGTTACTTTTTCTGACCCTTGAAAGACAACTATGTAACACTTTCTAAGGTACCATGAGTCATGCCTTTAAAGAATCAAGTTTTAAACACTTGGATCACACTTCTTGAAAAACATGACTTTGACACTTGCACACACATCTGAAACTGGGATGGAAGTTGAAAAGAATATTTTTTCAAATTGCTTTTTGTTTTAAAAACCCCACAACCTAAACCACCAAAATAAACAAAAAAGCAAAACCAAACCCTAAGGAATACATGTCCCTGAGTAATGTGATAAGTATTTTCTGTATTGTGCAGGACTTAGATGCTGAAGATCTCTGACTTTATTCAATGATCTTACAGGTCTTTTCCAGTCTAGACAATTCTGTGATTCTGTTATCTTCATTATTGCTTTACCTTAATTTGAAGTAAGATGTAAAATCTCATGTTAAAAATGAAGTTAAAAATGTAGTCTTTTTAAAAGAAAACAGAGACGTGTCTCATTATCAGTTCTTCACATTTCTTTCTCCAATTCTGCCTGTCTTCCAGATCAAGACTCTGTCTGCTAGAGCAGCAGCTGCATTTGTCCTTGCTAATGAGCACAATCTTCCTCTTCTTAAACATTTTTCAGACTTGCTACCTGGAATATTGCAGGTAAGAAACCACCAAAATAACAGTGTGCTGTTACTGTCTGTACCAACTGTAACTGGATGTAAATTGCTGCTCTGCAAATTTGTGTAGCATCTTTTGCTGAGACCTGGATTAACTGTATCTTGGTTAGCCTGACAGTCACCTGTAAGACACAGTAGTAACTGATGAGGAATTTTGTAAACACAAGGTAACTGATAGGGTTGTAAGAACAATAGATCAGTGCTGATTAATTTATTCAGTGTTTCTTAGACAAATGACTTTAAATTCTCTGTAAGGTATTTAAATCCATATAGATTTGAAATTAAGCATGATATTGAACTATACCTTAAATGTGGGCTGCTTGAGATTTCTGGTAATCAGTAATTGGGCAGTTGCTTTGAGGAGGTTTTCTTAAAATGGATTTTGAAGCAGTGCTTGTCAAAACATAGTATGATGTGTGACCTTAATTTTTTCCATCTACTCTGTTACATTTAAGCTTATGGTCAAAATTAACAATATTTAACATAGTGAACCATAACTTGCAGAATATGCATAACTGCATATTCTCTGTTTGAATTCATGCACAACTACTACCCTAGCAGAGTCCCACCCTAGGATCCTGCTGAAAATGGAAAGTCCAAGTAAAGGCCTCCAATTGGTCTTTCATTAGTTCTCAGGTTATGGTTTAAGCTGGGTGCCTCAGGAGAGTGAGTCCTATCCCAATTCATACCTCTCAATTACACTCTTCTCACCCATCATCTCAAGTGATTTGTTAACTGGTTTTCACTATTGCTGGGCTGGCTGCCTTCTGAAGTTACTTCATTCCTTGGAATTGCCTCCTTGGTCCTTATCTTCTTAAGTCTGCTTGAATCTGCTGGATTCTTTGTTAGCAGCATTAGTTTTATCAAAATGTTTACTCTGGTCAGTTCTTGTGGCTTAAGGCTTCAACTAATGCTAAACAACAGACAATACAGTTAATCAAATTTCTTCTGTAACAATGGTTCTATTCATATTGGTGTCTGTTTTTGTTTAATCTTGCCTTCATCTTATCTCTTTATAGGTTGTAAATGAGTCCTGCTATGAAAATGATGATTCAGTCTTGAAATCTCTTGTAGAAATCGCAGATTCTGCTCCAAAGTATTTACGAGCACATTTAGAATCTACATTGCAACTAAGTCTGAAGGTAAAGTTAGGAATGTTAGTTTCATTTTAATTTGTTTTTAAATCACTCTTTTCACCCAAAAACTTCTAATCGTTTGTTCTGACCTTCTGGATTGTAGCTGTGTGCAGATACCAGTCTCAGTAATATGCAGCGTCAGTTGGCACTTGAAGTAATTGTGACCTTATCAGAAACTGCTGCTGCTATGCTGAGGAGGAATACAAACATTGTTGCACAAGCCAGTAAGTATTTTGTTTTCTTTGAAACCTCTTTCTTTACAGCTTAAGCTGAATTTGCAGATGATCAGTGGCAAAAGCATGTCTAATTCTGTTTACTAATGCTGCTGTCTTTAGCTGACACTGAATTGAGTTTTCTTAGGGAGAAAACCCCTTTTTGTTATGACTCTTCATAAATTAATCTGTGCTTATGTAGCCACCAATGATTTGAATAAAAATGCAGTAGGATCTTCATGAAGTGTTTCCAAGGAAAATACTACTTTCATGGTTTTCTGCTGGCTTTGAAAATTTGTACTGTGAAAAAAATAACACGATGCATGTAGTTCTAAAGTTTTATGTTTGAAGTTTGGTATGTAGGCCAGATACTCTGTGGTGCTGGCAGCTGAAGACTGAAGGAATTCAGTATGCATGTTGAACTTTAATGCTGAGTTCAGTTAAAGCTGTGAATTAAAAATCAGATGCTTATATAAATGCTTGGAGATAGTCTGATTATTCTGTTTAACATGCACATTGTAAACTCTTTGGAGGGGCAAGTTGTTATCATGCATTATTATTTGAGATATTAAAAATAACTGTCTTCTGGAGACCCCTATCAGCAGTGCTGTGTATGCTGGTATTTCTCAGCCTACTGCTTACTACTTTTTGTGAGTAGATGAGGGCACTGACACAGCAGTGGAAGGGTTTCCTTCCCTGTCACACTTGTATTTATCTAGATTCTTGCTTGTTTTCTAAAACTTGTATATAACCACTCGGTTTAAAAGCAACCTTTTTCACTCAGGCTGTCTAAAGTTGTGTATGTGCATGTCAACTAAAACAATCCTAAAACTTCTGGAAATGTAAACTGGATCTACTTGGCTTAAGTGTTTAAACTATTGACTAAGTGTTTAAAGTGTTGACTAAGTTTTCTTTACAGAATAGTTCTTTTTAAAATCAGATTCTTTCAGACTACATCTTGAGATTTGTAATGTTCAGAATGGTGTGCTTTCACTCTATCCTGTAGGTTGTTTGGAACATTAACACTTGATGGTTGCTGTCTCTGAAATAATTTCATGCTTATCTTGAAATAAGCAGCACAGTGGAAAAGTGCCTCATAGCTCTCTTACATTGGGTTGCTAGTTGGTGATTTGGAATTAAATATTTATATTAAGATGAGGCACCATTGTGGTTTGCAGACCAAGTAAAACAGTTGTGTTCAGAGAATGGTGAAAAGGTAGCCAAAAAGGACTGGATTTGTCTTGGTTTTGTGCCTTAGTTAGAAAAGGCCTTCTGATTTCATTCAACTAAAACATTAGATCACTTGATCTTCACAAGCAGAACTGGGTCATAGGTCAAACTGTCATCAAATGTGTCATGGTTTTCCTGGACATGATACTGATTAAGGAGTAAGTCTGTGTCCTCTGTACCAGTTATTTGCTCAAGAATTCCATTTGGGTTCAGACATTTTTCATTGAGCTCAGCATTCAAGATAGTGTTTTATTGCTCTTTCCCTAGAAATTAGAGCTGCATCCTATCTTTGGCTGAAGCTTTGCTCAGTCTCCAGAAAATGGAGATTCATGGCATGCTCTGATAAGAAGCAGGCTTTAGTGGACTCATCCTTGTTTGTAACAGTCTGCATATCGGAAATAATTAAATTTTGAGGACTTGTTGGGACAATGTTGAAACTTTTTCTTGATATTTAAAGAGAACTCTTTGTGAACTGTATTCTTCCTGACAACCACATTCATATTAAATATCAAGAAGAAATAACCTGGCTGCAAGCTTTTGCAGCTTCTAGATACAATAATGGCCAGACAGCTCTAGATGACAGTTTGTTCTCAGCCTTGCTCACTTCTTAGTAACATGAACACTTAGTTTTTGGAACTGCATAGCCTCTGTGGCAGATGATGGCTGACTTCTGCATTTCAAAGGTGCAATGATACCTTGTTTTCATGCATCTACTTGTGAATGTCTGAAAGCTGCTGGGCGTCTTTTCAGTGACTAGTAAGTATATAGAATTCTGACATGGGCATCATGCTGGAGAGTTTATGGTGCCCACTAATTTATTTTGATACATATGTAAAAGTGTTCTGAAGGTTTTTGCAGCCAGGATATAATCTTTGGCTGAAGATAGTCACTTCAAGCAGATCAATCCAAAATTTGATCTTTTCTTGATGCTTGCCCCACAATGTTGTCAGTGATTAATGTTTTCTTGTCATCAGTTGATCAAAAGCATCTCATCTGTTCAGATACATGATGAGGTGAGTTTACTTAGGGTTGTGCCACTATTGTACACTACAGTAGTATAAATATATGATGAAATTCACCAGTTGCAGTATACCTAATTAGATGTAGTAAGTTTCAGCAGCATGCTGCTCTATGCCTTCTGTTTTTTGAGGTAGCTTGCAATAGAGGAGAGTTAACTATGATGCTGATCCTAAAGATGTGTGGTAGACTGTCCTTAAAAGATTCTTAAAGCCCAAAGGTTGGTTGGTTGGTTGACTGAAAACTTGTTTCCAGGACAAAGTGACACTTCTTTGAATAAATTATCTTGAATTCAGTTGATTACTCTATGCAGTTACTGTACTGAGAAGCAAAGAATACTTAAGAGTCCTTTACTTTGCCCTGAAAGTGCAAGGTCTACTTTTCATACCTTGAGCTTCTAAAGTTCAGAGAACATTACACTCTTATGGCAGACAAATCACGTTGCTGCTGCTTCCTGTGAGAACAACTTCAGATGTGTTGCTTCTTGCATAGTACTTGAATGTTAAAAGTGATGGTCTCTATAAAGACTTCATACTGAGAAGAGCAGGAAGAATCGGTTTACAAAGTAGCAGAAAACTTGTGGATTATTATGCACAAGATATTTTCATGCTACAAAACAAATTTATATTAAGTGGAGAAAACACTAGAAAAGTAAAGCTTTAAGCTAAGTGATCACTGTGCACATAGTTAACAAACTATATATGATTATGGTAGAAAAAGTAAGGGTTGAGTATTCTTCTCTAATATATAGTCCCTTTAATCATTAAATGTTCAAGGAATTACTTCAGTTTCAGGAAAATGAAGGAAGTATATCTAAGCTCTTAAAGCATGTAATACTATTTTTAACTCGTTCAAGGAATGTAGACTTTATTAAGGGCTTTACTTCTTGCAATCTTCATGTTCAAAAAATAAACCATGCATTACACTTGAGTCTTGGTAAGGAATACACTTTTTGTACTCTCAATTCAAATGTTTTAAAATATTTTTCTGAAAGTGTATTCTGAGTTACTGACTGATAGTTTGACGAGACTTGCTTGTCTTCTACTGGAAGAAGAGTTATTTTTCTTCAGTTTTGTTTTTTTTTTTTAACAAAATAAGTTAAAATTCATGCTTGTTACTTGAGAATTATTTTAAAAATCAACCTGAGTTTAAAATTTTTTTCAGTTCCTCAGATGCTAGCAATGATGGTTGACCTAGAAGATGATGAAGATTGGGCAAATGCAGATGAACTTGAAGATGACGATTTTGACAGGTAATTGCAAAACTAGTTCTTTTAATGTATTATCAAGACTGTATTTAATGTATTATCAAGGCAGATTTTTAAGTGCAGGATGCAAATGACTGCAGTGTGTTAACTATACTCAACTCTTAATTTTGTCCCCTTGGTCATAAGCAGTATATGCAACTGTTCTCAGACAGTTTATGTAGGTTATTTAGGTACTGTTCTCTAAATTAGTAACTTATTTCACTATTTGTGTATTGCTGTAATTGACTTTAAGTTGTAAGTCCACTTGTCTGCAGTTTTGGACTGTTATAATTTTTCAAACTGTTGTTTCTTGTCATTTACATTGATCAGAAGTCAATGCTTCTGAACCCTTTAAATTGACAGCTTATCTTGCAGTTAACTGAAACGAAAGCTGAAGGATACTGACCTGTTTAATGATCTACAACTAATCTTTTTTGAATCTATGCCCTTGAAAAAGTGTCATTAAAGAAAACAGCTGTCAGGCATTGGAAGGACATCAGAATGTATAGTGGAATACCTTGATGGATTTTATCTAGCTCAAAATCATTATGATTTTGCTATTATTTTTAATCCCTTACTATTATGACTTATCCGAGTACCTTGTTATGTCATGGGTGACAAACACTGGATGCCTTTAATAGGCCTACATTTCTGATTTGATCATTCCTGGTACACTTCTGTAAAGACACAGGTGTTCATTTACCAGTCCAGATTCTCTTTTCACCACACCTGGCATTTCCTTCAAGTGTTTAATTAGTATTTTGGAACTACTTGTCACAGAACACTTCCAGATCTCCATAGTGTTGTAGTTTGGGCTGGGTGCCCTCTGCTACAGGGGTGTTTCCTGTGTCCAGAAGTCCATCCCAGTGGGTGGACTCAGGAAATTAGGTATTTCTACCATAATCCCTTGCACCACTATAAATTTTGCGGTGGGGTCTGGCACTTCCTCTTTCCTTCCCTCTCCGAGACTTGGTAACTGGGGGAGAGATCTCCCGGCCATGGGCCTGATTGGGCCCAAGGCCACAGGGGGATGGGCAGTCTCAGGCCTGGCCAGCTGAGACTAGCCCAGCAGAGGGAGGGGGAAGAAGGAGCCCTGGGGGTTTTGGATGCACCCTCAGGTGGGGATGGGATCTTTCTTTGTCACTGCGCTTTGGGTTTTCTGTAACATTCACTGCTTTCTATCTAAACTTTCATCACTTTTGCAATCCGTTTGTCTGAGTCGTTATTTCTGCCTGTGGTGGGGAGGGGGTCTGCCCCAACCCATTACACATAGGAAGACAGGCAATAGAACCGGATAGCAACTTCAACTAGGTGTCAGTAATGTAATGATACTTGCAAAACCAACACAGAGGAATTTATGGAAGAACCTGTTTAATCTCTGCTTGTCTAGAAATACTTTTAGTTGTTGATGTTCCTCCTGATTATGGAATTGAAAGTAAGCTGTCCTTGCTTCACCCTCTCAAGTAGTAGACCATGGCAGACCCTTTTAACTTGTTTTATTTCCTCGACTTTGAAGTTTTGCTATACAGGTAGAACTGCGAGTTTATTGCATTCAGGTTTGTCAAGTATTTGAATCTTTTAATTGAGCTAAATTTCAAGGGGGAATAGAATGCTAAAGTTAAATCCTCATCAAGCCTTTCAGGGTGTGGAAATATATTGAGATATAGCCTGCTTTAGGCAGTTTAAGTACTCTGAATCATCCACATGAGGCATGCCAATTTCTCTTGATTGTCAGGGGAATAACTTTGTTCTAAACAAAGTACTTTAGCTCCCTGTGGATCTTAGAGTGAAGATTTTTCCCTTCTTTTGTTACAAATTGCAAGTAGAGTGATCAAAGATAAGAAAACAAATTATGCTCAGCAACCTTAGTCTGAAGAAGTGTAGCTCCGTTGGTCCTTGAAGTAACAGGAGAGTGCTTTAATTTGTTCAAGTAGTATACAGGTGCTAGGCTCTGGTTGGTATTTGTGTGGTGTCAGTTTTTTCTTTTAGCAGGTTTGTTCGTGTTACCACCTTTGTGGGGAGCTGTTGGTTAGCTTATGTGCATGCACGCTAACCTCTTCTGATGCTTGAGTCTTTGTAGCTTCATAAGACTAGAATTTTTGTGCAGTCAAGAAACAGGCTAATGATCATCAGACTGTAGCCTCATTAGGGTGTGTTCAGATCTGACTAAAGGGGATGTGAGTCAGCCTACACAAGTAGCTGGGGATGTTTTAGCATTTGCAGGTTTTTGTTACCCTGGTTTCATAGAGCAGCTAAATTCTAAAGGAGGAAAAGGTTAACTCAATTTCCTTTCTTCCTGGCAAAAGCCTTGTAAACACTGCAGGGAGATGTGTGTTTTGGGTTTTTTTTTGTCTAAGATAGACTTTTGTTTCCTCAAACTGAATTTATGGTGGGAGGAAAGAGCTCAAAGAATGTAATTTCAGACTAAAGCTGCCACTTCAGTGAGTTTGCTCCAACCTAAACCCGTGTGGTCATGCTTTCTTGTCCTCCGTGGTGATGTCTCTTTCAACATGACGAATCCAAAGAGCAAATACAGTGCTGTCAATATCTTTGTGCAAACACAACTTGCATTGTGTGAGTTTCTAGACTGTTCATGGTTCAGAATTAGACTTGCATTCAAGCGTAGTAATTTGAAAACCTCTGTTCCTGACCCAGCTGACTGGTACTCAAAAAAAAAAAGGGGGAGATTCATGCCTTTCTTTTCCATCAGCAGGGAGACATCTAGGATAGACTGTAATAACCTTGAGCTATTACAGCGCTAACCATGCTGAGACTGTAACAGTTGTCATGTGTATCCTGGAAAATGCCTTGCTTCTCTGTAGGGAATAATTTATTGGGCAGAAAAAGTGACTTTACACAGATAAGGTTTGGCTAGTCTCAGTTCTGGAACTGGGTGAGAGCTCACATTCCTCATCTGGACTGGATGTTTTCTGCCAGAGTCCTTGGCAAGAGAACATGCTACTAGATTATTGGTACTGCAGCCATGCAAGAAAGGCCTCTTATGTGCCATAGATTGAATTGTGCTGCTTCACCTGATTCATAGTGAATCTGAACTGGTTTGTATTCTCATGACAAAAAACCAATGGCTAGTATTATTGCTTAATTCATTGGAAATTGTTTCAGCTTTTTAGGCTTGTGTGTTTGTGACATCAGTCTGTACCATCAGTGTTAGTAAGACTCAGGTTTCTTTGGTATATGACCTAATCAGTGGAATACAGATGAAAATGTTGAAGTAGAATAGAATAAACCTTCAAGATCATCATGTCCAACCCATCATCCAACATTATCTAATCAACTAAACCGTGGCACCTAGCACCCCATCAAATCTCCTCCTACACGCCTCCAGTGATGGCAACTCCACCACTTCCCTGGGCAGCACATCCCAATAGCAAATCACTATCTCTATGAAGAATTTCTTTCTAACATCCAGTCTAAACCTCCCCTGGCACAGCTTGAGACTGTGTTGTTGCTTGGGAGAAGAGACCAGCCCCTGCCTGTCTACAACCTCCCTTCAGGTACTTGTGGAGAGCAATAAGGTCTCCCCTGAGCCTCCTCTTCTCCAGGCTAAGCTCCCTCAGCCTCTCCTCAGAGGGCTTGTGCTCCAAACCCCTTCACCAGCTTTGTTGCCCTTCTCGGGACACATTCTAGTAAGTCAACATCTTTCCTAAACTGAGGGGCCCAGAACTGGACACAGGACTCAAGGTGTGGCTTAACCAGTGCTGTGTACAGGGGCAGAATGACCTTCCTGCTCCTGCTGGCCACACTGTTCCTGATACAGGCCAGGATGTCATTGGTCGTCTTGGCCACCTGGGCACACTGCTGGCTCATGTTCACTCTACTATCAACCAGTACCCCTAGGTCCCTTTCTGCCTGGCTGCTCTCTAGCCACTCTGACCCCAGCCTGTAGCACTGCATGGCGTGGTTGTGGCCAATGTGTAGAACCCAGCACTTGGATGTGTTAAATCTCATGCCGTTGGACTCTGCCTATCTGTCCAGTCTGTCGAGGTCCCTCTGCAGAGCTCTCCCACCCTCTAACAGATCAACACCTGCCCCCATCTTGGTGTCATCTGCAAACTTATTGATGATGGACTAAATGCCCTCATCCAGATCATCAGTAAAGATACTAAAGAGCATGGTGCCCAGCACTGATCCCTGGGGGACACCACTAGTGACTGGCTGCCAGCTGGATGTGGTACCATTCACCACCACTCTCTGGGCTCAGCCCTCCAGCCAGTTCCCAACCCGGCACAGAGTGCTGCTGTCCAAGCCACCGGCTGACAGTTTGGCCAGGAGTTTGCTGTGGGGGATGGTGTCAAAGGCCTTGCTGAAGTCCATGTAGACTACATCCACAGCCTTCCTGACATCCACCAGGCAGGTCACCTGATCATAGAAGGAGATCAGGTTGGTCAGGCAGGACCTGCCCTTCCTAAATCCATGCTGACTGGGCCTGAGAAGAGAAGGTAGGTAGAGGGTAGTGGTAGAGAGGTAGGGTAGAGAGAATGTAGAGGGTAGGTAATTATTTTGTGATTGATACAGATGTCCTATTCACTTATGGAGGTTCACATATTTAGATGGCAAAAGTTTGAAGACTAGAACTGCAGGGAGGGGCACTTCTGTGCCCTGTTGGACTGTTTCATTGTAGCTATCAAACCACTGATGTTGCTGTAACTGATATTTTAGCAATGCGGTTGCTGGTGAGAGTGCGCTGGACAGGATGGCATGTGGCCTTGGAGGAAAGCTTGTTTTGCCTATGATTAAAGAACATATTATGCAAATGCTTCAGAATCGTAAGTAACTGCAATTTCTTCTTGTTTACAATTCTGTAACTTTGATACCTCTTAAATCTTCATGTTCAGCTACTTAATACATTTTCATATTCTTGCACTTTTGATTTCAGCAGCAAACACTGTAAATGCTATGAACTTGGAAGTTTATATGTTTTCTTAGACTGATTTATTAAACTTATGTATTGCACATTAGAACATTTTTCTGGGAAGGACAGCTGAACAGAGATGTCAAAAGCAAAACAGTACTTTTTTATTACACTCTGAATTAAATAAGGCTTTTCTTTTAACTTAAGAATAGTCACTCTAATTCCCTATACAGTGCCTCACAGTATATGAAGCGTGCCTAAACTGCCACTTGTTATTCTGTAGCTTAGTGAATTTTTTTCCTTCTAAAGAAGTGCTGCAATTAAGTGGAACTTAAATGCATTAGTCCATAGAAAAAAAGTACTTTGTTTTGCTGTTTGTTGGTGCATTTGGGTTTTTTCTCCCCTGTTAATTGGTGGACCAAAATATGAGTCCACAGTGGGCTGGCTACTTCTTGATATGATGGTTTCAGTATTTGTTTCTTTAGGTGGTTCCATATATTCTTATTAGTTGCTTTGTATGCTTCTTTACCTCCTTCTAACACTTGCTCAGGCAATCATTAAAAAAAAAAATGTTTATCTTCATTGTATGCACTTGACTTTTGAAGTAGAAGATAATGCAAAAGTTTTGGGTGCTTTTCCTACCTTTGTGATTTAAAACCCAGTCTGGAAAAGGCTGTTGCTGTTTGACATATGGGACATAGGACTGTTCATGATACCACCTGTAGAATGTGAATGCTTATGAAGTCTGTTTGGAATTCAGCTTTTTTGTAAAGCAAGTTCTGTTAAGGATATGGATTAACCTGACTCTTCCAGTGTTAATGACTTCAAGGGTAACAAGTTCCTAGTTTTGTAGTACCTACAGGAAGGTGTGGAGTCTAATGGCTATTAAGCCCTGACTCCTGAGAAGCTATGCAACTGACGCCTGATGTTTGCTTTTTTGCTGTGTTAGAGCTTTCCATGACCACTAGTACATGGAAGAGGGAAATGCAGTAAGTCCTGTTTGATTTGGAGGCACTCACTGGTAGGGAGTTGGGAGGAAGGAAGGATGAAGAAATTTAGATTAAAAACATCATTCAGCGATCTCAGGAGTCAGACTTTCCCTTCTATTCTCCTACTGCTTTTTCACAAATGCTCCTTGCAATAATAGTTTAAAAGTGATGGGTTTCGATTGGGTAGCAAGATAGTCCAAACATGGTAGTACTCCAGTTTGTAGTATCATGAATTTCAACTCTGGCATGCATACTAATAGCACTACAGTGAGAGTAACAAAATGTCCAGGACTAACTAGGAACATCCAATGAACTTAAATAGTACTAAATAAACTGCCTCATCACTGTCAAGATGATATTTCTCTCATTTTGATCAAACAAAAGCATGAGTGTCAGGATCCCAGTGTTCTGAACTGTGGTGTTCTTCCTTCCAGGAATTTAATACTGTGCTGTTTGGGGAAAGAAATTATCTTATGTGATTTTCCCACAGGTTGATAAACCTGTTTGTTCTTCTGGTTTTCCCTTCTGTAATCCCCATGGTTTCTAGCTTAGAGTAAGATTTTCTTTAATGTCTCATGCTTCACTAGTTAGAAAAAGGAGTGGGTTGTGAAGCGTCCATTTCAGCAATACCCACTAGCTTGAGAATAGGCTAATGGGACTTAGAGATGGGGAAAAACTTAGATCCCTAAATGGAATGTTAGTATTCTTACTCTTGGGGAGACTACTGAAAACTTCAGTACTGTTTGTTTATTGCTTTTAAACTTAGGTATCATTTGATTCACTGGATCTTTTTCCCTTCCTGACCTAAAAAGGCTATATAGGCTATCTGATAACATTATGAAAAACTAACTGAACAAAAATTGCAAAACAACAACAAAAAATAACAAACAAAATCCCCCAAACAAGCAAAAACCCAACCACCAAAAAAGAGAGAAGGAAAAAGACATACTGTTTCCCTGATTAATTCAATTAAAATGCACTTCCCAAGTGTTAGTGCATACTTGTATCAGCAGTTAAGAATTCTTTGTTCTAGGTCTGCATTTGGCCTGGATTTAGATACTCAAATTTTTATTCATCATGTACATGAATCAACTTCTATTCCCTCTCCTATTCTTCACTCTTCCTTCTGTCCCCCTCCCAAAAAAGGGGATTCATCTTTGTTGTGCTTTTTGGTATCCAAAATGAATAGTGTACTTATTTTCATTTTTGCTCTTCTGTAGCTGACTGGAAATACAGGTACGCTGGCTTGATGGCCCTGTCAGCCATTGGAGAAGGTTGCCACCAACAGATGGAGGGAATTTTAAATGAGATAGTTAATTTTGTTTTGCTGTTCCTTCAGGATCCTGTGAGTATAATTGTATTAATTATTTCAAAATGTTTTCATTTCTACCTTCATGTCAACTAAACTGTTTGAGTAAAATACTTTTTCAGCATCCAAGAGTAAGATACGCTGCTTGTAATGCTATTGGACAAATGGCAACTGACTTCGCACCTGGTTTTCAAAAGAAATTTCATGAGAAGGCAAGTACTAGAATAGTTAAAAAAAAGTAGTGGTAAAACTGTCTCCTTCAGAAATCTGTTCATCTGAAAATGTTTCTTTTTCAGGTGATAGCAGCTCTCCTGCAAACCATGGAGGATCAAGTCAATCAGCGTGTTCAAGCCCATGCAGCTGCAGCACTCATAAACTTCACTGAAGACTGTCCCAAGTCACTGCTTATTCCATATTTGGATACTCTGGTGAAGCGTCTTCATTCCACTATGGTGCTGAAGTTACAGGAGGTACAATACATTGGTTCATGGAGATTAACCTTGTCATATATGCAGAATAGCTGAACTAAGACCTTTGAACTAAGCCAGTATATGTATCTACTGATGTTGATCTAAACTGATGAGTTAAGATATGTGTGAGAGCAAATTTTTACATTTGGCATGCTTTTGAGTAAAATATGCACTTCAGAAATATGACGCTTTATTCTTCCTCTTTCCAAGTTGATACAGAAAGGCACTAAACTAGTTTTGGAGCAAGTTGTGACTTCGATTGCATCAGTTGCAGATACAGCAGAGGAGAAATTTGTTCCCTACTATGATTTATTTATGCCCTCTTTAAAACACATTGTGGAGAACGCCGTTCAGAAAGAATTAAGACTTTTACGAGGAAAGACTATTGAGTGCATCAGCCTAATTGGTCTTGCTGTGGGTAAAGAAAAGGTAAGTTTAGGTCTTATCTAATGGTTTAAGCATTTTTAATTCTATTCTATTCTATTTTGTTTTATGCAGTGTTACCACTGAATTAATATATTCCCATTTTAAACATAGCTATGTTGCTCATTTCTGTGATCATCTTTCTGTCTTCATTTTCCAAGGTGACTGCCTTGCTGTTTAGATCCATAAATTCATGATAGAATCTTACAAAAATATTACAGCTTAAGTTACTCTTGTCATGCTGAACAGCGTTAAAAGCAAACATTTAATTATTTTGTTTGGGTTTTTTTGGGGTGGTTGTTGGTTGGGTTGTTTTTGTTGTTGCGGTGTGTTGTTTGTTTTTTCTCTAAGAGAAATACTGGAGCATTTTACTTCGGCAATGTTAGAATGGCAGATAAAAACATATGAAGGTCAGTGGGGACTTAGCATAGCTTTTGTTCTCAGATCCCTAAAAAATGTTGTGTGTTTGTAGTAGTAGAACTCGAAGTACTTGTTTGTTAGAAGGTTGTTTCTGATAAATTGGTTAAAACATGTCTCTGTAACAAAGTACCATGAAATAACTGTGAAGTTGTGAAGTGGTGTTCTGATAAAGTAAGTTCAGTGTGGTTTACAGATCTTTATCAGCTGAAGAAAATAGAAAATCACATTTCAAAGTAAAGTAGTGTGATGTACAGAGTAGGAAAATACTAATAGCTTTTCAGAAAATTAACCAGCCCTCACCTTTTGCTTAAAAGGACTACCAGTAAATTTAGCATTCATGCAACTGAGTTTTAAACAGATCTAAAAGGAACTGTTATTGGAGGACTACTGGGAACATGGGGAGTGAAAAGAGGGTGGGTGTAAACATCACTAAGGCAGCTGATGTGACGTAACATGTTTCTGGCTCATGAAGTATGTACTTATGCTGTCAGCTTTTATCCCAGTTCTATAGGGAAGTTAAAATATTAAGGAGAGTATCTGGGGAAGTTAGTATTGTCAGATGTTTTTTGTGAGTTTGTATTTATTTATGTAGTGTTTTATTTAAACAGTCCTCTGCTTTTCAGGGATGGCAACAAAAAGACAAGAATGACTTGGTCATGAGTCCAGAAAAGGAACTTGGTTTTACTTTAACTGCAATTTCAGTCTATTTCCAGCTTTAGCTTGTCTTGATTTGGTGTTGGACTTAGCACCAATGTAAGTGAGCATTTAAGTCTCTGCCAAGTACCCTTTTAAAAACTTGTTGTTCTCTATATCTAGTTTATGCAGGATGCATCAGATGTAATGCAGCTGTTATTGAAGACACAGACAGACTTCAGTGATCTAGAAGATGATGATCCACAGGTATGTTAAAACTGTGACTTTATAGTTCTGTGGTGGTGAGAGAAAGTTCAGTTCCCCCCACACACAAAGAAACCATGGCTAACTCAGTCAGAGAAGCAGAAATGGATAAGAGCTATATTTACAAGCAGGATGAAATGCAGATGATTATATACACAATATACAGTATTTACAATATATACAGAAATATACAGCAAAGAACGTAATACAGAACACCTTTCCCTCCTCCAAGAGGGGTTTCCCCCCCCAACTGTACCCCGCTTCTCCCCCTACCTCCCTTCTTTTCCCAAAAAGGGTTAGAGAGAGAAAAAGGTAGTTATTAAGGAGAAAATTCTGTTAGCTCAAAGCGTATGCAAGAATTAGTTTCTTATCTGGTTAGCTCAGTTAATTCAAGGTCAACTCCGTCCAGCACAGCTGTTGCTCAGAGAGAGACTGAAACAGACAAACTGAAAACAACAGACTGAACTGACTGACATTCAAACTGAACTAAAGCTAAATATTTCAAGTTGCATTCTACCAATGAAATTAGTTTAGACTTATCTTTTGTTTTCATTTTTATACCAAAACATTCAGCCAGAGTGTTCCAGTAACTGTCCCTTTCTTAAAGGCACAGCCTAAAACTGTCACAAGTTGATAGCTCATTAGTTAGTATTAAAAACATTGTTGTACATGTGATGTTTTGCACACCACCACCAACCTCAAGCAAGTATGCCTTCAGACAAATTGCTCATCATGTCTTACAAAAACTGAGACTGATTGCACTAAGATGGCCTTAAAATCTTCCACAGAAGTGTGTTTTAAGAAATGAGACTTCCAAGACCTGTGTTTGCTGAAGAAATTTCAGTGTGTGGTAACCAATCCTTGTCTATTAGTAACTACTTAGCATTGTATGACCTATTACCTTACCTTACCTTCACTCTGGTGAGACCCCACCTGGAGTACTGTGTCTAGTTCTGGACCCCCTATTACAGGAAGGCTATGGACATGCTGGAATGTTTCCAGAGAAGGGCCACAAGGATGGTCAGAGAGCTGGAGCACCTCTCCTATGAGGACAGACTGAGTGAATTGGGGCTATTCAGTCTGGAGAAGAGAAAGCTTTGAGGAGACCTTATTGTGGCCTTCCAGTATCTGAAGGGGACCTACAAGAAAGCTGGTGAGGGATGTTTTAGGTGTCAGGTAATGATAGGACTAGAGGGAATGGAACAAAACTAGAAATGGCTAGATTCAGATTGGATGTTAGGATGAAATTCTTCACCATGAGGGCGGAGAGACACTGGAACAGGTTGCCCAGGGAGGTGGTAGAAGCCCCATCCCTGGAGGATTTCAAGGCCAGCCTGGACGTGGCTCTGAGCAACCTGAAGTAGTGTGAGGTGTCCCTGCCCATGGCAGGGAGGTTGAAAATAGGTGCTCCTTGAGGTCCTTTCCAACCCTAACAATTCTATGATTTTGATATATGCATCTGAAAACAAATTCTACTCTGAAAGCGCTGTACTGCACTCTTTGCTTTATCTGCTGGTCTCTTCTCCCAGGCAGCCAGTACCAGAACAAGAGGACACAGTCTCAGGCTGTGCCAGGGGACGTTTAGGTTGGGTGTTAGGAAAAAGTTCTATACAGAGAGAGTGATTTGCCATAGGAATGGGCTGCCTGGGGAGGTGGTGGAGTCACCATCATTGGAGGTTTTCGGAAGACTTGATGGGGTGCTTGGTGCCGTGGGTTAGTTGTTTAGGTGGTGTTGGATTGGTTGATGGGTTGGATGCGATGATCTTGAAGGTCTCTTCCAACCTGGTTTATTCTATGTATCTGCTGTTTTCAGGAATGTGGCTCAGTAGTATCATTGAAATTCAGGAAATTACTCATTTTAGAAACAAACTTACTTTTCAAGGCAGTCATGATTGTTTTATAAGTACATCATACACTGTCATTTTTATATATGTAGCAATTTTAATCAGAAGTAGTGTCAATACACTGTCATAAAGACTTGGGACAGGTCTTTTGAAGATGTATTTTTGTATGAACTGGATGTGGAGTGAGAAATAAGTTTGAATTCCCCTCTCAGTCTTCTCCTCTCCCGACTAAAAAGCCCCAGGTCTCTTAGCCTTTCCTCATAGGGCACATGCTCTGGTCCCTTAATCATCCTTGTAGCCCTCTGTTGGACTTCCTCAAGTAGATCCCTGTCCCTCTTGAACTGGGAAGTCCAGAACTGGATGCAATATTCCAGGTGGGGCCTCACTAGGGCAGAGTAGAGAGGGAAGAGAATCCCTCGATCTGCTGGACGCACTCTTCTTAATGCACCCCAGGATACAAATTGTCTCCTTCTTGGGCACAACGGCACATTGCTGTCCTATGGGTAACTTGTCCATTAGGACTCCTAGGTCCTTCTCTGTGGGGCTGCTAACCTGTCTTACTGCAAAATGCTCTTCCTTTATGCTTTCTTTTTTAAAGATGAATTAAGCTAAATGTGGAACATAAAAATTCTGATTCTTGTTTTTTATAGATTTCGTATATGATCTCGGCATGGGCCAGAATGTGTAAAATTCTTGGAAAGGAATTTCAGCAGTACCTTCCTGTTGTAATGGGACCTTTAATGAAGACTGCATCCATTAAACCTGAAGTAGCTCTTCTAGACAGTATGTTTAAGATAGTGTTTTTCTTGAAATACTGAAATAATCTTGTAGCACTTTTGGATTTTATTAAAAAAAAAAAAAAATCTCCCTCTGTATAACAGCACAAGATATGGAGAATATGAGTGATGATGATGGCTGGGAATTTGTAAACCTAGGAGATCAGCAAAGTTTTGGAATTAAAACTGCGGGCCTTGAAGAAAAAGCGACTGCATGCCAAATGCTGGTAAGTGATGAAAAGACTCTTTGTAGAGTTAAATTAAATAGTTGAGCTTTTCTTCAGATTTGTAGTGTTAAGCTTGGGTTTCTAGTACATATTTATGTGTGGCTTACTTGATTAAAACTAGTTGTAGCTAATTTTCAATTTTGAAGGTGAACAGATAGTTCTCCTTTGTTAGCTAAACTTGTAAGGAATTGGAAATGTTAGAGTTTTTCCTTTTTGCAAATGTGGACTCCTGCTGCTCAGGGTTTCTTTAAAATGTTCCCATGAAGGAACTAGGTAAATGGATTACTACTTGTTTTTTTAAAATAAAGATTGTTAAAGAAGTTTAACCATTATGTAGTTGAAAAATATTACTAACAGTATTTTCCCTTAAATGTGGCATTTCCATGCTTTGTTTCAGGTTTGCTATGCAAAAGAACTAAAAGAAGAATTTGTGGAGTACACAGAGCAAGTTGTAAAGCTGATGGTTCCCTTGCTGAAGTTCTATTTCCATGATGATATCCTACTACAAATTCTCCTTTGAAAATGGAAATTTAGTTTAGAAGAACAGTCATGCTTACTCTTTCTCTAAATTAGTTGAAAGAGCTAGTGTTAAAATATTCTGTTACTTTGTAGCAGAAATTGTCTGAGTGTGTTTTTACGCACTATTTTAGGCAGGGTATCCTGCTCTTCCCCTTCTTTTCTTTTTAAAGACACATGTAACATTAAAAGCAAACAGTAGAGAAAGTGGTGTTTTTGCTGGCAAAGTGAAGGAAAACTTGACTAGCTTTTCTATCATGGCCTTAAACAGGCTTGAAACAACTTTTAAATAGCAAGTAGTTTAGTTTTCCTGTGATTTTTAATTTGAATCTAATTAAGAAATGCCCTGGACAATCTGTTTCAAGTAGGAAAATAATAACTTTATTATGGTGGTCAGAGCTTAAATTCTAAGCACTTTATGTTGGTCTTTATTGTTTTATTTCCTTAATAATCAAACGTGTTCGAGTGGCAGCCGCAGAGTCAATGCCCCTCCTTCTTGAATGTGCTAGATTTCGTGGGCCAGAGTACCTTACAGAGATGTGGCACTTCATGTGTGATGCACTCATCAAAGCCATTGGTACAGAACCAGATTCAGACGTTCTCTCGGAGATAATGCATTCTTTTGCAAAGGTAACTTCTTTATGACTTTTGTGATATCGCTTTTTATGGTAAGAAATTACATGTGCTTGTTCATTTAAATAGCTGGAGAAAATGCAAGACTTCCTCCCTGTGAATTTTGGTTTGACTATAAATGCTGTTATAGGTAATTGAAAGAATTAGTTGTACTTTTTCTTTTTTTGCAAGAATCAAAATCCCAAAATGTTGACTAAAGTACCAGATTTGCTCACCTTAACTGCAAACCACTGGAGTTCCATGCATGTAAATGTACAGTGGTACTATGTCTTACCTTTATAATATTGATTACATTATATATGTTCTATTGGTATTATTTCTGCTAGTGATCTAGCAGAGCATGTGTCGCTACTCTGCGCTTAGATTTCACTGAGATTGCTCATTTAACTTAAAGCTGAAAAACGGATCATTTTATTTAATTAGTGCATTGAGGTAATGGGAGATGGATGCCTTAACAATGAACACTTTGAAGAACTTGGAGGAATATTAAAAGGAAAACTAGAAGAGCACTTTAAAAATCAAGAATTAAGACAGGGTAAGTTAACATGTTATTAGGAATTCTGCTTTAATGTACAGCTATTATAATTCTGAGACACAGAAATATGCAGAAAAGGCTTAGTTCATATTTTAATTTGTGTATTTATGTAAGGTAATTGGACTTTGAAACAACAGAATTCATAAGTTAAAATTCTGAGTTCAGGGAGGATGAAGGTGGCATAATTTGCAAAAGTGATGTTCAGGTTTACTGTGCATGTGTCTATGGTGGTGTGATTTCTCTTGGTGTTTTTTGGGTGTTTTTTTTTATTTGAAGCCTTGGCAGTTTTATTAAAGCAGTGGTAGCTTCTTATATTTACGCACTTCTCTTGTACTTGCAGATGAACTGGTGTGTTTATTTCTATTTGGTTATACTTCTTGGTTTTGTGAAAGGTCTTTGAAGCTTCTTAAGTACAGAAAATTCCTGTTACATCTTCAGCTGTCATTTCCTATTTTCTAAATTTGTTTCTGCATAATTTTTTTTCCAGTTCATAGGCTTCATATGCACTTGTAGAAATGTAGTGTTTTAATCTTTAATTATTTTTTTTAATTTAGTGAAAAGACAAGATGAAGACTATGATGAACAAGTTGAAGAGTCATTACAGGATGAAGTAAGTTGGTTTGGGGAGTTTTTCCACTCTAAAGCACCTGGATGTCTACATTACGTAGACATGCTATGCTACTCAATTGAAGCATAGCAACCCTGTGGAATTAGTTCTTTCTGCACAAATGTTCTGTTACCATATTGTTCAAAACTTCTAGTAAGAAATGGGTCACACTTACATGCGTGTATTAGCAAATTCGAAGGGTTTCCTTGTCAGGTATACTGAAGGAAGTAGTTTGAATAGAATAGAATTAACCAGGTTGGAAGAGACCTTCAACCCATCAACCAATCCAACCCACCTAAACAACTAAACCATGGCACCAAGCACCCCATCAAGTCTCCTCCTGAACACCTCCAATGATGGTGACTCCACCACCTCCCCGGGCAGCCCATTCCAATGGGCAATCACTCTCTCTCTGTGTAGAACTTCTTCCTAACATCCAGCCTAAACCTCCCCTGGCGCAGCCTGAGACTTTTTGGGGCATAGCTCTTCGTTTTCTTCATCCTCTTAAACAATTTTTAATGACTCAAAATAGTCTGCTGTCAAATGCTGTATCAGTGATAATGTATGGCTGACTTGCTTTTCCTTTGTGCAACTCTTAACCTTCAGCATACCTCTGATACCTAAACCTCTGACATGTCATATCAGGGGCCTATCTCATAGACTAGACCTAAAGTAGTAGTGAAGGAGGACAGCAGGATGAGTAGCTGGCACAATATGTTTGCTGAAGCAAGAATACCAAATAGACTACTTGTCTGCTCAGATACCAACTGACTTTTTACTCTGCAGTGAAGGTGACGGTGGAAGAGAGAGCTAGTAAATTATTGTTGGCACAGAGAGAGTAATAGAAAATAAGTTAATGCTGCTCATAACATGAGTCATAGAGGATACTTGGCAAATTTAAGAACTAAGATATTTTTGCTGCACAATGCAGGTGTGAAGCTCGTGAACTCTTATTACGAAACTTGTTTACAGGAGTTTAACCTATATGCAGAATCCAGAATGTCTTAACATATTGGGTATCCATTTGTAAATACTTTCTTAAACATAATGCAGTCCTTCAGCACCTTTCCTTTGAGAACATTCCTTCAGCATTCAAAAGGATGGATGATTTCTGGTGCCTACATGATGCTTGTATTAAAAAAAATAACAAAACTCAAGTTCCGAGCCAAGAGCCTCTCCTGAATTTCCTCCCTTTCTAATTTCAGTGCTTACTATTCATTCTTATAAGCAGTGAGTTAGGTGGTTTGTTATCATGTGTCACTGTACTGATGAGAGAAATGCTGGCATACAGCAGTTTGAGAAAAGCTGATGAATACTCTGCAACAGAGTTGCAAGGCATTTTTAAAAATGCTTCAATTTACATTTGACCTTGCTGATTGATTATTTTATTTTTTCATATATTTAAGACTGCAAGGAAGGCTTGTCTTCATTACCTTGTGAAAGTAGGAGTGGGACCAGAATATTACGTGCCATATGGACATAATTAACATATGGTAATGAGTAACGTTTTGGTATACACCTTTGGTCCCAGAATATGTTTATGTAGCCTCTACCTCAGGGCAGCAGAAATAGAGTGCAGAAGTCATGAGAGACAGTCAAACAGTTTCAGTAAGATATCCAGCCCTGGCTTAGGGAATAAACTAAACTGCCAGCTTGATAAAGGGTAGGAGAAGGCATGCAGTAGGCAAATAAATGTTAGTGCTCTCCCCATGAGAGCAGGTATTACCAAGACCAGGTGAACCTTGTAGTGTGCTGCAGCAATTCTCTGCCTCTCTTTTCATTTGTGTGTACGTTCCAGAGTTATGTTTGAATTATGACTTGAGAATGCAGTTATCTGTCTAGGGAAGGATTAAATATCCAGTTGTGGGAAGCTACCTATTACATGAGAAATACTTAATAGTTTCTCACAAGGGTCCAGAAACTGTGTTCTGTTTTCCCTGCCTGTTAAAAGCATAAACCAGTTAAAGGAACCATGCTGAGTACAGCAGAATTTGCTTTAAAACAAAGTTAAAGGGCTTTCCCTACACAAGTGTGTCCAGGGAACAATCCTCTCTTGCAGATCAAACATGAATTAATAGGTGAATCTGAGCTAAGGATCTTTACTTCACCAGTTTGATGCATTAATTGGGCAAAGTGACAAATGAAGCGATAAGAGGGAAAGATTAGTATTTCTTCCATTTTTGCCACAATCTTCTATTGGAAAGGCAGTTTTCCAGTTAAGTTTTCAATAACAGCTTGTAACAGAAGAATAAAAGGGCTTTCTATCTTCTGTAAAGGAAATTTATTGAAGCACTCAATTTGCACATGACAGTGATTGTCTTGATAAAATTTTTCTGACTGACACACATCTTCAAGTCCTAGGCAGCTGAATACTAGCAATAGATGTACATTTTTAAGAAGGGTAAAAAGGAGGGCCCTGGGAACCACCAACTAGTCAGTCTCACTCTGTGCCTCATGAGGTCATGGAACAGATTATCCTGGAAGCCATGTCAAGGCACATTGAAGACGGGGAGATGATTAGAGACACTGGTGTGGCTTCACAAATGACGCATCATGCCTGGCTAATCTGGTGGCTTCTGTGGTAGAGTGACTGCATTGGTGCACTAAGAAAGTGCAACTGGTATCATCTATCTTGACTTCTGAAAGGGCTTTGACATGATCCCACACAACAACGTTGTCGCTAAATTGGATGGATTGTTCAGCGTATAAGAAATTGGCTGGACAGCCATATACAAAGAGTTGCATTCAGTAGCTCAATGTCCAAATGGAGATGGGTAACAAGGAGTGTCCCTCAGGGGTCTCTACTGGGATCAGTATTCTTCAATAGCCTTATGAACAGCATAGGTAGTGGGATGGAGTGCGCTATCAGCAAGTTTGTATGTGATACCAAACTGAATGGCACAGTTGATGCATTTGAGGGACAGTATACCAACCAGTGGGACCTGTCCAGACTTAAGAGTTGGTCCCATGGAACACTTGCGAAGTTCAACAAGGCCACGTGCAAGGTTCTACACCTGGATTGGAGTGATTCCTAGTATCAGTACAGGTAGGGGATGAGTGGATTGACAGCAGCCCTATGGAAAAGGACTGGTAGATGAAAATTGTACATGAGCTATCAGCTAGCACTTGCAGCCCATGGCTGCATCAAAAGGAGTGTGGCCAGCAGGTCAAAAGATATGAATATCCTGCTCTTGAGAGACATACAGCTCCGGGGTCACCAGTACAGGAAAGATACAGACCTGATGAAGTGGATCCACAGGAGGGCCACAAAAATGATCAGAGGGAGGGGAAACACCTCTTCTAATGAGGAAAGTTGGGACTGTTCAGCCTGGAGTAGAGGAGGCTCTGGGGAGACTTTCTTCTGGCTTTTCAATATGTATAAAGGGGGTTCACTTGAAAGATGGAGAGAGACCTTTTACTGGCACCCGTTTACCGGACCAGAGGCAATGAGTATAGGTCTAGACGGAACATAAGGAAGAATTTTTTTTGCAATGAAACAGGTTGCCCATGGAAGTTGTGGATATCCCATCTCAGGAAGCATTAATGGTTAGGTTGGATGGGGTTTCGAGCAACCTCATCTAATGAAAAAATGGACTTTAAAAGACTGGGTTTACAAAAATGAGTGAGTGAACCACTTCATTAGTTTAAAGACCTTAGAATTTCATGTTACTTCCACCATTTTAAAGATTGTTGGTATTGAAGTGACTTGTATCCCTTTCTTATCAGGATGACAACGACGTTTATATTTTGACTAAAGTATCAGACATTTTGCACTCAATATTCAGCAGTTATAAGGAGAAGGTACTGCCATGGTTTGAAAGGCTGCTTCCACTAATTGTCAACCTAATTGTAAGTACCTTGCTTTCTTTTAATTTGACTTAGATTCCATTCTGGTATGTTTGTAAACTTGGTAGATAGAATGTAGTGATTACTGCTTTACAAAATAGAGGCAGCTGAAGGTTTATTCTGGATCAAGCACAAAATTGTTAGCCGATGTTTTTGAAACAGCTGCATTGTTGTGCTACTTCTAATGTGTTGCAAGACTCAGGATCACTGATATACAAAGTTATTTTGAGAAATTTGATTTGCCTGGGAGTGTCAAATGTTAAAAGCTATTTCAAGAGGGCTAAAAAAGTGTTGCAGACTGTTGGGGAAAATTGAAATTGAAAGAGGTAATTTAGTGTGAAATGGAGGTAAAGGATTCAGCCTAAAAATCATGATGCTTTTGATTAGCTCAAACATTCGCCTGGATTTTTGTTTTACGATGTTGCTGCACATACTCCTACAGAAAACTCAGTGTTTGTAAAAATGAATTTGGTCCATGAAGATTTTAACAAAAATACCAGACCACTGTTGCTACGATCGTTCTGTTGATACAGTCATTGACTTGATGGACGGACTATTCCATGGATAAGGAATTGGCTGGAGAAATGAGCAGTTTTAAGGTGGCTTAAATGTTACCTGTTTTTGATGCAGTGTCCACATAGGCCATGGCCGGACAGGCAGTGGGGACTATGCATTTTTGACGATATCGTAGAGCACTGCAGCCCCTACTCGTTCAAATACGCTGAATACTTCCTGAGGCCAATGCTACAGTCGATATGTGACAATAGCCCAGAGATTAGGCAAGCAGCTGCCTATGGTGTTGGAGTTATGGCACAATTTGGTGGGGACAGCTATCGTCCTTTTTGCACAGGTGGGTACAAACCTCTGATGAAAACTGAATTTGTGATTTGGGGAGTGGGTGTTGGTAGGAAAAAAAATAAAGTTTTGGTTAATACTGTCTCTTCCCTTTGAGAGTGAAATAGATTGCTAGCATAACCTGTTTGGTAGACCAGTGATGATTAGCAAAGTTACCGGAGTTCCTTGGGCTTGTAATGATGTTCTGCTTAATAGCACTTCTGTTGTAACACTTGCTGCTTAACAAGACGTGATATACATCATCTTTTAAATTCTTATGAACATGTCAAGCCTATTTTTCAATTCATGAAAATTAGTTTTCTGGTACACACCTGTCTCGTAGTTGCTTGTTAATACTAATATAGTTACATACCTATGGAAACCTCTTTGGATGCCTGGAAAAATTATACAAGTGACTGGTATTAAGGAGCTGCTTAGAATACGACTAATGTGGCTCTGGTTTCTGTGGCCCAAGACATGAAATGAGTGTCCTAGTGCCTATCAGAAACGCTTTGCTTGCTTTCTGAATATCTTGAGTTTCTCCAAAACTTCAAAATTGTCTTGAATTTAAATTTCTGTCTGCTGGCACTCTTCTTGCCAGTCAATGAATTTAGTGTTCTACACCCATCATCAGAGGTTTCTTTTCTTTTTTTAATTATAAACGTAGTCTGCTGTTTCAAATATGTATTTCAACTGAATCTTGAATGAAAACTAAATTCAGTGATGAGAGAAAATAAGAACTGTGTGCTAGGGATAAATTAGGGCTTTAAGATGAGTCTTAAATCAGTAGAGGTCAAGGCAGTTCTGATTTTGGAGTTTTGGGGGATTTTAGCATCTGTTGAAGTCTTACTTTTAATTCATTAGACTTTACCTTGGCCCACTTAGTTTTAACAATATTGATCCTTTGTATTTGGACAAATAATCTTTGATTAAACCCAGACACTTGGCTTTTCCTTTAGCTGGATGTTTAGATAAAATCTTTTTACTTCACATAATACAGCTTATTAGCAGGCACCTCAAAAATTCTTTCACATGTACACGAAAGAACTTTGTTTATTTTAATCAATGGAGATGTGTTATGATCAGAAACAAAGTTTGTGAGCTTTTATTTATAATTTCATTTCTTTACTGATATGTAGCACTGACATGTTGTTCTGTTGCAAGTTTGTAGCAGTATGTTAAAGTCTCAAGACTATTCAGAAAAAGCAGATACATTAATGTGGGTGGGTTTGGCTCTCAGTTGGAAAAATACAGCATAAAGGTAGCTTGCAAAATAGAGAAGAGCTGCATTATGATGAAACAAAAAGAATTAAATAGATGAAGTAAGTAGAAAATAAATAAGGTTTAAGGGAAGTCTACAGAAAATCAACTAATGTTTTAAATGTGGTTACAAAAATTATGTGACTGTCAACATTTTCTACTATGTGTGTTTTTTATAGCTGCTCAGTTCTTCAAAAATTAATTGAGGTTAATATAGCTGCTGCAAAGCTGCCACTTACTCATCAAAATGAAATAGTGTGACATCTTGCTCTTCCTTAGTAATTTGAGTTAGTTTGAAGTGTGTTTTCTGCACAATTCCACAACCTGTTTTCTTTGCTGATACAGAATTTCACAGCTTGAGCGTCTTTAGCAAAAGAATACAAGGGCAGTTGTTCCTGTGTGCATGTAGAGTACTCTGAAGTCTGCTTGGATACTAGTAGCTAAAAATATAAATGTTCACTTAGAAGTGTGTATGTGGTTACCCACATAACTATTAAAATAGAATTGCTATTAACCTAGTCAGAAAATTGTCAGGTTTTCTCCCAAATGAGGTTACTCCTATGGCCTTTTCCTATTGCTCATTGTTGTGGTGTGTCTGTGTACATACATAGATACCTATATATAATGTCCACAAACAATGGATGTACAGTTGGCATATGCTGTAGCCATGCACTACAGTCCAAATTAATGTGAATGTCACTGCATCAGTGCTTTTCATCATCACATGATCATAGGTCCTGTAACATTAAGAAGATAATGCTTGTTACCAATTTTTTTACTATAAATGATGATGTCTTGTAAATCGTAGGCTGTATAACTCCAGTTGAGTGACACAGGAATTTCATGTTTTTAATATCTTAACTCAAAAAGCAAATTCAAACACGCAGTAGCCATTTACTTGTGTTTTCTTGGATAGTTTTCCCTGTTTTTCCTGTAATTATGATTGAGCAGGGAAGAGCCTAGAAGCAATGGGATGTTGGGATTTTGGTGCTTGGGCCACAAAATAGCCCATTTTTTACTATGTGCAGTAGTCTCATGTAGAATTTATGATGTTAACAGAATGTAACTTGATTGTGCATTAAACTTTTTTCTGTTGTTTAACAATTAGAGGCGCTTCCATTGCTGGTGAGAGTCATTCAGTCACCAGATGCCAAAACCAAAGAGAATGTCAATGCAACAGAGAACTGCATTTCAGCTGTAGGAAAGATAATGAAGTTCAAGCCTGACTGTGTAAATGTGGAAGAAGTCCTGCCGCATTGGTTGTCATGGCTTCCACTTCATGAAGATAAAGAGGAAGCTGTTCATACCTTCAGTTATCTATGTGATTTAATTGAGAGGTAAGGGAAAGCCTTGACGTTAATGCAAAAAGTCAGACTGCTTGCAGGTTCTTTCCTTTCATTCGTTTTCCAAAAGACAGAATCTGTTAATATGCATATGCTTTGGAGAAGATCATTTGGAATGTCAGAACTAAGTCTTCCATGATGTCACAGCCTCTGCATTCCAACAGTGGTAGGTGGCAGGGCTTGGAAGTGGATCATGTTTTCCACTCAGATCCTTGGTTTCCAGTACTGTACATCGATACTTGGCATGGAAAGAGGGAACAGAACTGTTAGTTGCTGTGTCAGTGAGTGCTGGTGGACAGCTGAAGTCACTGGTGCTCTTGATGCAAGTAACACAACCTCCTCCCCCTTGCAGTAGTGAGCAAGAGAGGAACAAGCCCTTTTAGGCTTCTGTCACACTATTTACAGTTCCATCTGCATGGAACTCCGCTGTTCTGTAAGGTTCGGAACTTCTTGCTGATAAAGTGTAGACTGGTTAAATATTAAAAGGAGAGAGAACATTTGGTCAGCAGGCAGCAAAGCTACACACTTACTCACCTGAGTGAAACTTAGGTGTAAATAAGCAACTTTAGAATAATGTATTCCAAAATCGCTGAACTTACATGTAAAATGTTTGCACAAATTGATGTTTAAGTAAAAATGTTAATTTGTAGTATATATTTTGATTGTAACAGCAACAATCCAGTTGTCCTTGGTCCCAACAACTCTAACCTTCCCAGAATATTTGGAATAATTGCTGACGGTGTAATTCATGAAGCTATTAAACATGAAGATCCATGTACCAAGCGGTTGGCTAATGTGGTTCGTCAAGTGCAGGTAAAGAAAGGCTTGCTTTGGTCAAAAGGGCACATTTAGAACCTGCTTTCAGAACTAGCTGAACTGTTAACTTCAAGAGCCTTAGAAAATAATGCTTCAGACAGTGATCTTTGAGTTCTTTGGACGTTCCTTGAACCATTAATGATAAAATTTGGTAACATTTACACTTGATTAAAGTCTGTCTCTTCTGATAAACTTCAGAAACTTATTAATTTTGAAAACAAAGTTAAGATATTCAGCTAGCTGACTAACATGCTAGGTAGTATCATTGTTTGCAGGCATTTTCTGACTTGGAAAAAAAAAATTAAAGTCCAGAGAGAAATCTGCTTCTCTTTGTATCAGTGAACTGCACTGCAGGATTTGATTCAGCATGTGATTCCTGTAAGTCCCCAGCACCCTGTGGTGACCTACTCATAAAGCAAAGGCTTGGGATCTTTGCTAAAGAACAAGTGCAAACCACAATTTTACTATTGCCCTCTCTAATCCAGTGCAATGTTTTCCCTGCCTTCAGGGAACTGCCTCAAGGTTCATTTCGTATGTCATAGTGAGTACTTACAGTGATGGGGATGTCCAAGTATTTAAACTGCACCTCTCAACAATATTGGAAGTGATAGAGCTCACAGGGCAGAAATGATCCGGGGCCAAATATAATCAGGTGGATGTGCTTGACAGTTGCAGCACCTAATGATGTAGTAGTGTGCCTGGCAAGGATATAGCATAGAGGATTTGGAGCAGCAGTAGTTCAATTATTGTCCATTCTACCTGGCATGCTTTGGCAAAATTTTGGTTCAGAATTTCAGGAATACTTCATTTTGGAAAGGATTCACTTGGATGAGTGTATCAACCCATGAGATGTATTATCTCTGGTAGAAAATGGCTTGTTGAAACTGAAGGCATAAAAATGAAACCAAGAAAAGTTTTAAAGTGAAAAGTGACTGCTCTAGATTCCGTCTGGCAAATGGGAGTCCTTGGTGTTAGACTTCAAGTCTGGGTGTGGAATTTTGTATTTGAGTATGCTAAAGCATTTGTTTCACTTAAATGCTCAAGGCTAGGTGGTTATTTTTAACAGTACAATGGATCATAGACATGTAGATAAGTTGTATATAGCAAAGTCTTGCTTTGAGCAGGAATGATAGGAATGGATATATGACTTCTGTGTTGGTTAAATGATTTATCTTCAGGTGGGGGGGGTGGGGAGGAAGTGAGGTAGATGATAAAATTTGTGTACTCAAAAAAACAATTTTCGTATGCTGTTACCAATCCTGTCTCTCTTCACATGTAGCACTTTGACATAGCAAAGCACTGTAAATATTTTATACTGCAGTAAGAACTTTTAAAGGCTGTGTAGTTGCTAGCAGTCTGCCTGCTACAGCCTCCCAGATTGCAGGCGAAAGACTAGTCTTCTTATAATATCAATAAGCTGTTCCACTCCCAACATCTGGCATGAGAAACACTATGGCCATAATTGGAATGAAACTTTCCCTTGTGCTTAAGCGTTCTCAGGCCAGAAAGAGTTCAGTGTGGAGTATCAATTTAAATGTGTCAGAAAAGCAGGAAGAACACATTTATTTCTGCAATATTCCATCATACATTGAGTCTAAAATGCCTAATATTAATTAAAAACTAAGAACACCCAAACTCAATGGCTTCTTCAAATTCTGAGAATCTTTTTTTTTCTTTGAAGTATGTGAGAAAAGGGTATTTTAATAGAACGGAACATAAAATATGCCCAATATAAATTAAAAACTCCTTTTTCTTATTCACTTCAAGTATACTGCTGTCACAAAAGCCACTTTAAAGATTTAGCGCAGATCACCTACAATGTTTTTTCCCTGTCATTATCCTTCTAAAGAAAGCAGGGTGCCAGTTGCTTCCAGCTTCTGTTGATAAGTGAATAAATACTTTTCCAACCTTTTTAACTTTTCAGCATTTTCTGGTCCCATTAAAGCCAATCTCTACTGATGTTTACTTGAAAAGCTGGTGTCTCAGCTGAGGGCTGTGGTGACACAGCAAAGGTATACTGAGGTGCAGTGTGGGTTTGCATATAGCCAGGTAGATGCTCTGTGTATGTTCTCTCCTCTGTGGGAAGTAGTTTATTGTTACTTTCCCTAAAGAGAATTCTGTGTGTTGGCAGCAGATTTTTGTGTGCACACACATGGTGTGTGTAGCAGGTCATGCTGTAATCACAATGCTCCCTTTCTCTGGATGCACCAGTGCCCAAAAAACACTTGCATTTAAGCATGGTTCAGTTTTGCCTGAACATTGATACTTCAACATCAGTGCAAATCATTTAAGCTATGGTTAATTAAGAGGTGTCAGTTGTCATTTGACCCACTTAATTACAGGGAGTTCGAAGAGTTTCAGATCAATTACTCTGATGCTATTTACCCAGCATTTGCTCCTGTTTAGCATTTTAGAGCATCTCTGGCTGAAGCTGCGTAGGACTGTGTGTAGCTGAATATTTTGGTCTGTTTCTTTTTGGTATGTATTGCAGGATTAAGCCTGGTGAATGTTGAGGTTTGTAAAGGTAGGAAAGTTTATAATGTGCCTTAGAAACGCGTCAGCCTACAAAAAGACAACTTCTTGTTTGTTTTCTAGACATCTGGAGGACTGTGGACAGAATGCATATCACATCTCAATGCAGATCAACAGGCAGCCATACAGGAGCTCCTGAACTCTGCTTGAAGGGCCTTAATTATCTGGAAGAAAACTAACTGCAAATAAACGTTTACCCTATTGCTTAGATTTCTTTTGTTTCTTTTTTGGGTAAAACCAGAACTGGTACTGTGTGTAGGCCATTCTGCAACCTACAGGCAGTGGCAGCAAGAAGAAGCATTCTTTCAGAATGATGTTTAAATCGATTTCTATCCCACAACATGGAAGAAGTTTCCTGTAAACCCTACAATAGCACTGAAGAGTATTTTTCTAACTATATAAGCCATCCATATGATGGTGAAAGGGAAACAAGATGAATTTTCTCACTAGACATAATGAATTAAGAAACAGCTTTAAGATCTTCAGCAGTAGATGTACGTTGTAACAGATAAACGTTTCTCTACATCTAGTGTTAATTGTATTAATTGGAGTATGAGTCTTTGTAGGGTAGAAAGTGTCCTTCTGCCCAACAAGTTAGTAGATCAAAAGATGAAAAACTGAAGACAAACATCGAGCATGAAGACCTCATTGATCGCACTTTCAGATTCACCAAAACAGCTTGTACTGTGACTCAATGAGGAAAGCTGTTCAGCTTCCAGCCCTTGAATGTGAAGTCTTTGGCATGTCTGACAGTATCTCATTCACTCCTCAATAAATTACATTGAAACACAAGAAGCTTGTGTAGAAGTTCAGTGATGTGTGGTTCCTTTAATTTCCTCTTGTGAAAGATGCAAGTAACAAACTATACAAAACCATGACTTGATATTTGAAACTTTGTATACTGTTGCCTACTACAGATTTTATGCATTTTTGTTTCTTGACTTTTTAACAAATTTTTCACCCAAGTGTATGGAATGGAAACCTAATGGCATTCCTCTTATGATGGTAAATTTACATATCTTGGCTTAATGCTTGCCATGTTCAGATGCAGTTGCATTTCATAATTTATCAAATGTAGTGTTGTTCCAGCTACAAGTGTGCAACATGCTCTGGCAGTCCAGCAATACTATTACAGTAGTCTGTGTTATATTCGAAACAGTCCTTTGACTGACCTGAAAGAGTCAACTTTCCAAGTCTTTTTGGTACTGCAAGAGCATTCACTGTTTACCAGCTGCCATAGCAGCAAACATAGGCATAAAGTATCTGGTTTCTGATAAAGGTGAGTGAAGTTTTTGCGCTCATTTACTTTGAAGACATTAGTATATGCACTGATCTTAAACTTTAGTGGTTCTAGGAAGCATTCAAGTTGCCACACAATAGACTCTTAAAACATACAAATGGTTTTGAAGAAGGTGTAAGCTGTTTTTCTTTATAACAAAAGATAGAACTTTACATGTAATAACTTCCTGTCTTAGTAAAGAACAAACTTAGTTTTGCCTCTCAAAATGTCTCAATAAAACCCCAAACAAAAAAGGAGTATAGGATGAAGTGAACTAGAACCAGCCCAGGACCATTATATCCAAATACCTGTGACACGAACTGACATAAGCCTAGTAGGGGTTGACACCTGTTAGTTTAGAGGCAGCTGAAACAATGTAACAAAATAACCTGCTGCCAGTTTCCACTCTGTTAAATAGTGTTAATCCTGGATTTACAGAAGTTCAGGTATTTGTATGTCTGGAAAATGAACTGTGAGGATTAGATACCAGTACTGTAAGAGAACTAGCTAATATTAGGTCAGTTATGTCAAGCATGGGCCTTGACTGCAAAAACTGGGCTCGCTCCAATCTTGCTTGTTGGGATTTTTTTCTTTTTTCAAGTAGTCTTTACTTAAATTTCCCCTCAGTCTAAAGCATTTAAGTTTTTCCCTGCAGCTTGCTTTTTGTCCTTTTTCTCAAAGCTTCATGCTTAGATTTTTTTTTTCCCCCACCCCCTTTCCCTTCTTTGGACTACCATAATGTGGAGAAAATAGTAGCATATTTGGTATTTCTCAGAAATGGCATCAGCTTTGGCTTCCTGTAATCTAAGAGAGCAGCATGTAGGATGCTTTAATAGGCTTCAATCTTCTTTTCCTTTCTTTCAACCCAAGTAACTGAGAACAAATGGAACTAGGAGATGGGGTTGCTCTATGTACCAGAGCCAGCACAGAAGCAATTGCCCAAAGCTGCTTTGCCTCATTAACTATCTTTTGTCAATGAAAAGGGCACAGAGTGACTGACTGAAAGCCTGACAGGTAGGTCAGTTCCAGTGGATTACCTGGAAATCTCATCTTGCCTGTCCACACTGAATTTGTCAGGGTGTATTCAAAAGCTGCTGTAGCATTTTCTCTACTCAAGCAAGGTTTAAAAACTGCATTTTCTCTCCATACATTTTAAAGCTGTTTGAACCACTAATCCTATCTTTTCAGGTTTCTTAACTGATGTTTGCAGTACAGAATTTTTAAGTGCTTGGACAAGTCTTACCTTTCACAGTACTGAATTACTGTTGCCCAAATAAAGTGTGGAAGAACAGTAGCTCTATTGGCAGCTATCAAAAAATAAAAAGTAATCCTTCTGAAGGAGCTGAAGGAATCCAGCATGGGTGGTGATATGGGAAGGGCTGTAGTCGTCTTTAGGCCATTTGTCCTGAATATAACTCCAGTCATGCTTTATCAAAATGCTCAGCCATCATTTATGGTTAAGAGATGACCTGCTGTAGCATAAAGAGCAATGCAAAAAAAACCCTGCTCTGCTCTGGCAGAACAGGGGGACTGAGTCCACCCTAGACATCATGCAAAAGTGTTCAAAGTTGTACTTTAACAACAAAAGTCAAGTAGAAACACTTCATGCTTGGGACACAGTATTCCAGCACTGTCATTTCATTAGTTAAAGTGTTTGCTTTCAAAAGTAGTTCATCTCCTGAAACATAGGGGAGTTCTCATCCAAACATACCTGTTCTTAATATTTTGAAGGTGAAATGACTTTTTGTTTGTAGCTCTAGGTTGTTAATGCAGATAAATGTCTAGTCTCCTTTGCCTGGCGTTGTCTACAAGATCTCCCTTGGAATCCTGTGCAAAATCTATGTAAGAAAATTTCTTTAGACTGTGTTCTCAGCACAGGAGTTTGTGTACTGCTGTGGCGTTCTGTCATTGCTTTTTGTCTACAGAGACTTCAAAGTAATGCTGAGTACAAGGGCTCATTTCCCAGCATAGAACAGTTGTTACTATGCCGAATGTCTGTTGTTCTCTACACATCTACATCTCTGTCTTATGTATACAGTACTTGTGCAAGAGTAAGACGTGTTGCACAGTTGGAATTTTTGATGAAATAAAGAATTAAGGAAGGTGAATTTCCTAATGGCTCTGTGTATGCATGTGTGTACCAGCTGTGCAGCTGCCTTGGGCTCTTGAGCTGGAGCTTTATTTTTGCCTCAGGGGTATCTATGGAGGTGCACACATATACCAAGTCTTCCAAATACAATGAGAATGCTATTAATACAAAAGCCAAGTATTTGCCACCCCATGCCTTTTTCCAACTTTGCAGTATTTTACTTGGCATCTTCGGAGAGCAGCCTTAGCCTTTGCTGTTCAGTCATTCAGTCTACTCTTACTTGGCTAACTTAGCCAGTTGTACTTAACCTGTATGGGGCTTGATGGTGTCTTAGAACTGAAGAACTGCATTTTTTACCTTCCTAGAAGCAGTAAACAGGATCTAAGATGTACAGTAGAGGTAATTTCCCTTTTTGGATTATCATAATTTGTATTGCTTCAAGAACATATTGCGGGGTGCCTTACTATCTGTTGAGACTTTATAGGCTCAATATTGGATAAAAGTCATGGGATTCATCTCACTTGATACTGTATGTCTGTAACCAAGTTGGTACATAAATGTCTGCAGCCCCATTAAGTGAAGGGGGCGGGGGTGAGTGTTTCTAGATGATATTGTTGTCATAAGTGTTTTGAGACCGAGGGAGACTACCATCTGAGTTGATGCTGATAGATGAGAAATTGTTAGTACCTCAGGTAGATTGTGGGATGATGTTTATTATTGGTAGTTCAGTGGCTTACTGAACAGTCTCAGTAGTTGTTCTCTAATGCAAATACTTGGGAATACTTTGATTTCCTGAAATCTTATTCATAGAAGCAACCAATTAAAAAAAAAATAATAGAAAATCCTTTCTGCAAAAGTCATGTGGGCCCCCTCTTGCTTTCTCATGGCAGCTGTCGAGGAGACTTCACTGACTCCTGAAGTGTTTCACACTGACAGGTAAATTACCTGCTATTTAATCCCTATTGAAATTTGTGATTTAGAAAACACCCCTGCTTCTGAAGAGTGTAAGCCACCTTCATTCATACCTCCTTTTGTCATCAAGTTCGTTCAGTTTCTCTCTGGTTTATAATAGCTTCATACTAGCATGCTATTGACGTGCTATTCATGTGGAATAACAAGTTTGTGCCTCATTGCCACTACCAAACTAACCTTCCTTTTTCACAGGAGCCCTGTTCAACAGATGTAATCTACAGCTATAGGCCAGAAGCCAAATATTTGATTTGATTATAGTTCAGGAAGAGGTTTCTACAGCCTCCTTTCTGACACAGAAGAGATGCGAGGAATGGAGGCCTGGTCAGAACATGAGAAATGCGGGTTTGTCGCTGGAGCTTTAGAACACTTTTCTGTATCAGAGTATTCATTTTCCAAAGGCAATGTCTTGTTCTTTCACAGCCCAGGAGGACCAGATGTTTGGTCTTTACACTTGTTATGAATTCACAGATTTTGCTCACAGAATTGGCTCTGATCTTTCTAATTACCTGCTAGAGAAGAAACCACTTAGCCTCTCAGCTGCTCTGAGTTTATGTAGAAAGTCAGCCTGGGATGATGGTCTCTGAGCACTCTTGCAAGGCTGGAGATAGTGTGAAATTCATGTCTTTGCTTTGGAGACAAGGAATGGTAATTTTTGTTCTGGGGAGACTTGTTTCTGCAATCTCTATGAGTTATTTTATTCTAGTTAGGACCAGGGATACTTCCCCCGCCCCTCCTCCCCCCCCCCCCCTTTTCAGGAAGACAAGATAGGACCTAGTGTATTTGGGTTTTAATGATTTTGCTTTCTTACTCGAGGCTGTCCATTACTTGCTTCTGGTGCAGGGAATTTTTGCAACTGCTAAACCATGAAATCAGAATGGTTTTGAGTTCATTACTGGCACCACTCTTGTTTTAAGAATAACTTGTGATAACACTAGATGCCCACAAATGCTTGTAGTGGTGTTTCACCTATTTAGCAATAGATACTTTACCAGTAAGCAGTGAATGCTTTAAGGGGTTGTGGGTGGCTGGGTGATTTTTGGTAGGATGTGATGTCCTGAGGCACTGGTTGCTGGAATGGAATTCTCTTCCAGAAAAGTGGGAGGAATACATGTTAGCAAACACTTCCCAAGGGGACATAGTGAAGTATTCCTGAGTTAGTGGTAACTGACTAGAATTGAAAGTGTAACTTGAGAGAGTTTTACAGGCTGTTACCTGTTTCTCATTTTCCGAACATCATTACCACTCCTTTCTACCCTTCATGGATGATCGCTGTCTTTTGTGGGTGAGGAAGGAGTTAAATAGCATTTCTTCAGCTTTCTCTTTCTGCATTGTGTGATTGCTGCCTTTTTAAAAAAGTAATAATAGAAAGTTACATTTTAAATCTGAAGCATATTTTTCTCATGTAGTATGAGGAAAAATAACTGCACTGTCCTATCTTCTGGTGACAGGATTTGATGTAGATTAATGAAAAGTTTTAATGCTCAGTTCATACACTATTTTAAAAACTAGAGCAAATATTGCACCCCAAAAATGCTTGGAATAAAACAAATGTCTTGGATTCAGAATAGTGAAAAATACAATCATAGCACAAGCTCTTGAATTGGGGAATCTAACCTTTCCAGGAGCACTTGAAGTAAAATTGCACAGCATCACTGTGTTTAAATATCCGAGAATAAAATGCCAAGTGACATTTTTTATGTGGAGTCTTATCTGTTCAGGAGTTGGTATTCCTGGAAACAAACAAATCTGAAAACCACCAACCCCTCCAAAACTGCCAATTTTTGCCTGTAGTGTGAAGAAGTGTGATGTGGTCTCTCACCAGTTCTGTGCTCCAGCTAAAGTTTCTTCTGGCCAGTAGATGGAGACAATACGACTGAGGATGAGAAGGCCGTACACTTGTACGGGGGAAGTTTGCTGTTTTACAGTCTGGGGTTTTGGAAGGGTGTTTCTTAATAGGACAAATTAATAGACAGAGTTATTCTATAAATTCTGTTTACTGGAAACCTGTGCACAGAGTAGAATTTGTCAGGAACTGCCTATTTCAGCCTTAGACAAAGAAAACAATGAGAAAGGGGGAGTATTCTATCAACACAGATTTAAGCAGGTTGTCTCCCTATTCCTGTTTTCCCCATTATTAAAATGTCTGAAAAAAAGTACATGCCTGTGCCTGAACACCTCACTGCTGAGGTGCTGTAGCAACCTTCTCCTTGCTGCTATGAAGGTGAACTTTGTTTTCTGAACCTGCCCCTCTCCTCAGCCAGGCTTTTGTTCAAGGTGGCCTGACAGTGTCTGCGAGCACATGAAAAGAAGTGGCAGCTGAGGTTTTGTATGACCAGGAAAAAAGTTTGGATTCTTGTTCTTAAAGTTAATAGAAGCTTGAAGACATGGTGCTGAAGATGGCTGAGTGTGATAAAAGAATAAATTTCAATTAGAAAGTTAAAAAGAGAGACCTGCCCCCCCCAGTTATGAAATCTGAAACAATGGACTCTTTGTCATCAGTGCTATTAAAATCTTTTAACAGTATTTATTACCCTCCAAGTTGCTGGAACTGGACTCCTCTCATCTCTCTTATGCCTTAACAAAAAACCAGAGCTCTGAGTAGTTGCCCACTGTGCATTCTATAGACAATGTTTTACAGGTCCTACCATAAATGCAGTGGATAGCTTTTGTCCTACTTCATGTTTCACCCGCCCTCTCTGTAGTGTTTGGTTTCCTGGAATCTGGGTCCCTTGCTAGTCCTTTAGAAAAGATGGTCTGGTTTTTGTTGGTATGTTTTGGCAGCCTACCTTTCATGTTTGGCACAACTGCCAATGTTTTTCCTTAGGAAAAGGGCAATAAAAAATAATAAATAAACCACACCAAACTACTACCTTCCTGACACCAAATGACCTGGACTTTGTGCCTAAAGTGTAAGACTCGGACACCTAAATATTTTCTTTTGCCTGTGTGCTGAAATACCACCCCTAACTTTAAAAATGCAAGCAAGCTTCTAACAGATCATCTTAAAAAGAATCCTAATTAATTTCTGCCCAAATTCTAAATTTCAGTATTACTGCTGTAATTATGGTGGAAGAGCAGGATTGTTTTGGTTGGAAAAAGGGCAAAGCTAAATGACACTAGACTGGTTTTCCTTGTAAGAATTCCTCTTCCTTCCTAAGGAGGGTATTAAGCAGCAGGTGCTGCACTTGTCACTACCTGGGCTGTGCAGTGTAAACATCTGTGCACCTAGATCTTGACTTTGTATGCAATCCTAATGCTGGCACCAGAAAAGTGATATAGCAGAACTGGAAAAGCTGAGCAAGAGGTGGGAAATTAAGTATGCAGTGCTGCTATCTGAGGTGAAACTAAAGAGGTTAGGGTTCTTTCTGACTGGAAAAAGGGCAACTCCAAGGGAAATAGAACAAATACCTACACAGATGTAACAAGAAGCAACAAGAAATATTTTTTCATATACTGCCATTAAAGCACAAAGCTAATTTCTCATAAAGGTATCTGGAAGTATAAGAATTGGACCAATTATTAAAGAGTAGGTGTGCGAATGGTTAATAAACAAGGTAATCCAGAGGAAACTATTTCCTCAAGAAGTCCATAAATTGTTGGTTGTCAGAAGCTGCAAGAGGAGTCCAGGGGAAGATTCACTCTATATTTGTCCCATCTCTTGTGTTCTTTCCCTCAAGCTCCCTCACTGTATCTCTCGTTAGAGACGGAGTTCTCTGATCAAGCTTCATGTGACCATTTTTACACATCCATTGTTACAGCACTCCTGACTTTTTCCCTTTCTAGTTTCGTTTGTACAGATCAGAATTTCCGGTCTGTTTACATGGGGCTCTGAGATACAAAGAATTCTTCACCCAGGGTGATAACAGAATCAGCTAGAACAGGAATCACTTCGTATACAATGTATCTCAGTGCTAATATTCATGCAGACATTGGCTCTGAGAAGGAGAAAAGCGTTCTTACCTTGACATTTGGGAGCATTATGTGGATTCTAAATACAAGGCAGAGAGGGAAAACAATTAAATAAAAACCTAATAAAATGTTGGGAGTTTTTTCCCTTCAGTTTGAAGGAGCTAGCAGATTTTTCACGCATTCAGATGTGGCAAATGCTGAATTTTAGTCACTTGCACAAAGGATCAAAGTGCAGAAGGCATGCAGTGAGGCACTCTGGCTTTCCCTTGTAGAAGATTAAACCATTTTAATATTTGGGCAGTTTTATAAGAACTGCAGCTCCTTTGTTACTGAGCTGCCTCTTTAGGAGGAGAGAATTGCAGCAGGAAATAGGGATTAAGATTTCCTCCCCCGTGGCAGAGGGAGATAGGGAGATGTGCAATACTCAGTGCTGTCAGCAACTGCTAAGGGAACAGACTAAGCAGGGGACGGTGAAACAAACAAAAATATTGCAGAAAATAATGTATTTACCACGGGATGATAGACATCATCATTATAAATAACTGATTAAATTTAGTACAGGCTATTACTGAAACTGGTGCTTTAAAACATTTCCTGGGAACTATTCTGATTAAGCCTGCCCTACTTCAGCAGAGTGAATTCAATTCAGTTGTATGTTAAGCTCATGTTCAATTTGAATTCTAATATGTAAAAAATACTAGTTTTCTTTTCATTTTTTTTTTCTCTAGTTAAGTTGTAAATAACAAATGATCGCTATAGAAAATTAACAAATGATCACTATAGAAAATTAAGATTTTTTTTTTGAAGGACAAATGTGTCAGAAAGGTTCCTGCTAAACCAGAAGTTTTCATTCTGTGTTTCATTGTCAGAAGCAAACAGTGAATCTTACCTTTCAAATATTTATGAAGTGGAAAACTGTAAAATAAACTGAAAGACCATAGAACACCAAAAAAAGTACTAGCAGTAACAGATAGAGGGGAATTTTTTTGTCTCTTAAGTAGAGTGGGAAAATTATTGAATTGGAAGGAATGGTAATGAATTATGAACACCGTGTGGGTGGGAACACATACAACTTTCAGTTGCACCCTGCACTGCAGAAAAATAAGAGACTCTAAACAAAGCCTATTCCTGGTCCATCTTTCAGCATCAGAAGAGCAGGAAATAAGACGGTATCACTCACACCTAAACCTTGCAGGCAGAGCCCAAGTTGCTACAGACACAGAACAGGTTAAATAGGATCTTGGACAGCAATAGACCCGCTAATGCATTTACATAGTGAAGAACATGACCAGCAGTTCTTGCCTGTTATGGGCAAATTGACAGGAGCTATGGGAGGAAAAGAGTACTTAGCCTTTAAGGAAAACTTCCCTTCCTAATTTGAAAGTAGACTATAGCAGAAAGTAGACTATGTCATTGCAGATGATTTTTCTCATCAGTAAAGTGGAAATGATGCTTCATATTTGTTTAGTCTAAATCTTACTTTTTTTGAGCAGCTATTTCGTTTTCATTGACTGGAATTTTATTTCTGGGAAGAACAACTTTAGTGGGAGGAAAATATAATAGGCAGGAAAATGAATGCTTTTCAAGCCTCTAATAATTTGATTATTTTATTTTATTAAGCATAAATGATGCAAATCTTGCTATGCTTTCTGCAGTGAAATATTATTTCTGTGAATTATTTAATAAGTTTCACTTTCTTAACCAGGAAGCTTCACAAATCCATTTAGAGGAAGGAATTTCATCAATGATAGAAAATAGATAGCCTTGTTTCTCTTTGCTCTGCTGTTTCTCATATGGGAAGCAAATAAACTTCCACCCTTAGAAGACCCAGCTTGTGGTCTGATATTCAGACATCGGCTAATTTCAGAAGCTGCATTCTGAAACAGCAGAATCATGCTGGATTGATGTTTGCTTTGACAGGTTATACAATTGCTCCCTCTGGCCAGATTTAGATGATCTCAAAATTAAAACTGAAGAATATTGACAATGCAGAAGACAGTAATTAAGCCGCCTGTTGTAACTAGCTCTTGTGAAAATAAAATGTCTTATCACCCAGTATGAATTTAGAAAGGACCCATGGGAGTTTCTGAATGTGACAGAGCACTAGATAAGGTTCCCCAACCACCACTTTGAAGTGTGGCTTATCCCAGAAAGATTTACTTAAATGCACTGATATGTTCCAAATGTATTGCCTTGCAGGAGGTCACAGCACAAATATTGGCAGGGGGGTGAGTGGGCTGGGGGAGCGGAGAGGAACAACGTTATTATTTTCATGGGAATCTTTAAGTCTGATAATGCTAAAAGCCATGTTTAATGTTCCATATTCTTCTCTTTTTCATATTTGCAAGGGGACTCTTTTCAGCTGTGTTTACTCATGGCATAAATTCTGAGGGGCTGCAGAAAGGTCACTTTTTTTCTGTTTTGGAACTATACTTCCGTATAGCAGTCCAGGTGCTTAAGTAGCTCTTCTTCATCAAAATGTTAAATAGCTTCAAAATAATGTAATGAACTCAATTGCACTGTCCTCCTGGAAAGTACCACTTTTCTCTTATTTTCTCTCTTCCCTCCCCCGCTTCCCTCTCCCTTCCCCTTTTCCCTATCCTTTTCCCCTTCCCTTTCATACAGGTTGGGTTTTTAAACTATTTTAAAGAAACCTCTATTTTTTCCTTGGGTTCTATTTTCTTGGAGGTTCTGATATTTGTAATCTGCTAAATGATGATTTTACAGACAATTATAATAAATGTTATTAATGTTTTCATTTACTTTGCAGTAGTTGATAATTCTGTTCATTAATGACTGCCTTGGAATCCTCAGTGTCATTTGAAACATGAACCTGTTTCAATGGGTAATGGATGGATAATTCTGTCATGCTTTCTTGCATTGAAACTAGCAAAACAGATGACTTAACACCAGGTAACATAAAGCCATGTGATAGAAAGCCTAAAACTAATCAAAGGCCGTAGGTTTACAAGACTGAGCCCCCAAACCACATTTATTCAAGAACACACTGATAAATCTAGCACAAAAGTATTTGCTGAAGGGGTCTTTGAAGCAAAATTTCAGGCTCCAGGGAAAACATCTGTGGAATGTTTTACAAGAAAGAATTACTAGACAAAAGACATAGTCGAAATACAGATATTTTGATTAGGGTAGCATCTTAGCTTCGTGCCTTAATAAAACACAGAAAAACATTGGACTCAAGACATATTTTAAAGTTGTTTATGGAAGAGGCATAGATTCCAAGGCCAAAAGGACCACTGAAGAACCTAGTCTGACCTTAGCATAAACCTGACTGAATAAATTAATCCGCATACTTGGGTTTTGAGTCCAATAATCTACTCTGACAAAGCACACAGATGAGGCAGACAAGTTACCACATGGTAGGTGAAAATGTGTATTTGCAAGTACCCTGCCATAAATGCCTGCATACCATCTAGAACTTCAGAAGTAGGAGAAAATGTCAATAAAAAGGTAACTGCAAATCATCCCAGCATATGAGAGCTCTTAAAAGTGAAGACTTTGCAGAGATTCACATTTGCATTCCATTGTAGTTTTTGCTCTATGTTTTTGTACAGGGAAAAAGAACATACAGAGAGATGGGGTCTCAGGATGTCAGAACCCTTTCAATGTATTTCTCCCCTTCCTTTGGGTTCTCTCTTGTCAGGTAAAGCAGACATGAATGATCATGCAGCTTGGTCTTCCTTAATATGAAATCCATTTTGAGCTCTTCTCTTCTTTGTCAGTGGCTGCAGACAAAGCTTATTTGTTTTCTTCCAGAAATGTGAACTGTACTTGAACAACTTTTCTAATTTAAGATATTTTTCAAAAGCAAATGTTATTTCTCTCAAAGTCTTCTGTTTAGTTGATGTTCCAACAAATTCCACATTTCATTCAAGACAGGGAAGAAATGTAACTCTATGTACTACAAGAAAATAACAGCAGTGATGAGCACTTTTCAGTAATCTTTTTAGATGTCAGTTCCCAGCTCTCCTGATACCTTCAGAAGGTTCAAGAACCAAAGAGTTAACTAAATGAACTCCTGCAAGCTTGTCCATGGCTCCTGGAGGAACATATTACTGTGTTTGATGCTTCAGTAAGTATATAATTTGAGATAGTATTTCACTGCTGGTTTTTGCAGCTCAGCAATAAATGCTCAGTAGCTGCCAGCCAACCTGTTACTTCTGTTCAGTAGTGAGAAATGTTTCAAGGTCACTCAAACTTGGACAGCACTGAAGATGAGCTCACTCATTTGATGTAGATTACAACAATTCTTTTGTTAGGTGTGAACAAGATGTTAGTCATCTGGAAGTGTACATAAAAAGCACCAGGAAATTCTAAATGCTATGACTGACCCTTGCAGTTCTGTTCTTATCTTAACTGCACCTTAAGTAAAAAAGTTAAAAGCTGATGACAAAAAAAGTATTTGGAAAAAGGCAATCTTCACATGGTCACAAAGTTGAACTAGATGATCATTGTAGCTCCCTTCCACCTGAAATTATTCTAGTCTATGCTATTCTTTCTATTATATCATATTCTATTAATTTCTATTATATTAATTTCCATTCTATTAATTTCTTAATCTTCTCCAGGTAGACCATTTATTTTGTGTGGAAACAGTTTGGAGGAAAATAACAATAATTATCGAACAGGGCCTGCAAAAAGGTTGGAGAGGGACTGTTTACAATGGCCTTCAGTGATAGGATGAGGAGTGATGGTTTGAAATTAGGGAAGAGCAGATTTAGATTGGATTTTAGGAAGTTCTTTACCATGAGGGTGGTTGAGCACAGGAACAGGTTGCCCAGAGAGGTGGTTGAGGCCCCATCCTTGGAGGTATTCAAGGTGAGGCTCGATGGGGCTCTGGGTGACCTCATCTAGTTGAGGATGTCCCTGCTTATTTGCATGGGGGTTGAACTAGATGACCTTTAGAGGTCACTTCAAACTCAGGTGATTCTGTGATTCTACTACCTTATCAGGTATTGACAAATAAAGGCAATTTCTAGCCTTTTGGTCAGTAACACATATACTTTGGTTAAGGTTTCAGGGTTGACAAAGTTCTCTTGATTTCACTGTCTTGGTTGACATACGCACTAAGGTATTTGCAGTGAGGTGTTCATGCCTAGATGTATCACTGTTGACAGCAAAGGAATTTGTCTTTTAGAGATTAAGCAAGGCCATTGGTTATGCCAGCCAACTGGACAGTGGTGTTTTAAGAGCTGCTGTGTGCAGACAACTACACTGGTCCTAGGTGTGTCAGCCTTTCTGCTGTAGCTCCAATTCTTCCCTAAGGCACTGTGTAGGGCCTGTGGAAAAAAGACACTTGCCAGCCCTGGCCTTTTCCTGGTGGTCTCCTTTCTGCTGACATACTGGAGTAGAGGCTCTTTTGAGAGACAGCACTTGAAGCCCCGATTGCTACTGCGCGTTAAAATCTTCAGTGCTGTGATCTGTGGTGGCCTAACATGGAAGAAAATACAGATGACCAACTAGTAAGCATAAATGCGAATACACTACTCATACACTTTTGGTTTCTCTGGCATCTCAGGCAATCACTTGGGGAGTATCATGCATGTTGAGGGATATCTCATGATGAATCAAGCATTGATTGTGAGGACAATACCTCTTGGTGAATCAAGCGCTGATCTGTTTTCCACTGCTTCCTGAGGTGAGCAGAAAGACTGGGGTATTAAGGGGTTTGCACAAACCCCTTTGGGCAGTGTCCTGGTTCCTCGCAAACGAGCCACCTAGTTTAACAGCCTCTCAGCTGCTGATGAATGAACCAGTTCCCTCTCCAAGGGCAGCAGGGGATAATCTTCCTGCGGCGTGCCCTTGCCTCTGAAGGCACCTGCATCGGATGGTAAGCCAAACCCACAGTAAACGGCAGCGACCGCGCAAGGCCACTGCTCCCCCTCGGCCCAGGTCAGCAGGTCGAGGCGGGCAGGGAAGTCCCGTCACTCTCACGAGCTGCCTCACTCCTCGGTGCCACCCTCCGCCCCTCAGGTGCGGGACTGCAGTCTAGCTTAACCCTTCCCTTACGCCGCGGCCACCTGGGCGCTGCTTGGGAGAGGGTCTGGAGCACCTTCCAGAGCCTCAGCAGCTCAAGGTGGTGGTCGCTGCTTCTTCTCCTCTCCTCTCGACGGGCTGCCCTGTACCTGCGGCCGGGCGGCACCGCCGAGACGGGCACCGCGCTGCCTCCGCCGCCGACAGCGCTGAGCCGAGCAGCCATGGCGAGCCGCCGCCGCCGGTGAACGCTGGAGGGGGCTCTCGGTCATCTCCTACCGCCGGCAGCTCCCCCTCCGGGAGGGGGCAGGGTTAGGGGAGGTGCAGCCGCGTTAGCGCCGTGAGCGGCGGCCAGTTCCCGCTCCCCTGGTCTGCAGGAGGCAGCAGGGACCCTCATCTCCGTTACCGCCTACCCCTTTCTCCTCAGCGCCCAGCCCAGTGGGCTCACCCCACTGCAAAGCCCGACATGGCGACCCTGCTCCTGCGAACCCCCTGCTATCCTCCTCCACCCGCCGCCGCTACCACTTCTGCCGCCGCCTTCTCCTTCTCCTCCCCGCAGAGCTTTTAATGGCTCGGAGCTCCGGCGGCCAAACGCTACTGCCCCTGCTCCAGCCGCAGCGAGGACAGCCAGCGGGAGCCCGTGCAGCCCCAGCCCCGCGCATGGTAAGGACGGCACGGCGAAACAATGGGGCCGGGCGGGAGCGGCAGCGGGTGGCGCTTGCCCCGCCGGGTACCGCGGTGAGGGCTGCGGGGCACGCGGCGCGACCCGCCCGCGGGGCTGCGAGGGCGTGCGGGAGCCGGCGGTCGAGAGCAACGTCCGCGCCGGCCCCGGCACCACCGCTGTGTCCCCGGGAGGTGACAGACGCGAGGCCGCGCTGCCCGGCGGACATCCCGCGGGCGCCACTCAACCCCGCTTAATCCCATTACCGCGGATAATCCGCGGGGCGGCACCGCAGCGGGCAGCGTCCGCACCGCCTTCTCTCCTCAGCTTCCCCCAGGGCACCGTGGCCGGGCTCATTCCGGGCGGCAGTGAGGGCGGCCGCTCAAGTTGGTGTCTTTTGTTTTGCCCCCGGGCTGGAACTCGGCCCCACCGCCGGGGCGTCCCTGCAGCGGTTGCCGGGCGGCGGGTCGGGAGCCCTTGAAGGGGCGCTCGGTGACGGGTGGAGTTGGAGATAGGGACGTCCCCGTTGGCCGGAGAAGAGGTTTAGCTCAGGCCGGGAACCGGCGGGGAGGCGGCGCTCCAGGGGGGCGTGCGAGGGCAGCGCCTCGCTCCGCGCCTCGCCTCGGCCCCAGGGCGGCTCGGGGAGTACGGGACGGGACGGCCCGGGACGGCCCAGCCCGGGCGGCGGTCGTTATGGGCGCTGGCTTCCCGCTCGATCCCGGCCGCCGCTGCTCCCCGCGTTCCCTGGGCGGCTGTAACAGTCGCCGCCCGGGCCTGGTGCACCTTCCGCCTTCACACCCAGGGGTGAGCCGAGGTGACTTCGGCCTGGTTCCCTCGACGCCCCTGACATCGCCTCGTCTGTGCCAGAGCTGAAAAGTTCGCCGCTTTCAAAACAGAGTCTTTGTCGCTCTTCGGCGTGATCGGCCTCAACCCGGCATGAACCGCTGGGGAAAGTTTTGAGTAAACAGAAGTTTATTTTCAGAGTGGGAGCTCATATGTAGTAGGCCTTATCTTTTGTAATTCAGTTGCTTTTCTTTTTTAAAGCAGACAGAAACTCTGGGGAGGGCGTGGGATTTTGGTTTTTTAAGTTGCCGGATTTGCTTGATTGCTGGCATGAAATAAATGAAATGCATAACATATCTTTTTTGGTCACAGACTTCTTACCAGGGTTTCCTTCAAAGAGATTTGTCCCTGGAGAGTGGGAAGATGATTGCTCTGAAGGAACAGCATCACTCAGATGTTTTATTATTTCTATCTCTCGATACTTTGACTCTTGCTCCATGTATTGCTTCCAGTGTGTATTTACAGCAAGCAGCTGATGTTGGCATCAGGCTAACAAAAATAAAATTCTGAAGGAGTCCAGACACGAAGAGATGCAGTTCTCTTCATTTAAGAGTCCCCCTTCCCTTACTAATGGATGTTTAAGTGAGGATTGCAGTATCCAGCTAATTAGCAGATCTGAGCCTTTTAGAAATGGGCCTGCGTACCAAGAAAGTACAAAATCCTCTTAGCTATGCCTCACGTGTCCGACCTGCCGGGGTCTTGAAGCTGTGCTCTGGCTGATACAACAGGACAGGAGTTGCCTGCTGTACCTGCAACATTGCATCCTGGGGCTTGTAGTTACCCCGGTGTGCACCTTACTGGTAAGCCGTATTTAAGGGCTGGGCTGCTAATGAAGCCAGGTGCCTGCCTTCCCCCTTTGCCCTTTCCTGGTACCAGAAATGTCAGGTGCTGAGCAAAGTGTACCAGTTCTGTGGCTCAGGGTTCCTGCTTAACGGTTTTACCTTCTAATTCAGAGCTTTATTCCTTTAGGTATTACTTTGCTCTAAGATTGGATAGCATCTCTTTTCTCTCCTTTGCAAATAACAAAGATGAGGGGAAGGGATAGTTGACAGTGGGGCCAACTGTCATCATCACAGGAAGGGGCTAGAAAGCTGTATGCACTCCTTTTTTGCAGTATCTTCTGTATAGCCAATGAAATAGTGTTGTGGGGTTTTTTTATTTGCACTGTTCTCTTGAACAAACAAACTAGAAAAGCATGCAGAATGGTTAACTCACAGGCCTTCAAAATGTCAAAAGTTGGTAAGAGATTAAACGTGTAATACCGAAGCCTGAGTTTTATTTAATGTCTGGACTTCAAATAGGAATTCTTTTTTTTTAATTCTCCAGGTTGACACAGTTCATTAGTCATTTTGTAATCGATATCTTAAAGCAGGCCACTTGTTACAAACTTTTGGAAAGAAAACTGTGGGTGATAAATGACCAAAGGGAAAACACCACTTAAATGCCGTAGCTTGGAAAGAAATAGAAAAGGAGATGACATTCTTTAGGAGATGTATTTCTGCATTGAAATTTAGGTAGAGAATTATGAATTTGTAGAGCTGTTCAGTAAAATTTCCCTGATGTTTTTAGATTAATTTGACTTAGGAAAAAGTTCAGTCTTTCACTTAAGCAATTGATATATGATCAGCAACTCTTTACAAAAATACAAAAACCGTTGACACTGATGTGTATGAGGCTGCTTATGTCTGCTTGGTGATGGAGCTAGGCAGAAGAAATGCTTCTCTGGTTTGAAATATCTTTGCATTAAGTCTTTGGCTTGCTCTCAGGCACTGACTAGTGCAGTGACTTCCAAACTGAGATCTGCTAGGCTACAAAGCTGAGCAAGATGGTCCATGGGACTGTGTTCTTGCAGTGTTTGCAGTGGCAGGTTGCCTGGTAGGCAGAGAAATTTCAAGGATGCCAGTTGGCATGTCACTGGCTGGGTGTGTCTCCTCAGGTTTTGCAAGGTGGAAAACTGTGTAGAGAACAGTGTTGCATCTTCTCTGGTTGTTAGTGGTTGTCCACCCCTCTTTCCTGAAACTGGAATTTGAAGTGCAGGTCTGTGCTCTAACTTTGTCCTCCACTCCACTTGGGGAAATGCAATTCTCTGTTGTGCTGACTGCAACAGTGATCTGGATTCAGAACTTCAAGAGAATTGACTCTACTCAACTTTTTAAACTTACGTTCATGACTGGGGTCGAAAATGCTGATTAAACCTCAGTATTATTTATATTGGTTACATTCTAGTGCAGAATCGATGTATTTGCATGATACTTTCCATACTGTGCTGTGATGTTAGTGAGAGGGACTAAATTTGTTGGCTTGGGTTTCTTTTTTTTGGTTGATGGGTTTTTTTGTTGTTTTTGGTTTTGGTTTTTTCCCACTGCTTGTGGATTTTATTTTTCCCCATCATGCTTGTCTGTGCCAGGGTCCTTATTTTATATTGTCTTTTTTAGAAAAGCATGATAAAAATGCTGTCTCTTCAACTTGGGTCTACCAACTTGCCCTGCATTTTCTGTTTCCTCTTTTAGAAATTGGCATGTTTATTTTGAGAGAACCTTTCCAAACTCAGTTTCATTGCTTTGAAAGGTTGCAGTTTGTGTACTTTTCTTTTTTTGTGGGTACTTTTCTGACTGGTAGGTACTGAGTGGTTGGTGAAGTAGTTTACCGATGGATTGCTTGAATTGGGCAGAGTAAAGGTGCTACTTGTTTTTTGGGTTGTAAAGGCACAGAACATGAATTACAGAGTTATAAAAGGTCATTAAGCTCAGTCAGCTTTGACTGTGTGCAAAATGTCAGTAAATTTGGCCTGCAGAAATGGAGGCAAATCAGACAAATAGGTCAGTCTTTATCAGATGTGGGTGCTGTCTCATTTGCAATCCATTTCAGCATGGTAAGATTTTTAGCCTGGTCACTAATGAAGTACACTTCATTAAATATTATGAGAAGTGAAAACAGGATATGCCTTTTGGAGGATTTGAGGAACAGGGTATGGAACTATGGTTTTGTTGATTTTTTTTTAAAAAAAAATATTTTTTTTTTAGCTTGGAAGTATAAATGAGGGACATTAGTTTTTAATGTTTGCTTGTCAAAAAGGAGTTCAAGAAAAAAAAAAGAATGGTGGCTCTGTTAGTTGGTACTCAAATAAAATGAAGCTTTGTTGGTTAAGTTCACAGAGGTGCTAAAGTTCCATTTTCTGTTGACCTCAGAGGGAACTTTGATTTTTGCAGTGTGTCCTTAAATGTTATGCAGTAAAGTCTGTACAGTATATCTGGTTTTGTGTTGCTGTATAGCATGGAGAAAAGAACTTTCTCGGGGCATGAAATCTGGATAGTGAGGGTTATAGATTTCTGGACAACGTACATTTGTTTCTAGGCATGAGGAATAGTTGGGAAGCTGGGTGGTACTGAAGTACAAGGTAAGGATGGTATTTCCAGACTGTGTTTTCTTTCCCAGGTTATAAATTGGGTGTGGTGTTAAAACCCACTGAAAGGTGGGAGGCCATGTCTCTGAGATGGTGTTGCTGGTTCTGTTGCTGGTGATGCCTTACTTAAAGGGCTCTGTTGCTTGCCATTACAATATTTTTTTAACTTTGCTACCTTGGCAGCAGTGCTGGGGGTTGCTGTCCCATCGTGCAAGATTCCTCAAATGACAAATACTAACAGTGATTTCAATCCCAGTTTCTTTCCAAATAAGCTGACTCAGGGGGGGCAAGTTAATTGCTCAGACTTTGCAGGGTGACTGAATTTACCACAGTGAAAGTATGTTAAGAGACTCTTTGCATCCAATTTCACATATGAATCTCCTGTCTTGTAAAGCTCTGTAAAGTGCCATTTCAAGCTCTCTCCCTCATTGGGTATGTTAACACAGAAGTGAAAAACAGGAATTGTGGAACCAAAGGGGATCTTCCCCTCCTCCCTGAAGGTATAGATCGTCCCAAAGCATCTATTTCTATAATACACAAAGTAGAAGTTCTGCAGTGGGAGAGGACATGGACGATTTTTCTGAGGAAAAGATGTGAGTTTCAGAACAGAGACATTAGTAGCAAGTCACCCCTGCTTGAAACAACTGCCTTTGAGTGCAGGCAATAAACTATTTCCATAGAGGATGTGGAATTGCTGCCTCTGGGACAGGCTGCTCAGATCCCTGGATTGTCTTGTACAAAACATTGCTAGGGAAGAGCACTGTTGTCTGTCGATCGGAAGGTGATGTAGCAGTAAACTGGAAAATCTAGTAGTGATAGGGGAAAGTTGGTATTGTTGGATGCTTCCTTCTCTGGTTTGTGTGTGCTGCTTCTGCTGGCTACTCTTGGCCTTTCTGTATCTTTCACTGGTGATTACTGCAGGACGAGTTGTTTCATCACTGGCTGCTAACAATACTGATGACTGCATCTCCTTAATCGAGGACACTTGTTTTCAGTCACCTGCACCATGGGTGCAGGCTAAGAAGACATTTGTCAGTTTATTCAAATAGCAAATGATGTGTCACAAAGAATCTAGCTGCTCAGTAACCTGTGTACATTTAATTGTCTCTTTTTGCTGTGCATCATGAGATTTTCTGTTGGTTATACTCTTTCAAATATTTTTTTTTTCTGGGCCTGGATTAAGTGTTTGAGCTGCAGGCATTGTTCATTTCTTCTATCTCTTGTTATTTTTGGACATGTCCCAGCCTCCATCTCCCCACTGAACAATACCAAAGGTGCTCTGTGGGGACCTTTGCTAGCCCAGCAATGGAGTACCAGCAGCCTCCTCATTAGTCTTTTATGTCTCTCCTTATCAGTTTTACTGTGAAACTCCCTATCGCTTCGGTTGCACATGTTAGAATAATTAGGCTTCCTGTTCAGCAGGTTTGTGTGGCATTGATTTTTGGCCTGAAAGTTCAGGGGAGGGGAAGGTTACTAGAAATTTATATGAAGTGGCAAGTAAGTCTTTGGTATTTGCCTTTTTCCACCAAGATGGGTTTAAAATATAGGATAGCACAAAGGCAGGCAAGAATGCTGAGCAGGCTTTCATGTTACTTGTATAGGAGGTGTTTTCCCTTGCATTGTTAAATAAATGAAAATAAAGCTTAACCCCACACACTCTTTTAAGAGAAAAAGATGACGTGGTGATATTGCTGTTCAATTGGAACAGGGCTTCCCATCATGCAGCGGCTGTGGGAGCACAGGTGGCATCATGTGAACTTGAAGCATTTCCCTGGCTACCTTGATCTTCCTAAAAATTATTGGAGGGGGTGATGGGTGTCTTTTGGAGGTTGTGGATTTTTGCCTTTGGTCGTTTCTTTGATTTCTTGAATGGTCCTGGAGTTTGCTGCTGCTTATGGCTTACCGTTAGACTGAAATTCATTTGATTCTATCTTGTTAATTCTCTGCAGTCTTATGATTGCAATAACAATGATTGCAACTGAGGAGTCTGTGGCCAGCTATCGCTGTGGTGCGTAATAGTAGTGTCTCTATCAGATTAAGGAGAAGTGTGCTTTATTTAATTTGTCCTGCCTGAGGTTATTTTCTCAAACATTAAGGCTGAAAAGGACAGTAAAGCTCTTGTGAAAGTAAAGATCTGCAGTAGTTGTGATGTTTTGTTTCAGGAGTTTCCTGTTTTCCAGACTGGTTAGTATTAAGGCCCTTATAAAAATATCAAAAATATTAAAAGGAGAATGGGGAGGAGAGATTCAGTTGCAGTTACTTTCAGAGAGTATGTAACTTTATGTACCTAGTTGTGCATCACAGAAGTTATACTTATTTTGGGGGAATCTGTAAGATTAGCCACCTTTAAGGTAATAGACATTCTTTTTATTTGAAGATCTCATCTCTTTTCTTACCTTTGTGGCAATTCCTTCTAAAAATCCATTTTGCATTTTATGTGTTAGACTGAAACCATTAATGTTTGCCATTTTAACATACTAAACATTCAATTGTTTTGCTTCTTTTTAAACAAAGCCATCAGTCTGTGTGTGTAGGCTCATCAGCTGTATGGTTGTGCAGTTGTAACCTGTGTAGTTCATCAGCCATTTCTTGAAGTTTAGCTGGAGTAACTGGTGTGATGTGGAAAATAAAATTGTTTAATACTTTGGTGCAGAGCACCGTTTTTTCCCTCCTGTGTGCTTTGAAATGTTGACCATGATTTTCAGTGCTATGAAAAATACTGAACACCATGAAAAGTGACATAAAGCAAGCAAAAAGGAAAAGATACCTAGAATGCACAGTCATGCTAGCAGAAAATATCCTCAAAGTGCCTCAGTAGCAAATAAATAGATAAGGCAAAACCAAAACAGATGGTGTGGTAGTATTGCAGTGGAGAGAAGGGCAAGTGACTTTGCCGTTTGAATATAAAAAAAGGTTTGTAAAGGCATCCTAATTAGGTGCTGCTCACAGCTCTGTGTTTACTAATAATATTTGAATTTTGAGATAAGTCACAAATGGCACAATTCCAAGGATATAGATTGCCTAAAACTTGCAAGTTGGAAGTTCTAATCCAGCTGTAGGAGAGAAGTTGGGCAGATTTTTCCATCTCTCTCTTCCCCCACCTTCCCACTATTATTTGCAATTAAGGCATCGATAGTAATGCTGCCTCGTGTTTCTGACTATTCTCTGTCTATTCCTTTGTAAACTGTTGGGCATCTCCAGCCATATTAGATAAACAATGAAGCTTCATTAAAAAATAAGTGCTTGATAGAGGAGAGACTCAAATAACCGCAGCTGTTGCTAGAGGTCATTTGCATTGCCTGTCAGCTGCCTGATCAGCACAAGCGTTGGCTGGGCAGTCACATAGGTACTACTCACAGCAAATGCAGCCTCGTGCCATCTAATTAGCAGTGAGTAAATATGACAGTGTTGAGAGAAGGTTCAGGAAGGCTGGCAGGATGGGAGGTGTGTGGTGGACTGAACCATGCAGCAGCTGGCTTTTTGTCATGCAGGGGCTGAGGGCCGAGCATCAGTTGGGTGGAAAGCAGTTTTTATTAGCTCTGTTGGTCACCAGACATGACCACATTTGCATTGTGGCTCTTAGTGTGGTCTTGACCTTTGAATGCATGGAACGTTGTGGCTTAGCTGTTCTCAATACACAATTAGTTTGTCTTAGAGGGAAGAACAGAAACCCATTTCTTTATGCCTCTTTTTCTAACCTTTATTTCCCCCTCCTTTCTCATCCTTGAAATTCCTATAGGCATATGTTGTTGGTGTTTTAGGAGAATGTATGTTTTGGGGATTTATTTTTTTCTAATTCACTAATAGGGCTAAATTTCTTTCAGGGTGAGAGAAAAACATGGTATAGATCAAAGTTCTGTAATTCTATTTGTGCATATAATTTGTGCAGCTGTTGGCAGTGCTAGGAAGAACCATTCCTATTGTCTTAGTTTTAATGAGAAAAAATAAACCGAACAGTACTGTTAATGTTGCGAGACTGAGGTTATGGAAATGTGGTTAATCACTAGAAATTAATGAATGTATGGATTTTCTTCCTGAAATGAAGGACAAGGAGTCGGAATCATTCCTTTAATGAGGGTAGGCTGTTCCAGATGCTGCTTTTATCAGGTTTTCAGGTAGTAAGAACTATTTGGTTCTCCAAACATGGCTAGATTGCTGTTGTTGTTACACTCCCCCCTTCTCCCCCCATTTTTTGTTTTGGTCTACAATATTTACTTGTTTTTCTTTCTTGAATTCTGTGCATGTTTTTATTTCCCAGTCTCTTTTTAAATGCAGGTACTATGTGTGACAGCATTCTGTACTATTTATCTGTGATATTTGTATTTATCTCTTCCACTGGTAAATTAAATGTGATGGAAGCATGCACTGCTTATGCTTTGAAAAGTTTCAGTAATACTTATAGCCAAAACTGTTGCTGGTATAGAGTCCCAGAACTTGTTAACTTCTCATTTGCATATTCAACAAGATGTAAATGTTGAGTAATACTGTTTTTCCATTAGTCCTGCAGCTTGCTTAACAATAAGGAAAGAAAGCAAATTTTTGGAGCCTCCTCTGGGGTTTTGAAGGTCCAATAAAGCTAAATTTATTTATTTTTATTTTTTTTGGCATGAAGCCTTTAAATGCTGCAACAGATTTTGTGATATGACTGGTTTGATTTAGAGACACTGCAAATGGCAAGCCGAGTGTTGGACAGTTATCTTGATGGATTTGTTAGAGGCTCTTTCCCCTTCTCCCCTCTGGCAAAATACCATCAGCTAAAGATTTTCTTTGTGATCATCACAAGATTCAAATTTGAAATGGTTTTTAAATTCTGTGCTCTGTCATGTAAATTCTACATACACTTTGTGTGTGTGTAGATTAAGAAATGGAGATCTTCAAGAGCAATGCAATGATAACGAGTCAGTTATCAACTATTAAGAGTATCTGACTATTAGTGTTCCTGATTTATTTTATTCAGTCATTATTCTACTAAGAGAAAGCATCTCTTGTTTTTGTTCCTTTTTTTTTTTTAAATTGAATTTACAGGTCAGTATCATTTTTGTCACTTAACAGATTAGACATCTTGAACAATAAACATATATCTTTTACTATATAATGGACATGGTCATAAAAGCTGACTGATAATTATGCTTGATGTTACCTGCTTCAGTTTATGTTCGGTAATTTGTAGTGTGAGGTTCCTGTTGTTTCTATTGCTTGCAGACCTGTATTTTCACTGGTTGACTGAAGGACAAGATTTAGGTAACTACAGGCTTGAGCCAGTGTTCGTAGGAATCCTGGCAATGATCCTAAATTGCCTTTTCAGTACCCATAGTCTGATTCAAGGGTGTTCCTTATAAGAACTGATGTTTTTGTGCAGGCAGCTTTCAGATGTCTGAAATACCAGTGCTTCAATTAAAAGAAGAAGAAGAAGAAGAAAAAAATCTGCTTTATAGTTTACAATCCTTCAATTGGGCATACTTCCTGCTGGTAAACTGGCCTGTGTAAAACTGTTCTAGTTCTTCCTCAATCTTTAAACTTCCTACTCAACTTGAAGACCACATCCTTCTACACTTGGTGATCTTGCAGATGGTTTGTTCCCTTGTCCCTTTACTGTGGCAATCTCCTTGGTTCTCTGGGAAGCTTTTGTTCTACTCCAGGTTTTTCAGTGCCAGTACAGAGCTAACCTGTGGGCTAGAGCCCTTTCAGAAAGGCTGTGTAGGGGTTTTTCTTCATGGCAGCTGGCTTTCCAGAAAGATCATGTGTAACCTAGTTATTGGACCAGTAGCTCTATTAGTCGCTGTGCTTCTGAATTTTAATAGTTCTTCTCTAACTGCTGTCTTCCATATTGTATAAAATATTCTATACATTTTTTCCCTTAAAATGTAATTATTATTTTTAAGCAGAGCTAAAGCAGGTTGTGATTAATAGCCTCAAGGTTCCCCTTTTTACCATATACATAGTTTTTTTATCTATGTTAGTAAGGCATGATGTCCTATTTTGGTTATTATGTCTGGTTTTTGAGCTGAAAGATGATAACAGAAGTGTGTCTTGGAATTTCTTAGGTATGATAGAGACAAAAAAAAATGGGAGTAAACCACCAAAATGTTATTAAAGAGTGAATTCTGTTGAGTGAGATGCTAAAAGCATGTTAGATATGAAAGCTTTAAACTGTAACCTTTTCTTTTAAAAACTGTCTTTTAATAAGGAGTGTGTTTATATATTTCTGATCATTCTAAGACACTTCAAGCAAGCCTGAATTTGCTGCAGGAATTCAGTAAGGTGCCACTATGCCATACATCCATTAACAGAGGTTCTCTGCTGCCTGGCAGTGTGTGTTCCTTAACTGACTGAGAGAGCCCCTAGTTTTAAAAAAATTATGATTTGAATGCAACTTTGAAGGCTCTTCACTGAATGAATCCATTAAGAGAGCTGCTAAGGGATATCTTATTTTTGCAGAACGTGCAAAAAGTCACAGTCACTTTGCAAAGCTGAGAGCTGTGGTAAAATACTGCTTATTTCCTTTAATGCAGTATTTCATTTGGCTGTTCTGCTGGTTCTTCATGCTTAGAATTTATTAATTGGGAGGAAAAGACTTTATAAGGACTTTTTAAATGACTTTTTTTTTTTTACTATGAAAAAAAACCCAACATTGTTTTCATTACCATACAAGATCTATCCATTTATTCCTCTTAAGCACTTCAGATGGATGAGAATCAAGCCATAAACCTCCCCAACTGTACATGTAGTTTTCTCTGACTGACTGGCAACTAGTGCTAGTAGTTGCAAAACTCATACTTTGTTGCAATACAGGTGAAAATATTTGCTTTGTACCTGTGTGTCTGTTTAGTTTACAGCCCTAGTGGTTTTCCTAGCAGTTTTATTTAAACTTGATTTTTTGGAACAAAGAAGTGTAATTCACTTAGAGGCTGAACTTTCTAAGGCAGTGATACAGGAAAAAAACTGTGTAGGCCTGGTAAATAGGGATGAAATCCAGAATCCATCAGAGCAAACACAGGCAATAACATGAATGGTGAAACTGCAAGTTTTGGCTTTGAACACAGCTGATAAATGAAGAGTGGGAACAGATTATCTTCTGTCCATAGGATGCTCCTGCTGTCCTTGCTGTGTTGCATGGACTGAGAATACTGCAGTTTTCACAAGCATGCCAGAGGTGACCTGGAAATATCTTATTGGGAGAATTATGGCTTGCTCTAGACACTGGCATATAGTGGTGTTGCATGTGACCTTTTTCTTTACGTTTTAAAATAAATATTTTCCCCTGTAGTCCATTGCTCCAAAGATCAAGAGTGGTGTTAACTTTTTAGTATTGTGATAAAATTGCTGAAGAAAGTTAATTCTGTTTCTATAATCTTTAATACCAAGTAGAGCTTATAAAAATTATTGCAAGGACAGAAAATAGGCTGGTTTGTATTTCAAGTTTAGTTTACTGTAGTTAGTACTTCAGGTCCTTTCTGGTGTGCAACTGGGCTGCTTGCACACCTTCCAGAGATAGGGTGACACTTCAGGGAAGGTATACACACTTGCAGTTGGTAATACAGGTGTTATCAATTCTTTGGTACCATTGTGTAAGTACATAAAAAATTGCCTTAAGTTGCCTCTGTACAGCCTTCTCTTGATTTCTGCAGAAACATCACTTTTTTTTCAGTCATAAATATTCCAGGTGGTGTTTCGTGGATGGGCAGTAGGGGTGAAGGTCTTTCATGCCTCTCATTAGGTAAATGGGCTCTCTTCTAACACCAGTTTCTTCCTTGCTTCATTTCTTGGTAATCATCTCTCAGCAAGCATCCTTGCCTGCACACTAAAGCAGAAAAGTTAGTGTTCTTCAGCTGCATGAAACTTGAAATTCAGCCTCTACAGGTAGGGAATAAAAAAAATTGAGACATATTTTCTTTAGTAACCTTATAAACGGAAAAAAGGTTTAGATGTGTAAACTAGTAAGATTGCTTCCTGAAGCTGGGCAGCTATCCCTCTTTTTGAGCATTTTTATGAGCTATTTTTGCATAGATGTGTTGGAGATCCTGTAACACAAAATGTTCACTTATAGCCTTACTCCACGGCCTGATTGAGGCAGAGTGCTGCCTTGATGGCTGTTGCGCACCATGTCTCTGCCTGTTCTTCCTTGGAGCCCCTTGAAAGTCTGTGGGCTCTGCTGGAGTGGTCTGAAGGCTGCTGTGTTGTCCCTGCTGTGGCAGCATGAGTTCGGAGAGAACATAAGGAGCTGTGAAAACACTGAGAAACTGGCAAAGAAAGTTTTTAACTTCTTGGATGTGATTTCTTGCAGTGGTAATGAGAGGTCAGATCCTGAATTGCTGGCAGCAATCTGCTGGTATTTCACCAGAAATTTCAGTAAAATTGTTTCCGTGTGGAAGAAACAACTTGGAAATGTTAACCTGTGATCTGTAATGTGAGATGGCTGCGGTGTTCAGTACAGACCATGTGAAGTAGTAGAGCTGTGGATAAGCAGGGTAAGAATAAAACTGGCAAATCGAATTTGGATCTCCTGGAAAGGCCTTACCTGCACCTACTATTGAAACACTTACTATCAGTGACTATCAGTGACAGGTCAAAACCCCATGCCTTTTGAATTGTCAGTTATTGTATACAATTGTTTAAAATGTATAAGGCAACACAAGGGGCGATACCCTTTAAATGTCTTAGATCTCTGTTTTAGAGTCTCTACACTGGATAAAGTCCTGCTTTTAAAATTTTTCCAAGTGTAGTTGCTTTTCTGCTTCTCAAAAATGAAGTGTTCTCCTATTACATATTTGCTTTCAATTCAGCTGCTAGATGCAGGGAGGATATCTAGTTTTAAATAAACTCAGGAATGAGAACTCATGTGGGAGCTCAGGAAGTCAGAAAGCTTTTTCTTCTTCTTTGTCCATTTTATTCTATTAACAAAATAATTAGATGGGAGAAAATTAAGATTATGTGCATTAAAGCTTGAAGCACACAAAGAGCTCCAGATATCTAACTGAATGCATCATGCAAATTTGGTATCTCACAGTTTTAGAGGTTTTGAGATACCTAATAGAATTTATTGATATTTCATTAAATAGGATTATTAGTGAATTGAAAATTAATTATAGTCACCAAATCTTAATCTCTCCATTGCATACTAAATTGTTCTGTTTTAAAGGGTAGTCTTGCTTGTGGTAAAAGGCTTTTTATAGCGGGTTTTGTTTTTTAATGTTTTTGGATATGATGTTAGGGTGACTTTTAAGACATCTTAGTGGTTTAAGTTTAGTCCCTTCCAAACACAGTGTATTGGAAGCTGTAATAAAATTGGCATCTCAGTATAATGAAACCAATCCACTGCTAATTTTAAGACAAAAGATGTAAAAGCAATTAATGTAAACGAGCGTATATAACACTTAAAGTGTGTAAATATTGTGTAACCTGCTAGTTATGGAAATGGATGGACCACAGTACGTCAAAGTTAAATGTAGTCTTTAACTGTAAATTGATCTTTGAAATGCATCAATGGATATATATGAAAGGCTTTGTCTTTACTAATGCATTCACTTGCCAAGAATGACTTAAACTATCTGTTTTATCCTTTCTTTAGTTTTATGCTGACTTTTATTTTTTTATATATATATATATATTTTTAAATTTTTTTTACTTCCCCAAGAGCAAGTCAAAAGGGACATTGTCAAGGTCCAGACTACAACACAATGTGATGGAGGACAGACACATAGAAAGTCTGGTTTTGTTGTTTGGTTGGTGGGGGGTTTGTTTGTTTGTTTTTCCTTTGTTTTGCTGCACAGAAACAATCAGTTCTTTTCAAACAAAGCTCATGATACTAGTCCTAGACTGGGAAGTTCAACATCTTATGAGATGTATTTTCAATGTCTTTGTCTCACAGAGATTTTCACCTCATTTTCCCTTGTAGACTACTTTGTGCATGGTTGGTTGTATTTTCAGATGAGATTTCTGTCCCAGACACATGTGAACTTGAGTTTCCTGCCATTTCACATGTTGTGGTGGGGAGAATGAAATAACCTACAAGCAGATCCTCCTAAGCACAATTCCTGGAAACTGTAAACTGTTGTGGGTATGTTTATTTTCTACTTGCCTCCTTGTTGTGATAACCTCAGTATTTTGAGGAAGGGAGCACACAGTTTATTTAAAAACCTGTTAGAGCAAAATGCCATTTACATAAGCAACAGTAGAAACCTTCATGCTTCTGAACTGTATTTTTCTTTGCAGAGACTAGGAAGACTTTTTCTGGCAGCCAGGGCTACATTACCTTGTAATGTTAAAGACACTTCTTCAGCAAGGCAAGACTGAAAGCTCAATCTCATGTATGTGTAAAGAAATTGAAAGGGACTATACTTGGAACTTTCCTTTGCAGACTGAAGAGTTTAGTTCAGTGTTCAGGCTTCATTTCCATTTGTAGTCTGAGGCTGTTTTACGTTCAGGTCTTAGTGAAGTTGGAAGATAAAAAAATGTCCTTGATGCCATGGAGCTTTGCAGTGCTTTTTCATGCCCTTCTTCCTTCACCCAGCTGTTTGCCTTGTGTTTGCATCCAATCTTAACTTTACATTATTGAGACTTTTAGTTTTTGCTGGGATTCTACCTTTATACTGCTTGACACCAGAAATGGGCTGCTTTGCATAGAAGCCTGCTGCCCTTTTTAACAATACAAAAACCTAAGCATTTCCTCTTTCTGCATCTGGGTCTAGAAGGGATAATGATACTGCTAGTGGTGGTTCCAAAAATACTCATCTTGGATTTGTGGGTCAAGGACAACTGGAATGACAATAGCTTTCCATTTGGGTTAAATGAAGGAGCACCCTTTTGTTTAGGTAAGACAATGACCTTATGAGACAGAACACAGAGTTTTGTGCTGAGCAGTTAGATCACAGCTTGGAACTGGCTTAATTTTATGAGTCCTTGACTCTGATTCCTGAACAAGACAAAGCAGCATATTAAAACCCATGTCTTTTTATGACAGTGCATGTGGTATTACCATTAGCAAAATTTCCCTGGACAGCATTCTTTGCTACAGCAGCTTGGCTTGCAAATAGAACCTGAATACAGGAAAGACTGGGTGATTGCAGACACTTTGTAGATAAGCTGTGTGGAGCACCTGGCAGTTTACAGGAGCAAAGTCTAGATGCTGTATATAGAAATAAAGGAGGGCAGGGCAGTGTGGTACCCCCAAAATACCTCCTCCAGGTAGTAGTACATTAAAAACAACTTGTCAGGAATGGGTCTGACACTGGGCAAAGTGTGAACCATTGTGACAAAGTTTCCTGCTGGTGAGGAGGTGTCTCAGAAAGCCACGAATCTTGCTGCAGCATTGTTTCCATTCCTTCATAAAATTTGTTTGAAAAATAGAAGGATCATAAGCTGCTGAAATTGGAAACATGCAAGGAATTTCAAGGGCTGAAAAAAACCCATGACACATGAATATATCTCAACATAAACTTCAAAGAACCTGTAACACAGAGGAAGTTATTAAGGCTGATTTCTTGAGTTTCCATCGTACAAAAGGGGAAGAGTTCGTGCTGGGAGCATGGGACAAGGTAATACTGACCTCTGGCCCGAGAGGGAAGAACTGGCCTCTTCGGTTTGTAAAATATGTTTCAAATATCTACTAGTCAGACTGAACAGCTGATTGTATTATTGAGGTCTGCTTTTTCTGAATCTGTTACACTTGCCATGAAAGTACCTGGTGGTGGATCTCATGACTGAATCAGCATGATTTTGGGCCCCACAATTCAAGAGAGTCAGGGATCTGCTGGAGAGAGTCCAATGGAGAGCTATGAGGATGGTTGCAGGACTTGAACGTCTCTCCTGCAAAGAAAGACTGACAGACTGGGACTGTGTAGCCTTGGGAAGAGAAAGTTGAGAGGGGATCTTATCAACATCTATAAATATCTGAAGCTGAGTGTCAACATTAAAGTGCCAGTCTCTTTTCAGTGGTCCCCAGTGATATGACAAGGAACATAGTGATAGGTACAATCTAGAACACAGGAGGTTCCACCTCAACACAAGAAGACACTTTTTTGCGGCGAAGGTGACAGAGCACTGGAACAGGCTGCCTGGAGAGATTGTGGAGTCTGTTTCTCTGGAGATTTTCAAAAGCTGTCTGGATATGTTCCTGTGCAGCCTGCCCTAGGTGATCCTGCTTTGGCAGAGAGTTTGGACTTGATCTCTAGAGAGCCCTTCCAACTCCTATAGTTTTGTGGTTCTGGGTGTTTATAGGAAAGAACTGGGTGGGACTCCTAATGGCCAATCTCTGTCCAATTGGACTAGTCGACTAAAGGTATCCTTAGAATATTAAATTACCTACCATTAAGTGGTCTGGGGTTATATTCTAATCTGTATCTAGCACTAGTAAGTTACAGAGTAGTGCTAGTCAGACATCCACAGAGACATGCCTCATTTTGTCAGTTTGAAAACAGAGCAAGACAATTTCAGAATTGGTGGGAGCTCAAGAGCATGCAAAGAGAAATGAAGTATCAAGAACCAGACTAGTGCTGTAGTCCAAATGTTTCTACTGTTTTGCAGAAATTGTAGATAAGGTGGAGTGTTGTGGGAACACAGCAGTATCAGAAGTAGGGCAGCAGTTATGTGATGTTGATCCTCTGAATGGATTTGCACTTTAGTGAGATAAGTGGCGCTGTTTTGAAATTGCAGTGGAGAAGTAGGGGTGAGTCACTGAATCAGTCTTCTTAGAGCCAGACTTGAAATTTGTGAGGTAATCACTGAGCCGAGACAAGTAAGACCAAGAAGGTGATAAAATAAGTGCTAACAAACTTACTGCCATCTGATAAGCTGTTCTCATATCTCAAGGAAGAGTTGACCTCTTCACGCAACCCCATAAGGCACATCAGTGACTAAGCTCTGTTGTTTAACAAATTGCTCAGATGTATTTCATGTCATGTGGAGTTATCGTCAGTTATATCTTCAGCACAGGAAGGAAAATGTGGGCAGCTGTTCCATTGCATGTCTATCCTATTGAGCCAGAAGGAACCAATCGTGGGTTTATTTGGAAGTTTGTGTGGTCAGAGCTGCAGAGTGGATGAAGGTCATCTCCAGTTTCAGTGCTTTGAGTGATTTGTGCAGAACAGGAAAGCCACTACCCACTGCAAAAGTTACAGGGCTGCTGAAACAGCAGTAGAGCCCAATGCAGAATTAGAACAGATTGGTTATTGATTGATTTTTTTTTTTTTTTGGGGGGGGGTGAAACTGTGTGTGCCTGTGTGCAGAACATAATAGAAAAGTGTAAGAGCCAAGCAGAGGGAGAGTGCATGAGGCAAGAGAGGCCTTGTTGGTCAGGCTACTCTCTTTAAAGAGATTTCATGTTGGAAGTTTCTACAGGACTGATTCTTACTTCTGGGTTTCAGCTTTATCAGTGTCTCCTAAGAGAAATACCATACCTAAGCCTCACTATTTTGTAGGTATTTGACCTAAAAATGGGTGACACTGAGAAATGAAAATTCAATTCTCACTGGAAGCTCACTTGTTGCTGAAAGGAAAACAAAGTTTATATACTTTCTTAATGGCACTTTATTTTTTTTTTAAAGGATGAAAATCCAACAGGTTCGTTACTAGGCATAAAATATATTTATAATGTGGTAAGGCTATGCAGGTGGGCATAGATGAAGAGTGGCTGCATAAATCTTAGTGCCTCACATCTTATTAAGAGGACATATCCTGGATTTGTAGTTTGCCTGCCAGCCACTTTAGGAGGCTCATGGGAGGAGAGTTGCATGAGTGGCAGGGGACATGGCAGAGCAGGCTTTAATACTGTCTGTAGTGCCTTGCCTTCCCTTGACGGTCAGCTTCTGAATCCCTGTAGAAGTAGAGTGGCCTCTTTCTTCCTCCTTCATCTTCCTCAATCCCCTTCTGCTACCGCTTTTCAGAAACTGTGCAACTTCTCAAATTACTTTTGAATTCACTACCACAGCACTGCAGTTCAGCTCAGCCACCTCAAATTGGGGGGGGGGGGGGGGGACGACACAAAACAAGAGTAGGTAACTGATTGTTTAATGTAGGCAGAATTACAGGCTGGCCACACCTAACCCAGTCTAGAAACATGTAGCACAGCTGTGGTCATGTAACAGGAAAATGTTTAATCAAGTGCCGCTGTCCAACAGGAAGTAGATCTTTGTCTGTCTTATGGACAGGTGCTGCTTACAAATGTTTCCTTAGCCTGGGGAGGTAATGCTTTAGGAGGTGGACCTCAAAAGATGGGGCTTCCCAGCACTGCACGTCTTGCTGAAGATTTCTGGGCCTGTAATATGGGATTTAGCCCACTTAGCTGGATTTTTCCAGCCTGAGATCTAGTTTAGCCTGTTGTCTTATGTCCAATAGTAATGCTCATTGGGAAAATGTTGTAGTGCAGTGATCCCTCAAAGCTTTTGGCAGGCTGCAGTTCAAGCACTTTGAGCAAGAAAGTCATGTCTGTACCTTTAACAGTCTTTGACAGACTTTCTTTTATAAATTCATCTAACCCTGTGTTGATCTGTTTTAAAATGTTGCCTTCACAACTTCCTGTGAAAATGGGTTTGATATTAAATGTAAAATGGAAAAAGTTCCTCCTTTTCCTCTTGTGTTTAAACAGCCTTCCTGATAAACTTCATTTTATACTGCCCAGTTCATTTATTCTGCGACATGGTTTCCTATTTGCTTTCTCTATTCATGGTTATATGTCTGTCATCCATCTCCCCTTTTAATCTAAAAGCCCTTACTTAGTTCTCCTTAGGTTAAAGCTGCTCCAAACTTCCCACTGTTGTCACCTTTCTTTGAACCTTTTCTTGTTCTGCTATATCCATCTCTGAAGACTGCTTAGAGCAGCAGCCCTAGGCTGCACCAAGGATTTGCAGTGGTATAGTGGTGTTCCCTGACTTGCTCACTTCTGATGTTCTCCGCTCTCTCAACTGACACTGAGCATTGCCTTCTGTGAGTGAGTGGTTCCTCGCTTTAATTAAACTGCGGTGGCTTCAGGGTTTCCATTCACTATATTGGCTATTGCTTCATGTTGTCTCTCTATAAATACCTGACAAATCTATCTGCAGCTCTTCACAGTTAGTTCTCCTGTTTCTGTAATTGCCAACAAACTTCATCATGCTGCTGCTTGCTCCATTTTCCACATAAATAATGAATATATCGAGTAGCATAAATGCAAAACCACAGCTGTTGTGAAAACTGCCTATTTATTTCTGTGCTGTTTCTTCTCCTCTAACCAGTTGTTACTCACAGAAGGACCTTCCATCTTTATCCCATGACAGTTCAATTTCTTTAGAAGCCTGTGGTGAGGGACATTGTCAAAGGTTTGTTAGAGTTCCAAGCACACTATATATATATTGTGCATTCCACACATCCATTTATGTCATGGGAAGTTTGTTGTAAAAAGCCAAGCCATGAGGACTCTTTACCGTATTTGTTTGTGTGCCTGGTAGTTTATTCTACAGTTTTTGTAAGTTTTCTCAGTGTAGGGGTGAGTCTGTAGCTACCAGCCTGTAGTTCCCACAGTCCTTTTATTGAAATTGGCAGCACATCCCTGGCTTTTTATATTGTGTTTAAGTTTGCCTTAGAGGGAAACCAGGCAGCATGGTTAATAGTTCTGTGTTTGTGTGCTGGAGTGCCTTTAAAATTCCTTGGTGAGTAGCATCTAGTTCTGGTAGCCTGCTGTTGTTCCTAAACTCTGATCTAAAGACGCTGTGGTTTTGACAGTCTACTTGCATCTGTACCATCTTCTTGTTCCCATATTCCATTTTCCAGAGTTTCAGGAGAGTTGTGGCCAATTTGTCTCCATAGTCCCTTGGGTCTTCTGAGTAGGTGAACTCACCTTATTTCTCCTGGGTTGTTGTCCCAAATGCTTCCTACATGCAAAAGAGGAGCTGGAAAGGAGGGGGGTGCTGTAGAACAGGAATATATGGCCATGGGGAGCACCTCTTTCTGCCTCACTTCTAGTTGGCTTAATAATGTCCAGAAGCCATGGCAATAATTATTTTTATATATATACACGCACATACATGAAATCTTACTTTTATTGCACTAATTATTTTTGTGGAAGGTGTAGTTGAATGTAATTGTTTCCGGTCCTTGTCACTCAGAACAAATTTAAATTTCAATTCAAATAAAATTATACAGTTAAACTCTTTCAATTTTTTGCATAGATAATGGATTTGTTTAGTGTATTAATGTATTCTGAATTGTTTAGGACTGTGTATGTAGCAGGATTGTTATGCATCTGTTCAAATGTATAATCCATTGATAGAATTTAGGGTCAGAATAAAGGAGAAGACATTTATTGTTCAGAACTGTTAATGTGCTTTTATATTTTGAAGCACTTCAAAATTAAGTGTTCCTGCCATTGATCTTTGATATTTGTAATAAAGATCCTCAATTGTGTGTAAGATATATTTTTGATCTGGATCAGACTTATGCTTCTGTATCTTTAATGGTTTTCTGGCTGGTTTTGTGGCATTTACACCCTGGAAAAAAAGATGGAATCCATTGTTCAAGTCTCAGAATACCTGAGGAGAGACAGCAGTGTTGTTTTGCTTCCTCTCTTCCCTGCTTCATTTCCCCTTTTCTTCTGTCTTTATGTACATGGATGTATTTTTAATTCTGCTTCAGCTTGTGTGTGTGTCCCACACTTTTTAAATTGCTTTTTGCTCTGACTGTGCAGGATCTTGGCTTGTGTATGTGAGGTTTGCATAAGCATTTTTATGTAGTTTCTGCCTTTTTCAGTGGCTTCTGAATCAACTTCCCTCCCTTGAATCGGTTGAGGTAATGTGGCATGATGTTGCTTAGCAATGCCAGGAAGCTGATACTGACTGGGTGATGAGTGCACTGTAACTGTGCTAAGCAGAAGAGACTACCTCTCCTCCGTGGTCCATGCAGACAAGATCTTTCATTTTCTGATATTTTCAGTACTCTTGCCTTTATATGCTTGGGGGTTTTTTGTGTTTCTGTTTTCCTTTAATGTTGCTGAGTAACAGTTTTGTGGAGTTAGAGATGTTCCTCCCTCTTCTTCCTGATACATGCAAGTGTAAAAAAACCAGCTTTCTAGCATGTAGAATCAAACTATGATGGGGGTATTGGTCTTTGAGGAGCTGAGTATCTAATTAACTGTCTTGACATGGGTATGTTTTCTGTCTTCCTCCCCCACATACCAAGCAAAGCTGTTGTGAAGGCAGAGCTGAGCTTTGTGGGATGTTTCAGTCCAAAGCAACACAGACTGACAGCCAATCTAGCATGCATGGCAGAGGATTAAAAACCAGGATGGATTTGATACCGCCAACCATGTAAGAATATAGAATGAATTACTTCAGCAGCAGATGTAAAACTGTTAATGGAAGTTACAAGCTCTGAAATATATCTTTCAAATTGTTGATGGTAACATCTGAAATTTCTGATTTTTCATTTCCAGGTAGATTTTAGTCTCATTTAAATGACAAAAGAACTAAAGTATTCCAACCCTACCCCCCCCTTTTTTTTTTCCCAATGCCAAGAAAACATAAAAAACCCCAACCAACCAAACCCAAATCTTCAAAAATACAACCCCAAACAACAACAACAAAACCAAACTCCTGCTGCTTTGCTTCTCTCACTTGTCTTAACCTCCCCCCTTTTTTTCCAGTAAGCACTAGAGAAATCTCATATAGGTGATTCAAATACCTTTGAGCCACAGACTTACCAGCTGGTTGCTTTCATTATTGATAGAATATTGAGTAGTGTGGGATAATCCCATATTTAAGTCACAGGGTAGGATAAATGCGATGGTGATATTTTTCTCTTTTAAACCAATCGGAATACAAACCCAGGTTTTTACTGATACTCTTGGGAGGAGACAGAGGGGGAAGGAGTTGTGTATGTACCCTGACGTCTTTTTTTTTCCTTTGTTGGTAATTGTACTGAGTGTAGCTGTATAGTAGGTATAAACAGGTAGGTATGAACAAAAATAAATAAATCTCTGATGACTTAATGCAGTAATATTTGTGCTTCAGTAAGTGCAAGCCCACTGTTCTGTTTCAGCAAATCTCCCTCAGTGTAGGATGGCTTGCAAACTCCATGCAAACCTTCCTCAGCCAAAGGCAATGGCCAAAGCTTGAGTAAGTGAACCTAACCTTCAGGTGCCTGGTACCTGCTGTTTCAGCTCTGACAGATCACCTGTTCCTTTAAGCCTGCCTTCCAGTGACAGACTATCTTAGAAAGCAACCTGGCAAACAGCTCTGCTGATGGGGTGAAGGAAAGCTAATGATGACATTGGGGAATGGACTTCTGCAGCTGGATCATGAGGGAGCCATGAAGAATGAATCTGGACAGTGATAGTGCAACTACTGATGTCATTCTGGAGGCTAGTCCCACTTCAGTGCTATTTTTTAGGGCTTTATGGGATTTCTTGCTAGGTATGGGATTGTTATGCTCTTGATCTCTCTGATCAGTTACTCTTGCATGTCTTAGCCAGCAGTTTTCATAACTGACAAATGCATTTCCAGTAGCCTACCAGTTGATTAATTTCCGGTTTAGACCATTTAATTTGTTGTACACACCCATTTATCCTTGTTTATAAGGAAACAAAACATTGAGCTGGTGAGGGGATTTCTAGCAGGTTCATTGCCATGGTTTCAGCAGCCTTATGTAGTCTAAAAATAGATACAGGAAAGAATATTCTCTTCCCTTCTCTCCCTCCCTAAGCTCTCTAACTAATTGGAATTTCCTTTTCTCTTTGCATGTTTTATTGTTACAGATTTGCTGACTGACAGGTCAAGCAAATTTGTTTGATGTTTTGTTTGAAAGAGGAAAGTTCATCGTAGAATCTAATGCATTGGGGAGTGACTTCCCTGGTTGTGTGCCAAGGCAGCTGCTCTTCTTTCTTTACACTTTCATAGTGCTGCTCTGGTAGACTGTACCTTATTACAAACGGGTGCAATAATCCAAACTGTGTAAGGAACCGTCCTGAGGATACCTTCAAAAATGATAACCATGACATTGCCTTGTGCTCTGAAGTGAAAACTGGCAGAGTATATCATGATGTGCCTTCAGCAGCCTGCACTGCTGCCTCAACAGACTTCTCTGTTACAGAGTTAGGCTGGCCACCTAAACACGGGGTAACTGTCCTGCGACCCGGGGACTAGAATGTTGCAAACAGGCTAAGGATCATGGATGCAACTGTAGCAGGGTTAAGTTTTAAACTAGGCTATGTGTGCGATGGTGCTTGGGCTGCAGCAGCCACATGGTGAGGGAGGCAAACCAGGTGACCACTGCTTCCCCTCCTCCCTATCTTTGCTGAGACGGCATAACAGTTACGTAGCCTTGGATGGCTTGCTTAAAGCTTACATGGGCATGACCTCACTACCTCCTGATTGCAGTGGTGTTCATCTATGTATGTCAGAAAAATGGAGGTGAAACACTGCTCGGCAGTTAATATGATCTCTTCTGACAGTGACCAGCTAAACTATGTTTAGCTTTGGGTTGGGTAGTTGAATTTTCCTCCTTCTTGCCTTCAGCAGAGGTGTTGACTGTTTCTGTTAGCAGAAGTCCCGGTTGCTTTTAGATCTTGCTCCCCAGACAGGAAGGGCATGGATTGGAATCACAACGATGCCTTGGATTTCCTGCATTGCTTCCTGTTGAGTTAATGGGCCAAAGGCTAAGAGGGGACTTCGTGTGTTATGGGGCCTTTACTTAGTGTGCAGCTCCTGAGGCTATCAGCATACCTATTTATGCTGGAAAGCAAGTACATGGCCCCACAGGACACTTAGCAACTCATATCTTTTAGTGACAGATTTTGAGGCAAAGGGAAAGCATTCAAGGTTGAATTACAAAGGGGGAAAAAGCCTGCATGGTTGTTTAGCAGACAAGGTGTTGATTCTGCTGATCCATTTTTCATGATCAAGGTTTTAAGTGCCCAAGAGAAGCTGAGTAAGTTATTGATTTGTATGTGTTGCTACTGGTACCAGGCCTTTTCTTTCCTTCTGCTGCTGCCTTTGTGGTCAGGGTGCCATATCTTCTCTCTGTGAGACTGAATGGGGAAGGGCTGACATGATGTTGGGGTGTAAATGTGTTAGTGAATGGCTGCAGGGTTATTGCTTTTTTCTTTACTTTTTGGCTTATTTACTGGTTGTAAATACTTACAAATTTTCCTGTGTTTCCAAAACAGAGTTACAGCTTCTTTTTCTAAGTACCATATTGGACAAAATGTGTATATTTAGGAAGGAGGTGGCTCAGGATAGATAGGACTGTATATAGGACAACTTAAGGGAGGACTGCTAGTCATAAGAGATTAAACGTAACCCAAGAGTCTGTGTTTGTGAGTGTGTGTATAAAGGGGCAGTAGGTTGAGATACAGCCTTGCAGTGGAGTTTTTGGTGTTTGTGATGAAGTCTTTTCTGTTGCTTGTGCTCTGCATTGCATTTGGTAGCTGCACCATGTACTTGAACTTTCCTGCTTCTCTGTGTGATGTTCTACAGTGTTGCTGTGCTTGACTTTGTTAGTTGGAGAGCAAGAGAAAAGCAGTAGCCGAGTGCAAATGAGGGAAATCTACCTTCTCAGCCTTCTACAGAGGCATAGACCTACCTTGGCCTAGTACAGGGCAGAGTATTTGGGGCAAGGCCATGGTGGGTCACAGGGTAGCTGTTCTGAAGAGCTGCTGTTTCTCTTGAAGCAGGGGTGAGTCTGCCATCTTTTTGAAGGATGCACACTGGGATTTCCAGAAAACACAGGATTTAGGGCTCTAAGGGGTAGCAATGTAGTGTTTTCACTTTTAGTGTGGGTGGGTGTTTTTTTTGGTGTGGTTTTCCAGTCCACACTGAAGCTAAAGGAGTTCCTCCTAGAGGCCCCCAGGAATGAGGGGATGACTACCATCTGTGTTTGGCCATGTGCTCCCTGGGGAGAAGAGCAGACTGCTTCAGGCATGCCACGCCATGTTAGTGACCCTAGGAAAATACAATGCTGTCTGATACTGGAGGGGGAAATTTTCCTTACCTGGTAGAGGTTTACATATATTTTTAAGTGACCATTTCTTCTGCTATAATGATTTAAACCCTCAGAAATACTCTATGAGTTAATTTACATAAATAACCTGCATAATAGTGCATCAATGCACAGTGGTTGATATCTCTTTCCCGTTGCATCTACCCAACCCTTGTGTTTCAAACACTGTCTATTTACATCCCTTTTTGTTCCCTCCAACGCTTCCAGCCACTTCCTTCCTTCACTCACAGTGCACCAGCACAATCCATGTGAGAATGCTTCTGTGTGTGCATGCTCCTAAAATATTTGCATGAGTGCTCACCTCCTCTGTCAAAAGATGCAGGGACTGGTGTGTGTTTGTCTGGGGGTGGTGGATGGCTAGAAGCACAGATAGGGAATGTATATATGGAGGAGCTCCTCACATTGTTGCTGCATCTACAGGAGTAGAAACATTGGGGGGGAGGTGAAAGCAATGCCAAAAGCATCAAATTGTATGCTGTTTGTTTTGTCTGGATAGAGAGGTGTTACTTGAAGGCAGATGCTTCACTTATAGACCTTGTAGGAACTAGAGTATTCATATTCAGGAGGTATGAAAACCAAGGATACTGTTTTCTGAACTCTTAAGTTTGTGCTAGACATGTTACTTGTGGTTTTAGAGTTCACTCAATTGGTCAATGCATCTGAATATCTCAAATATCATTCATAGACTGGTTTGGATTGGAAGGGGCCTTTAAATGCCACCTAGTGCAATGCCCTTGCAGTGAGCAGGGACATCTTCAGTTAGATCAGATTGCTCAGAGGCCCAAACAACCTGACCTTGAATGTTTTCAGGGAATGACTTTATGCCACCTGTGCTAACGTTTCAGCACCCTCAGTGTAAAAATGCCTTCCTTAATCTAGTCCAAATCTATCCTCTTTTAGTTTAAAACCATTACCCCTTGTCTTGTCACAAAAGGCTCTGCTAAAAGACTGTTCCCATCTTTCTTATAGGGTCCCATTAAGTACTGGAAGGCCACAATAAAGTCTCCTTGGAGCCTTCTGCAGGCTGAACAACCCCAATAACATTATGGATAATGTTTGAAGAACATGATTAGTATTGCGAAGCAGAAGCCCATAGCAAAAAGGTGCAATTCTCCCTTTTTGTGACTTACGGCACAGTCTTTAATTATTTGTTTCCCATCTCACAGTCTCAAACTTGTTTGTTGAGTGTGGTAGTTTTCCTCCTACAGCAGTGTGCTGTTGTGTATTATGTTCTCTGTGAGAAAGGTCTTATTGCTTTGCAGATGTTGGAAGAGGAAGATGGCTGAAAAGGGTTGGTGGCTTCCTCATTTTAAGGAACTGGATTCAACTCTTGACATTTTCCTGTGTTGTTAGGAAGTGACTTAAACCCAGAAAATTTTAAACTCTCGGTAAACGTGAGATCCACGAGCTAATTTGCAGGAAGTCTCATGCTCTGGTGCAGCCTGTAGTAAAAGGATCTACAATTGTGTGTAAAGAAAGCTGTGAGATGTGAAATACTTGAAGAATGATTTGGCCCTAGGAGTCTCACTTTGGGAGTACACAGTCAGTAGCTTTGCTTTTGCCTTCAGTCTCTTTGACCTAAGTCAATAAATGGAGTTAGATAACAAACTTTCAGTGGAGCCAAAATTCATGTGACTTGAGTATCTCGATTTTCTATCTATAATTCCCCATACACAAAGTAAGGATAATGTGATACCTTCTCCTTCTCCTCTCACAGGGGTATCAAAGGATATTGATCAAAGATAGAGTAAGTACTTTTTGAGTGAGTAAATCAGCCTGCTGCATAGAAAGCACAGCAAGTTGTTAATTCTGTCTTAACAGAGTAAAAGTTAATAATAAGATAAAGGATAGAAGAAGGTGGAAAAAATAAAGAGAATCATAGAGGACTTTTCCAGCTGAAACAATTCTGAGTCCAGCTGTCAACCTAAGACCACCATCACCATTAAACCATGTCCCAAAGCACCATGTCTATGTGTTTCTTGAGTACCTCCAGGGACAGTGACTCAAGTGCCTCCCTGGGCAACTTATTCCAATGCCTGGCCACTCCCTCTGTAAAGAAATTTCTCCTAATACCCAATTTAAGCCGTCTCTGGCACAATTCTCAGGCCATTTCCTGTCATTCTATCACCTGATAGTAGGCAGAAGAGATCAACCCCCACCTCACTACAACCTTCTTTCAGACAGTTTTAAGACAGCAATGAGATCTCCCCTCAGCCTTCTCTTCTCCAGGCTAAATAATCGCAATTCCCTCAGCTCTTCCTCATAAGACTTGTTCTCTAGGCCCTTTTCCAGCTTCTTTGCCCTGCTCTGGACATGCTCCAGGAACTCAATGTCTTTCTTGCAGTGAGGGGCCCAAAACCAAACAGAGTGTTCAAGGTGTGGTCTCACTAATGCCAAGTACAGGGGCACTGTCACTTTCCTACTTCTGCTGGCCACTCTATTCCTGATATAGGCCAGGATGCTGTTGGCCTTCTTTGCACACAGCATGCTGGCTCATGTTCAGACTGGTGTTAACCAACACCTCCCGTTCTTTTTCTGCCCAGAAACTTTCTGGACACTCTGCCTCAAGTCTGTAGCATTGTATGGGTTTGTTGTGACCCAAGTGCAGGACCCAGCACCTGGCTTTGTTTAACCTCATGCAACTGACCACAGCCCATTGGTCCAGCCTGTCCAGATCCCTTTGCAGAACCTTTCTACCTTCAAGCTGATCAACACTCCCACCAAGTTTAATGTCATCTGTGCAGACTTTCTGAGGGTGCACTCAACTCCCTCATCCAGATCACTGATAAAGGTATTAATACTGAGCGTTGGGGAGCACCACTAGTGGCTGACTGCCAACTGGATTTAACTCCATTCACCAATACTATTTTGGCCTAGCCAGCCAGTTCTTAACCCAGTGAAGTGTCCACCCATCTAGGTGTTAAGCACCCAGTTTCTCCAGGAGGATGATGTACAAAATGGTGTCAAAGGAAATGCCTTCCCCATAACTGACTCTGCTCCCCTGTGCAGTGAAAGAGCCAGACTGATCTTTGTCAAGGCCAAGGAGGGAACTGTAAAAATTACAGTGTGCAAGAACAGGAAGGGGTAACTTGTGGTTTGATGGTATGCTTAAAAGCAAATATTTCCCTAATTCGTAACCCTTCCTTTAAGGTATGCAGTTTTCCCTTATTTAAAGAAAGAATAAATATCCATTCTGTTTGAAAATGAAAGCTAGCATAGTAGCTGTAAATTTTATTCCCTCACTGGAGATTATTGGCTCTGGGCTGAGAGCTGTGAGTGGCAGTGGCAGCAGACCTTCATGCTCCTCTGTGGGGCTTTCAGCTGTGAGACTGAGGTCCCTCAATTGTTGTGCATGTGCAGTATAGGACTGTTTACTTCAGCTCTGGAAAAAAATGGATGTAGTCCTCTATCAAAGATCACTTTTTACATCTGTCTCATTTGTCTTGGCCTTCCTGGTGGTGATTTTTCACTTTTTAGGGCCTATCTCCAGTTCTTGGCTTCTTATTCTCTTACCTTTTAATCGTGGTTTCTTTTTCCTTCCCCATCCTTGTCCTGTTTTTCTCTCACACAGTTGTCTATTTTCCTTTTCCTGCCTTGTTTTGTGCACTGCCTTGAGATCCCTGGCTCCAATCCCTGCCCATTTTGCCCTCTCCCCCTCCTCTTTCAGGCCCTTGTCCCAGTCTGCTTCTCTGCCTTCCTTGGGTCTGGTGCTTTTTGCACTGTGCTCCAGATGCACACTTTCTGCTTCCTCACTGCCTGAGTGCTAGCAGCCCTGCCACGGCCTATGCAGAAATGATGGGCTCCCTTTACTCCAGGGCCTGGACTTGCTCCAGGATCTGGACCTGCTCCAGTTTGGGCAGCCATGGAAATGAAAGACACTTTGGGCTGCTGTGTTCCCAGGTTGGCGTGTGCTCACCCGCTCTGTAGGGAGAGACTGCATTGCCATAGGGAAAGTGTACGAAGTTTGAGCACACTTGACTAAGAAGATCTCTTGGGAGATACTAGTTATTTACTCTTTATAGGCCTCTGCCAGCCATGGGTATGCTATATACTACAATCAGATATGTGTATAAAAGCTGCTTTCTGTGTTCAGCAAAATCTAAAGTTACTTGAGGCTCCGGACAGGAATATGAGGAGTAGAGGATGCTCCCCAAGGGAAGACCAATCTAATACCCAGTCTTCCTGTTTGCCTGGCATTGCAGTGTGCTCTGCTGTGTTGCTTTACTGAGAGTCTTTTATTTAGTGAGAGTGCCTGTCAAAACCTTTCAGGCAGCATTCACTTTGAGTGATTTGAAATGCATTATTTACCATGTCCCTCTTTCTCTTGGTCTTTCATTGACAACTTCCACCTCATTATTTTAATTTTAAAAAAGAATCTGAGTTTTACACCTCTATATCCTGCTTGGATTGTGAAGGCTGTTTTGGAGCATTACTTCCAATGGCATTTTGAGGAGATCTGCACAGACCAACAGGTTGCTTTGATGGTATTTCTGCTTTTTTTTTCTTGCAATAAGAATGGAACATGAAAATTCATGCTTTCCACTATCCCTTTTAGTAGTAAAAGTACAGGTTTCACAGGTAATGCTTTTTCCACACTTATAAAGAGGTGAATAATTTGTTTCAAATATAAGAAGAGCCACAGGGATGTGATCTGCACTGAAAACAGGTTTGTTGATGAAAGGACTAATGGGGCGGTTCAGTAGGCAAACCCCTCTCTAGTTATAGCTTCTAAAGCTTTCACTAACAATGCTATGTTTTGGAATAGCTTATGCTGGTTTTCAGTGTGAATTCAGTCACAGTGGGAAAACCAGTTTATTCTGTAGACACAACTGCAGCTAATAGAACTGTTTTTGGTAAGCCTGTCTCATGTGAAAACCAACCCTAGTCTGGCTTCATGCAGCTTTATATGATATTTCAGCCACGTATAGAAAGAGGATTTACCTGTGGCAGCAGTATATCTGTATCTCTATCTCACAGTATCTCTGATAGCTCTTCACAGAATAAAACCAGTGTTATTGATTATCTAAAGACAGAGAAGTACTGTATCTGGAAAGACTGGGAGAGCTGGCCTCAGACTAACAGGGGCAGACAGTGTCTAGGCTGTGCTGTTCAGCACAGGTAGAGTTTCTCCAGGGAGCTTTTAGTGGTTCAAGTACTCATGCAAAAAGAAATGAGATAGAAACCTAAACAAATTTGGAAGTTCTACTACAACTTTAAAAACTATTCTGAAGGAAGAATGCAGACATAATTTTAAAACTCTGTGGGATATTTGAATTTAGGTAATCCACAGTCACACCTCATGAGCCATTATGTCTCCACCAGGATACCAAGGAATCTCTTGAGTAGTTTTCTAAACAGCAGTACATAATGCAGTTTGTTTTGTTTTGTTTTTTTGATTGTAGAACTTCTTACTGGAAACGATGTCATTACTGAGTGTGGTATTTCCTTGGTCAAGCATAATAAATGTGAAAAAATAATAATAATAAAAGTATATTCAGTCATATAACTTTGTAAAACTGCTCAATGAAGTGTCTCTTTGGGGAACAGATGTTTAAATATGCAAAGCCTGAAGAACTTTTTTCTGTTTTTATAGTGGTTTGTATACTGAGCATGCAACTGTGACCATAAGTATGTTTTTCCTGGTGGAAGACCTATGTAGTAATTTTGTGGGAGCCGGATCATAGGCTTTGGGCAAAAAGAAACTAGTCAAGCCTATTGTGGCTTCAGTTTAACATGTTTGGGTAGGCATTTTCCCTGGGTGCATAACGCTGAACACTGATGTTGTGTTCCTCTGAGGTTTTGAGTCACTGTGCCATAGGGGCACTTCTTCGGTGCAGTGCAACACGCATGGTTGCAAGCTTTCAAGTGTCTGTTCTGTAATTGTGCACCATAACATCAACTCAACAAATCACAAGCAGTCTCTTTCAACAGGAGAAAAGGGTCTTGACATGCTGACCACTGTGTTTTGGTTGTCTGCTTGCACTCCGCCTGCCCAAGGAAGAGAGGAGCTCTTCTAAAGAGCCACTGAACACCCGAATTAGGCTCTGTCTGGCAGCTCTCTGGAGGAACCAGCCTGAATTTAGCCAATGTAAATACCTCTACAGTATACTCCTACTTGGTTCAGAGAAATAGTATTTCCCCTGAGCTGTTTTATTTCTCAAACCCAGGCCTGTATCAGATTTTCCCCAACTGATGAACAGTAGTATTAGTGTAACGTGTTATTTATTCTCTTGACATGTTTTTATTTCATGGAAAATGTCTACGTTATGCTTGAGGCTGGGTATGAGTTGCTGGATCCCTTTCAGAATTCTGTTAAATCTGGAAGTAAATCAGATTACTTTCTTCTACTATAAGAACATTCGGCTTGGCTTTCACATGAGGTGTTGTATGGGTGAATGAGCCCAGAGCACTCCAGCTGGTGCAACAGCTTTATTTATGCAGAGTGATGGCATGAAAGGGTTTTGGATAATGCTTTTAATGGCTTCAGGAATTATTTGTACTACTATTGAACTACCAAAGTGCTTCAAGTTCTTACTCACTTTGCTTGTGTTTTCTAATGACAAACTGTGGGCTCAGGTGATGACCCAATTGATCAAGAAGCTATGCTGTCTGGAAGGACAAAAAAGAGAGGTTTTCTTAAACTCTCTTTATATGTTCCTGGCTTTAACCATGTAGCTATAAAGCTTCCACAGCCTTTCTGTCTGTAACGTGAAATAGCTTTTTGCCCACCTGATGATGCTTTTATATCTCAATTTTAAAATGCTTTAGGTCTTTGTAAAATGTTAACATATACTTTGTCACCTCTACAACCATTTTATTATCAGTAAAGGACTAGCTGGTTGACTTCAGCATGTATTTCATGCCCTCTTCACTCCTATTTTTTTTTTTAATTGCATTTTGTCACGTGTACAAGAATGTTAAAGTTTAACTTTCATAGGTTTTAGTGGTGAAGTTGGCTCAAACAGGTTATGCAAAATGGCAGGGCTGTCAATGAAATGGAATAGCTTGCATCTTCTTCCTAAGCATAATTTCTCAAACAGGCAGTTTTGACAACACATTAAAAAACATCTCAGAAAGCAGGCTTTGAGTTTCACAGTAAAGAAGAAATAGCCTTCCCCTGCCCTGAGCAGCAATTGTAAAGGAAAAAAACATGGCTTGTTTGATTAGGAAAGGAAAGAGGCAAGAAAGTATTTTTGAAGGGAAAAACAACATGTTGAACTTCATGTACAATTAAGTAAGAGACATATACATGGTAGCTATATGGTGATACAATAAATGCAGATGAAATGGGCAATATTTAATTCAAATTTTAATGTGTTTGGTAACAAATGAAGTGTTTATGTAGAAGTGTTTCCCAGTGGGACATTAAGGGATTCATGGCTCCAGGAGCTCTCCATTTTGCTCAAACTGTGCCTGTGGATTTGCAGGGAAAACAGTTTTGGGAGAATCACTAACTGAGCAATTGAAGCTTATCACCCCCTTGTCTTAGCAGATGAGATGTTAATTTGCCTTCCAGGAACAGCCAGAATTGCCTGTTTGTATAGTGCCTTCAAATTGGTTGATTTAAAACCTGAAGAAATAGCTACAAGATTGGCTGTGTTGGTTTGAATAGGATATTGGCATTTTTGATTAAAGTAAAACAGTCATGGATGCCATGAAGGGTAGTGAAGACTAAATAGGGAAGTCCTTGGGGGTTGGAAAATGGTCACAACCAGTCCCAAGAGACCCTGTATGAAGAGGTTTCCAAGGTGGGTTCCTTTGAGGGGGTGAACATATGAAGACTTTGCTTAATTACTCCACATATATGATGTCTTTGCTTGCTTGTGTGAGATACGTGAAAGAAAAAGAAATGTTTGTTGCCTGCAATAAGTTTCCAATGCAGTTGTCAAGAAAACAGCACACAGCAAATCAATATATTTACTGTCTTGTTTAATATGATTGACAGTCATCAAAAGTAACTTTAATTTTGTGAGTTTAAAAGTAAATAGTTGTAGATTAGACTGGCTTGATTCACAGAATGATCTGTATTTATGCTTAAGGGGTGAGCTTTTTCATAGAGGGAACTGCAAATGCATACAGAAATCTGTCTCTCCACTTGTTGATAGATCTACTGACAGGTGTGTGGTTGAGGGGAAAAAAGATAGCATACATGCTGTTTGTGTGAGATGGGAGTGCTCTTTGCTGACATCTGGCAGAAGACTTGGAATACGGAACAGCTGCTACCACCAGAGAATTGCAAACAGCTTTAGGACTTGAATGCAATGAAGATAAATGAGCTCCAGTTGGAAGCCAAATGGCCCTAAAGGTAGAAGTGGTTATAAATGTGGGCACTCTGAATGCTCTACTGGTAGGCTTGGGAAAGGTGTGGGGTTTTTTTGTCCTGTGCATACGTAGATGTTCATTATTCTGGATTTCAGACTACATTAGTTTGAGTTTGTAAAGCTTTGTGTTACATACTGGTTATGTCCCTAAAGTTGACATTGGTTTCATGTTCTAGCTAGTTTGGTGTTAACAACTAAGCATATGGTATTGCTTTACACATCTGAGCACTTAGTCTGTCCATATGATAGAAAAGGTCTTAAAACAGCATGATTTAGGGGTTTTCAGAGTCTGACCAAGATGCACAACTTTGTGAGATATCTTAATTTTTCTGACAGGTGAAAATTTTATTGTGCTGTGGATACTTCGCCTTAAGGCACTTTCTTGCTGCTGCACATTTTCGAAAGTTTGCAGAATGCTGAAGTGTCTAATTCTGAGACATACAACAAGTAGACAACCATGGTGTTTTCCTGGGCAGACAGGTTTTAAGACCAATCTTCTGTGTCTTTAGGGACAAGAAAGAGAAAAGAGGGGAAAAGAAATAAATCTATGTTTAGCAATTAAGCCCAGTTAAGGAACTTCCCCTCCATCTTGTTCTTTACTGACTCTACAGGAGACTAGACATGAGCCTCTCTTATGCTGATCTTCTTGACCATACCTCACCTAGAGCCTTCCTAATTCTGACTTCGTGAAGCAGTCATCATTTACAATGTTAATTTTTTTGTTTTAATTCCAGAAGACAGCTCAGTGATACTGAATATTTCCTTCTCTATCTGAATATTGAGAATGTGACCAAAAGGGGCAGATGGAATCTGAACATGAATAAACCACCTTGAGTTGCAACATTTCCATTAGAGACTCAACAACTAAGCTTAGTTTGCTGGGTGGAAGCAGAGAAACGGGGCACCCAGAACCTGTGTCTGTACTCCTGCCCTTTAAGCTTGAGCTATTTTTATGTTAACAGTTTTTGGTGTCACATTTATTTACTTGCACAAAAATGCTGGTCCATTAGCCTAATTAAAAAACTCAGTATGTCAGATTTCTAATGTAAGGACCTTTGTGTAATTTCAAGGGTATATGAGGTTCTGTGCAGAATAATATGAAGCACGAACAATGTGTTAGTGAGGAAGCTGTTTGTGGGGTTTGCTAGTTCTTTCAGAAAACCAGGCTTTAAGAAGAAGATTTTTTGAAGAAATCTGTAGTATCTTCCCATGAAAAACTGCCAAAGACTCATAAGGTTATGGTAGCTTCAAAGCTTTAAAAAAAAATAAATCCCCCTTTCTATGCTGTGGACTTCTTAAAGAACCTACTTGTTTTGTGTTTGTGAAAAGGATAAATCTGCCACCTCTAGGTATTCCCACACAACTGTCCCACTTGTTACAGGGTGACTTCTCCTCAAGAAATTAATTTTGGTTGTTGTTCGCCTGGAATGAGGCCAATCCAGTCACTTCATGTAATGTGACTTGAAAATTTGCTATGCGTTGTTGCAGTGGCTCACTGCACGCATTGTGTCTGCCGCCTTGCAGGCCAGCTTTCACCACTGCTTCGCTTGGGGCACACAAGCTCTCTGCTGAGCAAGTGCTGGGGATGGTTTTTTTTCTTTTGCATTCATTCATCATAACTCTCAAAATTGTGGTTCATAGCAAAGAAATAATTTTTTTGGGTGTTATTTAGATGAATAACCTATAATTTAGTAATTGCCATATTTGATTGGTAGAAGTCTTTGTGGACTTCCAGAAATTAACTTGGATAATGTTTCACAAAATTTAAATGCCTGAGCTGTAGTGATCTGCTGTCTGCTTTCTTTCATTTCAGACTGAATTTGGTTGCAGTCTTCTTGACCTTCTTGCTTGGTGACTTTTTTTTCCTTCATGTGATTTCAAGAAAGTTGCTGTCTTATTTCTTCTTGATGGTAATTCTGGTATGTTACTGAAAAAGCGGCTTCAGTGACAAGTTATGCTGTGGGAAAAGGATTTTCCCTTACTGAATGTGTGCAAGTCTCCTCCATTCATTTGACAGGACTATATGTTTACATCTACTTTGCTGTTGTCCATGGGGAGGGAAAAGACAATGTGAAGGATCAGTGCATCCTATGACAAGTGTGCTTGGTTGATAAATAAGCCTCTGCAGTGGGGTGGCTGAGGTACAGAAGTATCCTGCTCCCTCTGCTTTGGAGCATTCATGTCCAGTGCAGGAGTGAACTGGGCCTTCGAGAGAGGTGGAATTTTCACCCCTGTGCTTGATTTGTCACAGCTGAGCCCTGTGATGTGCATATTATCCTGTCTTTCCTCTTAACTTGTTTATAGTGAGTCCTTAAACTCACTCCAATTTGTCAAGTCTTGTTTTCCTGCAAATGTGAAGGTGCTTAGACCTGAAGATGAGTACTTGGCAGGAGTGTTAGATAGCAGTATTCACTGTAGTCCTCTCCACAGATGAAGCTTTACAAGAGCTTCACAAGAAGCTGAGAGTTAAAAGCACATGTGAGTGAGTTTGCTCAAATTGCCCATCTTTTTCCTTGCTGCTTCCTGTTTGTTATCCTTTGGAAGATCTGGATTGAATTTATTGTTTTCTAGTCCTCTGGTGGCTTCCTAGTTCTTTATATGCATTGAGTCAGTTTGAGTTGTCTCATCTGGTATTATATTGATTACTTTTAATCTTTTCTATTGCCATATGATCTGAGACAGTGTTGAGGCAGCATCTGGGAGGCTGTGACTGCAGCTTTAGCTCTGCAGCTGATCTGCTCAATGACTTTACAGGCCAGTCACATCATCCCACTGTGCCTTGGGCATTCACACCTTTAAAAGGAGAATAGTGAGCAGTATAAGCAGCATTCTGTTTTGTGCTCTGAAAATGTGTTTTAGCAAAAGAAAAGAAGTGTAAAAGGCCTAGAAACCTGATATCATTTCCCCCCTATAACAGGAGTCTTCAGGCTTCAGGAACCTCTTGCATCAAATGTCTAACCCTCATTGTCTGATCTAAAAGCGCAAAGTAGTTAATGGATCAGATTAGCATCTATTCCAACATGAATTCTACTCTTAACACTGGTTTATTGCTTCTCTTCCTCATTTTTGGGTAACTTTTTGTAACCCTTCTTACCCAACTCCCCCCCACATCTCCTGGGGAGGGAAGGTGCTGTTTATACTTCTAGCTTCCATTAGACTAAGCACTTTGAATGTTTTTTCATCTTGCTAAAGAAAAATACGTGGAAATTTTAATTGATCTGACCCTTTCCAATGCTATAAAAATGCACCTGTTTTGAACACTGAGGACTAAAATGGGGTAATGCTGAACCACAACAAGGCTTTTGTCCAGCTACTGCATAAGTATATACAGAACTTAAAATTGTCATCTAAGCATTTAGTATCTGTGTAAAAGGATTGTAACTGTGATTAGGACAAAACTGCCTTTGCTAATGGTAGTTGTAGCTTTTTGTGCCTTTCAAACATGTTAGAGGTAGGCAAGATGGCTTGATTCTCTCTAGTGGCCTGCCAGCAGCTGGCTGAGCTTAGCTCACCCTGGTCTTAGGTTTGCTAGCCTGCCAAGAGCTTATTTAATTTAATCAAGCAAAGAACAGAACACTGAGTTGTTTTCTTTGGGGTTAGAGAGGTGCATGGCTCAATGAAGGATTTGAGGCAGGCGAGAGTCAGTGCACATGGCATTAGGAGGACCGCATGGGTGGGAGCTGGGAAGGAGCAGGAGGGGTCAAGGCTTCTCTGTGGGCAGCTCTGCTGTCTCTGATAAGTTCCCCCTTCACACAAGTTAGGATGCAGGGTAGCTCTCTGCAGCATTCTGTCTCCAGCTTTGCAGATTGTACGGTACTACTAAGAAAGGAAATGACACACAGTAAATCTGCAGCAGAAACAGAAGATGTGATTTTGACCCTGGGTTTCACCAGCTATCAAAAAGAGCAGGCAGAAAATCTTAATTTCAAATGAGTCTTTTTTATTTGCCATTCCCTTGCACCTGTATTGGCAGTCTACTTCCTCTTATGTTTTACTTACAGCTGCATGTGCTGAAGTCCGGTAGCTACTGCTTTTTCTTCTCCATTAATATCCTACCCAATTCATCAATGTTTCTACTAGAGTGTCTTTATAATTAACCATCCTCTCTCCAAACTTGATCCTTCTCCTCATTGTGACAGATGTTAGGTGTCCTAATTCCCTCAGGTTTTCTCAATATTTACTTAATATTCTTCTGTTGCATTCTGTGACCATAGCTTGCTGTCTTCTAGATCGAAGTGGTTTAAAGAAAGATGGAGTGATGCCAAAAATTGTGGTGGTTTGAGCCTTAGCTGGGAGTTAAAAGCCCAGATAGGGGAAAGGCTGAGAATCTCTCCCCCACTTCCCCTTCTCCCCCCAAAACAGAGAGGGGGGAAGAAAAGGGTAAGGAGGAAATCCACTAAACAATAATCTGGAGTCGGCTTGGAAGTAGAGAGGTGAAGAATTTTCTTTAAACTATATATATATATATATATATATATATATATATATATATATAACAATAACAGGAAAGGTTCACAAGGGGCAAGGAACAAGGATGGATGGGAAAGGGGACAAGAAAGAATAATACAAAACCAGTCCTTCTCTGAGGAGGTGTGGAGGCAGCAGGGAGAAGGATCAGGTCCGGCCACGTGGCTGAGGAGCAGGAGGGCAAATGCAGCAGCTCTCATCCAGCAGAGGCAGGAGCCAGGAGAGGGTAATTGTAACAAATTTTACAACCTCTTACATAATGGATGCTGATATTGCAGCACCATAGTAGTGAGACTAGTGTCATACAGAAAAAGCCTTGAATAATGTCCAGTGCAGCATGCTGATGTTTTGATACACATACAGGTGAAAACTGGAAAAGTCTGCTTTTAATTCTTGTAAGTAGCAGATTGATGTGGTCAGAATGGCAAATACTTCCTAGACCTTTGCTTCTAAAGGGAAGTGTGTGTAACTGAATGATTCATTTTGGTGTCACAAGAGCTTTTATATTACTGTTAATAATAATTAATTAAAAAAATATCTCTTAGCTTTCTATATATAATCAGAGAGTGTTAGAGGTTGGAAGGGACCTCCAGAGGTCACAGAGTACAACCATCCTGCCAAAGCAGGATCACCTAGGGCAGGCCACACAGGAATATGTCTAGGTGGGTTTTGAAAGCCTCCAGAGAGGGACACTCCACTACTTCTCTGGACAGCCTGTCATCCTTGCAGTAAAGAAGTATCTCCTTGTGTTGAGGGGGAACTTCCTGCTTATACCCAATTTTCCCTGTCCTATTACTGGACACCACCGAAAAGAGACTGGCACCTTCATGTTGACACCCAACCCTCAGATATTTATAGATGTTGTTAAGATCTCCTCTCAGCCTTCTCAAGACTAAACAGCCCCAGGTCTCTCAGTCTTTTTTCTTAGGAGAGATATTTAAGTCCCTCAGTCATTCTTATAGCTCTCTGTTGGACTTTGTTCAGCACATTCCTGTTTCTCTTGAACTGGGGAGTCCAAAACTGGACACAGTATTCCAGGTGTGGTCACTCCAGGACAGAGTGGAGGGGGAGGAGAATCTCCCTAGACCTGCAGGCTGCACTTTTCTTGATTCACCCCAAGATACCATGAGCCCTTTTTGGTCACAAAGACCGCACCATGAATAACTTCTCCAGTAGGACTCCAAGGTCTTTATCCATGGAACTGCTTTGCAGCAGGGCAGCCCCTAACCTGTCTTGGTGCCTGCTGTTAGTCCTCCCCAGATGCAGGACACTGCACTTGTCCTTATTGAACTTCATGAGGCTTGCCTGCACCCAGCTCTCCAGCCTGTCCAGATCTCATTGGATGGCGGCACAGCCTGATGTGGTGTCAGCCAATCCCCTCAGTTTTGTATCATCAGTGAACTTGCTGATGGTACTCAATCCCCTCATCCAGATCACTGAAGAAGATACTGAACAAAACTGGACCCAGTACTGACCAGTGGCCACAGGCTTCCAAGTAGACTCTGTGCCACCAGTCACAACTGTCTGAACTATGTTGTTAAGCTAGTATCTGGTGGTTTGGCTTGTAGCTTTCCTGTATGTTTTTCTTGGTTCCTATCTTTGGGTCTTTTTTCCTTGATTCACTAAGTTTATTGGCCTGTCTGAATGCCTGCACAGGCCACTAGACCAGGAAGGCTCAAGCTCTGTAATATTTCCTGGCATTGTTTGTTTAATGGTATCACTTGAACTGACTGAATTGATTTCTAGTTTTACAAGTCAATAGAAATAACACATTTCTTCTAAAGTCACTTTAAATACCTGTACCTAACCTAAAACTACCAGTAGTAGCGCAGCAATTGTGGAGGTCCTTTCGTCATATTGGTGTTGTCCATGGTATGTGGTGACTTCAGAAGAGTTCTTAAAACAATTCTTTGATTAATGAGGATGTGGATGAGTTCTTTGTGTGTAGTGGTGCTTCCAGACAGGGTGTCTGTGTTACCTTTGTAAATGTTCCTGTGAACTTCACTTACAAGAAAGTCATATTTATTTGTAAGTATGCCTGGAATCTTGCTATACAGAGCTTGGTGTCTTGTCTTCTGGAATTCCTGCCTTCAGCTCCTGGCAATGCAGTTCCTGCTGGCAGTCCTTGTCTCATTAAAAAAAAAATAATTTAAAAAAGTATTTTAAAGAATGAAATAAATTTGATTTGTTTTTCATTTTTAGATTACAATGCCAGTTGAGGAAAAATTTGCCTCTCTGGTAGTTTCTGCCATGCACTTGGGTAGGTTTCACTAGCATCTCTTCAAACCTGATGAGTAGGATAGTGCTGATTGATTGATTGACTGCAGAAATTTGCCTGTGGTTTTTTTGTTCTCTTTAGCTTATACCTGTTACGCTGCATGTGGAAGTGTGTCATCACTAATTTGTATCCTGTTCCTTCTCAGGTAACACTTCTTTTAATCAAAGTGCTGCTTTAAATAATTATTTTTTTCTTCAAGCTACTTGTGGGAACAGATTAGTCAGGACATGGAGGAGTGATGTATTAGTAAATAGTATAACTTGCCAAAGACAGGACTGTTTTTATTCTGTCTTTATGGAGGGTATTAGTGTCTTATTACTTGGCACTGTTCTTTATAGTACAGTGTAGAACTGGTGATGCATTCAGTATTCTATAGACTGTCTTGTGCTTCCTATTTTTCCCACAGGCTTCTCAATAATTGTAACCTCAGAGTAAAAGCTAGGCAATGATTAGCAGTCATCTTCTTGTGCCTCTGCTCAGCCAAAAAGTTCCATTCCCATTCTTTCTGTTCTGAATGTGGTTTTTTAATAGTCATCGATCAGCATATAAAAGTCGTGCAGAATGAAAATGCAATTACCAAGAAAGAAAAATAGACAGTAGCAGCAGATTTCATCAGAAACCCAACTAGACTGTCAAAAAAGCAAGGGGGAGTAAGTGAAATACAATTCTAGCATGATGTATAACATGGAAAAGCAAAACTAATGGTCCTTGAATTAAAATAGAAGGTTCAAAGATGTGCCAGTTAAATGAAAAATCACACTGAATTGCTGTCGTAGCTCTACTCCCTTTTTAGGACCTGATAGCAACCTGGTAGCAACATAGTAGTACCTGAGGGGGGCCTACAAGAAAGGTGGAGAGCGACTGTTTACAAAGGTCTGTAGTGATAGGATGAGGGGCAATGGCTTCAAACTAGAGAAGAATGAATGTTAGGAACAAGCTCTTTACTATGAGGGTGGTGGAGCACTGGAACAGGTTGCCCGGGGAGGTAGTTGAGGCCACATCCTGGGAGAGATTCAAGGTGAGGCTTGACAGAGCAACCTGATCTAGTTGAGGATGTCCCTGCTTACTACAGCTGGGGTTGAACTAGATGACCTTTGGAGGTCCTTTCCAACCCAAACCAGTCTATGATAATTATTTATCAGGAATGTGCTGTGTAATGTGCAAAAGCTGCATGGAAACAAAATTAGCAAGCCAGTTTCAGAGGTTGCTTTCCATGGATACAAAGCAGATATCCATATGCAGGTGAGCCCATGCAGGTGTAGCTTTCTCCTCATAGAATGAGGAAGGTGCATTCGTTGCTCTTCCACTTCTGCTTACAGAGCTCTGTGGGAAGTGAGATTTCCCAGGCTTTTCCCAACCAGGGTTACTGCTCTGGCTTTTTCTAGCCTTTTCAGTGGCATGTCCTCACAATCTGTGTTTCAGCAGTAGGATCAGGCTGGGCTCCTGGTTCTACAGCAGTTCTGGTCCCAAAAGGAAACAGAATATTTAGGCTTTGTAATTGAGGTCATCTTATACACCTTTAAATTTCCAGCTTCGCAGACCCTTAAGCAAGGTGGCAGCTGCAAAGAAGCTGGCCAAAGAAGACTGCAGGGACTGAAGGGAAAAAATTGTTGATATAGCCAGGAGGAAATAATGGTCAGCTAGTAGTGAGTTGTCTTATCTGCTCTCCTCACTTTCCTCCCTCCTCTGGGAGCCCTGGTTGTGGCTGATAACAGCCTCATTCATAAATACATAAAAATTAGCATAATTCATTGAAATCTGGATTCTGTCATGCTCCATTTCCAAGGTAGTAGTCTTGCCCTTTCTTCCCATTACGCGGTACTATAGCAGTCTTTGAAAAGCGTGACGTTTGCCTGGTTTTCTTGTCTTCATATGAGGCAATAAAAAAAATCAAAACAATCATAATGGTTATTACTGTGTGTTAATGGTTGTACAGTTTATGAGCTGCAGGTATACAGGTATGCAGCTGCAGGTACCATAATGCTTATATGAAAACCTCTTTATTTGTTAGTGACATGGCCCTCTTTGTCCTTATTCTTTTATCAGATATAAGAAACGTGTTTCCCTAAACATGGGTGAAACAGAGCAGAGACCAACAGCAGGATCCCGGTTAGGAGCTCAGGAAAATGCTGGGATCAGTACCTTGGAGCATGGACAGAAACCACCTCCGACACCTCCAGGAAAACTCATTTCCATCAAAATTCAAATGCTGGATGACACACAAGAAACTTTTGATGTTCCGGTAAGGACATGGGGGTTTGGGTGACTAAAGATTTTTCAGGCATTTCTACAAATATTTTCAAACCACTTCTCTTTTTTATGTCAGCTGTGATTTTTTTGCTAATGAATTCATGTTGCAGAGAAAATGGCTGTTATATCAGCATCAAATAGGTGATGGTGCAATAGAATAACATTAAAGAGTGAAGTGAACTGTAAATTACAGTTGTTATTCTCTTTGAACAGCTTCAGAAGAGGTGAAAGTCGTTGGTGTTTGGTGGTTCGTTTGATTATTTGTGTTGTGGTTTTGTTGTGGTGGTTTTTTTTTCTCTTCAAATATTACATCAGTGGTTTCCTCTTCTTTATGAACAGTTAATACATTACCGTGGTTCTGTTTTGCTCTTGACCCAGTAAACCATAGATCTGCACAGATTTTTTACTTTTCCTCTGGCAAGTCCTTAGGATAAAAACATATCAAAGTTTTCACTGATTTGTACCACATGCAGGCAGCAAGTGCTCTCGTGCAGCTTGAGTGCAAGGAAGGAATCAAAGCAATGTCATCTGAAGTGTTTTTTATACCCTGATGGAATGAATCTAAGTTTGTGTTTGCTTGTGTGTGTGATCAGAAGAATTTGTTTGGATTAGCTTTGATACAAAGACTGATTCTGTTTTAGACTATCTAGCTGTTAGTAGCCACTGATGATTTTGCATGCCATACTTAGGTAATTAACGTGTAAGGTTGTTGAACAATGTTGCTGTTACGAAAGTGTACTGGAATATGTATTTCTTGAAGTGCTCAGGGTTCAGTGAATAGGAAACTGGAAACTGAAGTTTAAATTTCATCCTTTGTTACTTGCACTTTATGTAACTATGGTAACTTCCACACCATCATTGGGTCAGCTTCCCCTTCTGTGAAAAGGAGGATTACCATCAAGATACACAGACCTTGAGCATATAGTGCTCTGTGAAAGCCTTTATGGTCCCTGAAATAATATTATGTCTGTATTAAAGGTGAAGGAATTCTATTCAGGAACATCCTCTTAAAAAAAAAAAAATTAAAAAAATTGAAGGTGTTTATAAAGTTATAAGTTTTTGTGTGTGTTACCTGCACATGCTTTTTGGTCTGCCCTCTGATGCTGTTTGTGTTCAGTCTCAGATTTTGTTGTGGTAAAAAGTAAGTTCTCTGGACAAGCAATTTGAGTGAGCTGAAGTATCAAGTGAAGTGCTCATGTATGTAGCAGCTTGTTATGCTTTTGTGCCCTTCAGAATGTCTATACAATATGGCAAACAGACTAAAATTAGTGCTCTTTAGGTAGTTATCACTGTTCAAAAGCTTAGATCTAGATTAACTTAGCAAATGCTAATGAAAAACGTGCTGCTTATCTTATATGGTACAAATACCCCTATTATCCCAGAGAGAATTTCCCCCACCTCTCTACCCCTCCAGGTGCTACTTCATCATGCTTTGGAAATGATGTTCAAATTGTAAGAGTTCATAATTCTATTTAATAGACACTTGGTAGGAACCATTTTGAGATTAGATCCCTTTCATTACATTATTTAGTAACATGTGGCTGTAGTGCACCCATTTAATTTCAGCTTTGCTTCTGGGAGTTTGAGGAAACTTCTTCAGTCTTAGAAGATAAGATTACTTTTTTGGTTTTTAAACTTCAGCAACACCTGGAAGACCTGGATGTCAAAATAATTCTGCTCATATCACTTCAGTATTATTCTTCTCTGAGGATTTTGTTTCATAACTGCCTCTACTCAAGGAAAGGCCAGCCGGTTTTGAAGTCAAATTTTGTGATGAAGTTTGCGGGATGCTTTGATTATGAAGTCTTTAGAGCAGATTCCTAAAGCCATTTCTCTTCAAGGTATGCATAGTCCAATGGAGCAATAGCCATAGTTTTCAGTTTGCATTAAAAGGCATCAGTTTTTTAGTCCTATCTCCCCAAACTGGAAAACATTCAATGCATTTAAGTTGAGATGTTTGTTCGTGTTGGAAAACTCATGTTCCTATTTATAAAGAAGCTTGCTGGTTTTAGCCAGATTGGTGCAGTATACATAGAGAAAGTAAGTGACACCGTTTCAACAAAATATTTTAGGAGCAAATGTGGCTGTGGGCAGAGGATGTTAAGCGTACATACCTAAGCACATCTTGGGCTTGCTTTTCAGTGGAGAATTAAAGGCTTTTTGCATGTTTGAAGGTCTGAACTAGTCTTTCCAAAAATTAAGCTGCCATGATTGTGAAAATGACCTTCCAGACATGACACATGTATAAACTGAGAGGGTTTTGTGTTTCCTACAGTTTTAGAAATTTTATTTTTCTTCATTAGCAAATGGGCCAAACCTTTGAGTGGTTCTGTTGCTGTTTGTAATGTGTTGTGTAGGAGGGTGTTAAGTTTAGTTCCATCCAGTTTATTTGCTCATGAAGTCTGTGTGAAAAATAGAAGCAGATACTACTACTACTTCTTTATGAATTGGGGGGAAGTACTTGGGACTGTCCATCTGTCTAGTTCTCCTTCTTCTTTTCCTTGCTACTCCTACAGTTTGTTTTCTCTTAGGTTCCCTGCCACCACCTTGCTAGCTAAAACTGGGAAAAGATCTTACCAGAGTGGTGTTTTACTTGGGTTTTGTTTTGTCTTGGGGTTGTGTTTTTTGATTTGTGTGTGTGTGTTGTGGGGTTTTGTGTATGGTTTTTCTTTGTTTTGTGTAGTTTGTTCATTTCTGTTGTTGGCTTTGTTTTTTAATGAATGTTTGTTGGGTTTGGTTTTGTTTTAAAACTATCTTCCAGGAGACAAGTTTCAGTACCCTTGTGTTTAGGCAATCCCCTTTCTCACACCATATGCAGATGACTTCTTTTTTTTTTTTTTTAAATTAAAGCAAAATCCTTCTGATTTCTTTATCTGTTCTTTATATGGCAAAACAGGAGAAAAAAATAAAATGAACTATTTCCATTCCCCCTCCAGTGTTGCTGCTCTGTGGGCTCTTTAAGAGTGAAGTAACTCTGGTGTCATTTTCCCTTCTAAAGGGTAATGGATTCTTTTGGTGTTAGTGTTTTGACGCTATATAATCGTACTGTGTTCAGCTGGTGTTAGTTTCTCACAAGCCAAAAGGAAATCCCCCACCCCCACAAAAAAAACACCCTAAAGAGAGATTACGTGGCTTCATATGAGCATGCAAATTATTTTTTTTCCCCAGAACAGCTCCATGGAGAGGGTTTGTATGGGAGACTTAAAAAGCAGAAGCCACAGTGAAGGCCTTTTCATCAATCTTTGCAAATGCAGTATTGTAAAAGGACAGCTACACAAGATTCTTATGTGCTGTTTGCTGTTAACAAAAAATATTTCATTCCAGAATTGACAAACATTCCTATATTTCAGAAAGCCAATGAAAGTTTGAATAGATGATCCTGGATCTTTTGCATGCGTCCATTTAGCTGGTTGCATGACTCCTTTCAAGCAAATACAGATGCTTGAGGGTGGCTGGAGGAAATGTAGTCACTGCTGCTTTCAATAAAAGATATATTGCTTTCACTTCTTGTGTTAAAGGCAGGAAATACAAAGAAAGTATAGAATTCATTAATTATCTTGTCAAGAACATTTTTGTTTATTCTGCAGAGAAAAGATAGATTATGTCGAATAACTTTCCCCCTTTTAAGGTTTTTATGACTGAATTTCTGTACCTTTAATTTGAGTCTGTTGTGAACTCTTGGACAAGAGTTGACTTCAGCCACAGTTGTAGGTGATTAGTGCCTGAAAATCAGGCTGTGAATTGAAAGTTCACTTGCAGCTGTTGATCACAGTGTTGGCTTTATGAAGGAGTTGCATGCAAGTGTGGAGTGGATTTTTGTGTCCTGCTTTTTGTTTCTAATTTCCAGTTTGGCTGTATGTACTGAGAAATTAGTTAGATATGCAAACTCAGGATTGCAGAGGTCCAAAATTTGTGGTCTGTTTCAGCTATTGTTTGGCTGAATGTTAGAATGATGCAATATAATCTCTTTTTGATAGTCAAGAGGACAGCAGCTTTAGCTAAAATTACTAATGTGAAGGAAGAACATTTTTTTTCTCACCCTCATATACATAATGATAGTCATATAGGTAGACCTTAGGCATTTTGAAGGGATGACACTTCTACTGTAAGGCTTGCAAAAGCCAACACCATCAAAGAGAAGCTGTGCATGTTACAGGAGAGTGTGGTGTACAGTTCCACTTGATTTTGCTCTGTGTCTATTTCTACCTGTCTCATCTGAACTTAGTTGGATTCATTCCATAAATCATAGTAAAACTTAATGAATTTTCTTATGTTTGTTTTAATACAGTCTCCCCTGTAGATTCAAACCAGATAAAGAAGAAATACGGTTTTTAAGGAACAGTAAAAATAGGTGATGCAACCATCTGCAGATCATTCTGGGGAAGAAAACCTTTTAATGTTTAGTGTCTGTGTTATTTATCTTATATTTACTTTTATAGTTGTTTCAGTGCCAGAAGTAATTGGCTTTTAAACTACTCCAAAGCAGAATGAGTCAGTATTGTTCCTGTTAGTAAAGCTGAAGACATGACTGGTTTTTGTGTTAGACTACTGGGGTAATTGCGACTCAGACCAGGTTTAACCTTGACTGAGCTGATGCTTGTCCCTGGTAAAATCCTATTCTTTGGATGAATGATATTGATGTGACTGGAATGATACTGCTGATGCTAAGTAGAAAGTCAGCTGTTTCTTTCTCATTAGCATCAAAGGTGAGATCAAAGCATATCATAGGAGGTAAGAGTTCATCTTTTGGTTCTGATCTGGTCTCTTTAATTAAAATCAAACCAAGGTCCTCTTTATTGTGTCTGGAAGAAAATAGTTGCTTCCTTTTTGTGGCTGCTTTGGAAAGACCAAAACGTACTTGCCTGTCAGATTACTCAAGTTTATTAAACATCTGTTTTGTGTCTTATGTAAACTTTCCCTCTGAATGTGTTCAAGCCTTGAGAAATATGCAGAGTTGGAAAATGTCATCTGCTTTGAAGGATTAACACCGGGTTTCTTAAGCAGCAGGAGTCTCTTAATAGAAAGCAGGGCAAGGGTATAATCCCTAGTAAATATTGGTGGTAAACATTTCATTTCAATTTGCTTTTCTCTCAGAAGAGAAAGGCATCCTCATCTTTAGGTTATCTGAGAAGAAAGATAATGAAGGCTAAATGGTCTTGGTCTACAACTTTCACTGGTGTTTGGATGTGGTACCTTGGCAGGGAATTTCTGTGCCTGAAGTCCAAAATTTGAAGAGAATTAGTTCATAATCCTGCTGGGACTCTGTTTCTTAGGGCTAACATTCTGGGTAGATATTTTTGGGGGATGTGGGGGGTGAGGTGTGTGTGTTTTTGTTTGGCTGCTTTTTTTGTTTGTTTGTGCAGCCATATAATGATGGTTCATATTCCCTTTGTGGGGAAATTGCCGTCTCTGAAGTGTACTCCCCACCAACTTGAGGCCAGTGTAGTATGTCAGAAAAAAAGTTTAATATTAGAAAAATCTCAGTACTTAATGAAGATCATATGAGCTTTGTTACAAATTTGTATAAGCATAGTGTTACTCTATTAAATTTGAAATTTCAGCCAAGGTTTTAGAAATGTTTAAATTATATTGTCTAAGATTTGTGGGTTATGGTAATTGCATTGTTCTAGGTATTTACCCTTCTCTTCACTATGCAATTATAACCAGTGAACAAAACAATCTTATAAAAAGAGCATTAGACAGTAAGGCAGTACAGAAACATGAAACAGTGTTTTATGCTTGCTTAGCCAGCTTCAACTTCAGTGCAATATGAATTGCACTTTTTTTCCAGCTTGGAAGTGAACAGCATGTCAAATGTCAGTTATTCATCAGTCCGAGACTTTCTTTTCTTCTTCATGCCTGACATTATTTGGCCATCACTGTCAGGCTATTTCCAATGAATATCCAGCATTTAAATATTCACACCATTTAAAATTGTCACACCAACCCTGCTGGATCTTCTGAAATTACAAGAAGGAAAGCACTTCTTCCCCTATATTTCTGAAACACATAAGTAGTATTTTTTGCAGCAGTTTATTAGTGGTTACCCAGTAAATTGTGGTTTTTGCTGAGAAATTATTAGAATGCCCTTGTTGGAAGACAAGGAATTTTAGTGACTTGTGTTAGTAATTTACATGCTTTTCAAACTGGGAGAAGAATCCACAAGCAAATATCTGTAACTTGAGGCAGCAGGCTGTTTAGGCTGCTGATTTCTTTGTTATGATACTCCCTAGAATGAGCAGTGTAAGTGGGGATATAATTTTAAGTGGCAACAGACTCAGTCCATTTTCAGACTGGATTGATGTATTTGAAGATAACTGGGAAATGAATGTAATTTTCATGAATGAATTAGCCTAACCTGTAATCAACAAAGGCTTCTCAAATAATGCCTTTTCACACCTCTCTGTTCAGCTGGCTCACCAAGTCATGTACCAGTGTGTAAGCTGGGACAGGGAAGGGCAGCTGTGAATGAAGAGACAGCGCATGAGCATTTCTGAGCACTGCTGCCCTGACTGAAGGGGTCAGTGGAACCATGCTGTTAATTTTGGTAACCATGGCTGTACCTGTAAGTTGGCTTGCGCAGTACTGATGAGGCTAGATTGCCACTCTGTGGGCTGCCTCCTCAGGTACAAGGTGTTCCTCTTGGTTATGATATTTGGAGGTGACAGCTGTCCAAGGAGCAGTGGGAGGGTAGCCAGTTAGTGGCAGGAGTGGTGGCTGATTCCACTGAGATTGTTTTCTTCTTTTGTGGGCAGTAGAAGAGATGTTCTGCCTCTGGTCTGAGGAAGGAGGGGAAATTAACTGCTTGTTGTCTGCTTGCGTCCTTCCTTGAGATGGATTCACGCCTTCCACTTTTAAGGATTATAAAACTAGATGTCAAAGCCTCAGATAATCATTCCCTTCACAGGGTGAAAACATGGTGCCTTCAACAGGCTGTTCATCATGCCTGTCTTGAACATGTATTCTAGGAGGAGATTAATTGCTCTGTGGAGGTGCTTGTATATCCCTATAAGGGAAGCATAGGGCAATAGCTTAGACTTCATTTATCATTTAGGCACCAAACTTGTTCCCAAACATGTCAAAGTGATATGTGAGTCTTTCCTGCACCCCACAACTGGATGTCAGTGCTGTCTAGCTCAGATGTGCTGGGGTGAGTGAATTATACCTGTCTTGGTGCTGCTTTTCTTTGTCCTAATTGCAACAGAAGTTGCTAAATAAAGTGCACTGTGGAGGAACAGTGTATTGGTGCTGTGCTGCTAGGGTCCACATGTATGCCGTGATTTACTTAAGCCTATACTTTGTCAGCACTAGGTGGTCAAGCTTAAGTTACTTTCCTTAAGCTCTGTAGGAAAACCAGTTGTCTTTGCTTCTGGCCATATGCTCTGGAGGGACATAATAATGATCAGTGTAAGCTTCTGGGAGAAAATAGCTGCCTTCCTCCTCCTTCTCCTCAATTAAATGTGCGTTGTATATAGCTAAAGAAATGCAGCAAAAATGTGATGCTTTGCTAAGAGTGCAATCTGATGTTAGATTCCAGCCTTTCCAGAGTACACCTGAATTATAGTCTTGCACTGAGCAAAGGATCAGAAAACCTGGGCTCATATGTAAAGCACTACTAGTACATGATTATATCACACAGCATAAGGAAAAGCCATTCAGAGCACTGTGCATTTTAGTAATGGCTAGTAAAAGCCTATCTTCCTGTAACTTGTGCTCTCACCTATTTGAAAGATGAAGGATCTTTATTGTGGAATACCCCCCTGTATTCTTCCATTACCCCCTGCTTTCTTCCATTATTTTAAACAGACTGAAGAACTATCTGTGTAAACAAGGACTTAAGCAGTACTGGGTAAAAGAATAGCAAATTGTTGTAAGTTGTCCATTCATTTCCCTTTCAGTTCATTTTCAGCTGAACATGGTTGTGTGTTAAGAATTTTTGTCTGGTGCTAACACAATTTGTCAAATGCCTTTCTCTATATTTATTTGTCTGCTGTGGCTTCTTTGCTCTGCATCCAACCTTGCTTTGCCCTTTAGCTTGGGATACTAATTTTTTCTTTTTGCACTGGGATTTGTCTGTATGTTGGTCAGGGGTCATAACCTGTGCTTTTTGTTTCCTTAAACCTTAAGGTTGCCACAAGCCCTCTCTTCCCCTGCTTCTGCAGGATGCCTTGGTTGCTCAGCCAGTGGAGCACTTAGCGGTACTGGCAGTCCCACTTGCCCTACTGCACTGGCTGGGATGCTTCTCTAACTCTGAGGTGTGGCAGCTCGTGGGGCCAACCCTTCATAGTAAAAATGGTTTTCACCAGTTTAGCTACAACCACGATCTCGCTACAAAATTTGATAGATGCTGATATGGGTGCAATAGAGAGGAGGAATGAGATTAACTGGACCAGTAGCCAAGTTGTTCAGACTTGGGTGAAACTGCTCTGGAAGTACACAGCTACAGAGGTGGAAGAGAGAAAAAAACTTTAGGAAACCCTCCAACCCTTAAAATGCTTAAGAATGAGACTTTGTATTGGTTCATATTTTGGTCATTTCCTTCATTTTCTCATTGGTGTCTCTTTCTTGCTTGGCACTACAATATGCCACCTTATCCTCTCTGCCTCACCACAGCCTCTTTCTAACTGCCAGTTCCATCCCTTGCTATTGATATTCTCCAAACAAAAGGGGATAACAGTGCAGAAAGATGAAGGTTTACTCCATGGCTTTCAACCAACTGTTTTCTCCTACCTTAGTGCAGTATCAGGTACAGCACAAATCACGTGTTGTGCTGTATAGGGGAGAAAAGTGCTCATCGCTTGCACTGCAGAACTAAGGATGGTTTCTGCAGTGGCATAGTCCAATTCTTACCTATACCCAAGCTCTGCAAATGGCATGATTTATTCAAGTTTTACCTAAGATAATTTGTGCTTTTAAAGTGAAATTTGACCAGCATAAAGAAAGCTAGAAAAATACCACAATCAGGGTAAAGTAATGGAAGCATTTGTGTAATCTTGGTACATCTGAAAAGGCTCCACCAGTTCCCATGTTTAAAAGCTTTCAGAAAGACTTCATAATAGGGTGCTTACCTATAAACTTGCTTCCACTGCTCCAAGGAGCTGCCTTGACAAGCTGTTATTACAATACACATGCACAACTAAATGCTGCCTTTTGCATGCCAATGCATAAATCACATAAAACGCATGGCTCAAAATGTCTGCCAAAGCCTTTGTACTTATTTGAATAAGACTGGTGTCTTAAAATCACTCTTGGATAAAGATGTGAATTCTCAAATGAAAAGTGGTGTATGAGGCACGCATCAAGTACCAGATAACTGGGGAAATACAAATAGCAATAGCAGAAGCAGATTACAATATCTTCTTTTCTTATCCCCCATTCCCAAAAAGGAAGCTTTGAGTGATAGAAATTGCACAAACATAACGCTGCCAGAATATAAATAGCAAATGGTGAGTTATGACTTAGTGCCAATTTGCTTTCTGATGGCCTGTTGGCAGATGCAAATATTCACACAGCAGCAGGCGGTTTTTTTCCTCCTCATTTCTTTCACTGTTGCCTTCTCACATTGTTATCTGATTGAACCTGGGGTCCTTTGTTTTCTTAATTCAGTTTGCCTTCCTTTTAAAATTCTAGTCATGTTCTCATGACATATCTTCATACAGTCCCTGCTGAATTTATTTGTAAGAGTCTCCATTTAGTAGATTGTGGACAGTGTTTATGTGTAGATCATAGAATCATGAATGGTTTGGGTTGAAAGGGACCTTAAAGATTCTGTAGCCCTCTTCTGTCCCACTCAGACAGTTCCATGTCCTTCTCGTGTTGGGGTTTCCAGATCTGGATAGAGTACTCCATGTGGGGTCTCACCAGAGAGGAGTAAATAGGACAAATCACCTCCCTCAACCTGCTGGCCATGCTTTTTTTGATGCAGCTGAGGATGCAGTTGTATTTCTGGCCTGCAGTTGCACATCACCAGCTTATGTTGAGCTTCTCATTGACCAGCACTCCCAAGTCATCCTCCTCAGGAGTGCTCTCTGTCCGTCCTCCGCCCAGTCAGTATTTGTGCTTGGGATTGCTTTGACCCAGCTGCAGGACCTTGCACTTGGCCTTGTTGAACTTCATGAGGTTGGCACTGGCTCACCACTCAAGACTGTCAGGGTCCCTCTGGATGACATCCCTTCCCTCCAGTATGTCACACACCACACAGCTGGGTGTCATTGGCGAACTTGTTGAGGGTGCAATTGAGCCCACTATCTATGTTGCCAACAAAGATGTTAAGCAGCATTGGTCCCAGTACTGACTCCTGGGGATTACCACTTGTAACTTGTTTCCACTTAGACAGTGAACCGTTGACTATAACTCTTTGAGTGCAATCATCAAGCCAATTCCTTATGAAATGAGTGGTTCACCCATCAAACCCATGTCTTTCCAATGTAGAGGCCAGGATGTCATGGGGGACAGTGACGAACGCTTTGCACAAGTCCAGGTGGATGACATCAGTTGCTCTTCCCTTGCCCATCAACACCGTTGCCTCATCATAGGTGGCCACCAAATTTGTCAGACACAATTTGCCTTGGTGAAGTCTGATTGGCGACCGCCAGTCACCTCCTTGTTTTCCATGTTCCTTAGCAGAGGTTGTAGGAGGAAACTGAAGATGTTGCTTGGTACTCAGAGTCTGGTTCTTTGTGAATAAAGGGAGACCTCTTTTGCTCTTAAATGACTTTTCACATTTCTTCATTGTTTCATTACCTGGTGCGGATTCTCAGTTTTATTCTTGTCATCCTGCCCCCATCTAAGTTCTTGGGTTTATCCTTTCTTGTAAAGCATCCATCTTTGTATAGACAAGTTGGATAATTCCTCGTAGTACTTGGTTAGAGAGCACTCTTTCTGGTCTTTTACAGGAAGCACATTTGGGCAGAGCAGCTGATACTGGATCAGAGTGACTGTAAGCTAGGGGAACACCTTCCCTTTCTGATTATTGGCAGGAACCACTGTGCATTGTCTTAGATTGATGGAAGCTACTGGAAATAAGCTGTATTACATTATGCACTGATGTGAACTGGAGATCTCCTCTGAGAGCATTGTCTATTGACATGAATCTCAGATACCACAGTTTTGGTGAAGAGGATTGAAATAAAGGGGATTTTGCAGAATTAAGTAAGTTACGACATGTGAGGTGATGAGAAAGAGAATGCTTTATTAAATCTTACAAGAAGTATAAAAGAACCTAATAAAATATTTTCTAGCACTGGATTCACAGAGATTAACACTGCAACCAGAAAGAAGTGTAGCCCAATGTTTTATGCTCTTAGATGTTCCAGGGTAATTCAGAAACACCTCTTCACTTAAGGACAGCCATTGGTGGCTGGCAAAAGATACTGCTTTTCACAAAAGCACTGAAGTTCTCGTTCATAGTGTGATGTAGATTGGAAGGGACCTTGGAGGTAGTCCAGTCCAACTCTTTGCTCAAGGCAAGGCCGGTAGTGGGCAGATTGCATAAGGTCCTTAAGAAACACGAACTGTAAGGATTTTGGTCTACTGTGTTCTAGGATCTTTTTTTCCTTTGAGAGCATACGGAAAGCTTCAGGTGTCTGTGTGGCAAATAGGCATTTGCAGCCATATCTGAGGGCTTGTAAAAGAAACAAGGCAGCAATCATTTTGTAAATTGAGAGGCAAGTAAAAGGCTTGCTTATGTTCTAGAGTTCCTTAAACCCTTCAGGTTTTCCTATTTTATTTTTTTTTACTTCACATCAAAATCTAGCTTTAGGTATGTGAATTTTGAAAGAGTGCAGAAGATTCTAGAAATGAAGTTCAAGTGGAAAGCAGATGCTTGAAATGGCTGATTGTCACAACATGTTCAACTCTGTGATACTGGCAATCTCAGGAAGAGCAAGGCAGAAATATCAGGCTGCAGGAGAGCAGGCTTTGTGAACAGAGGAGGCTTTCATAACTGCAGCTGCATAAAATAATTCAACAACCTCCCCCTGAAAGTCTTGTGAAAACTTTCTGGGTTCACACCAGCTGTGCAAAAGCTCCATTTTTCAGACTCTTTTCTATCAAGACAAACTTTATTGCTCTTGTTAGAGTTATTGCATTGTAGAAACATAGAATCGTTTCAGTTGAAAAAGACCTCCAAGATCATCGAGCCCAACCATTGACCTAGCACCACCATCACTGTTAAACCATGTCCCAAAGTCCTATGTCCACAGGTGTTTTGAACACCTCTGGGGACAGTGACTCCACCACTCCCTGGCAGCCCATTTCAATGCCTGACCACGTTTTCCACAAAGAAATTTTTCCTAATACCCAATCTAAACCTCCCTGGCACAACTTGAAGTAATCTCTTTGTTTCTTTAACACAGGCTAAACCTAGCTGTTGCCATTTCTTTTTGTATCTGTTCCATGAAAGCTCTTTGAGCAGTGGAAAGGTCACTTCCACAGAGCATTGCAGATCTGTACTGCTTGCATTTTGTTATGGGGAAGATCACATACACACAGCTTAGCCAGGAGAAGTGATAGAAGGTTACTGAGGAAACTGTTCAGCGTTTTCTTGAGCTGAGGGAACGAATCTTTGAGGTGTCAGTTAACACTGGTGCTAGTTGCACTGAAATGACTGATTTCCCGTATAGGTTGAGCTGTGAAGTAAATTGTATGGGTTTTTCCCCTTTGAGCTTCTTCTGTTTAGGATGGTGGAGGGGAAGAAAAATCCAGAACTCAAGTCCTCAGACTGCCCTTGTGTTCTGCTGGGAGTTAAACTGAAAGTTAACTACTTCAGCACTCTTGGAATTAATTCACTGGCCACTGCCTGTTAAATAATTACTTGAAAATGGGACTTGTTTGTCTGACAATAAAGTAGCATGAAAGACTGAAGTAACTAGAAGAATTAACACAAACTAGTATTTTTTAATCCATTGATGGCTTAGGTATTAACATTTAAATTCCAAATTAGCAAGATGCTTATTTAACAGGAGTTGCTGGACTAATTTGATTGTGAATTGTGATTATTCCTACAGATAGATAACTTGCCCTCTTCTCCTGCAGACATCTTAACATCTCTCACAGGTAATTCATTCATATTTGGCTATCAAATCTTTACATTGATATTTCCCAGGTGAACAGATGCTGCCAATTACTGCTGTTTTCATCTGGGGGCATTTGAAAGCCCTGAATGGCTGTCTAGTGATGGTGCAAATTCCTTTGAAAAGGTCATGCATGGGGAAAGTGAGATCATGTCAGTGAACTTACTTCTTGTACAAATGGTTCGTGGACTCCTGGACAATTGTTGCCACTGGCTGAAAACCATTGCCCTACAATGTGAAATGCTTGAGTGCATATATAGATAGCCATGTTACCTTGGCATGTAAGCTGTTTTTCACTATTCTTCATCTGTCACAGTTGTACACAGTATTCTGGCCCTGAAGAGCTCTGTTAGCAAGTAAGTGCAGTGCTCTCTGTGAAGGGAATGCCATTGCCTTTGCTTTTAGGCTTCAGACCAGCAGTGAGTTTATTTTGCATTCCTGTATTGGTAGCTAAGAGGACCAGAGACTGAGCTGGAGTACTGGGGCTGTAATTTTCCATGCTCCTTAGTTATTAGCTGGGTTTCTGGCTGTGTTTTACACTGTTCCAAGGAGATTTCTCTCAGATAATTCTAGCTTTTGAATGGGGACTCGTCTAGAAATGCAAGTCAGTACATTCATTTCTAATCTTTGGAATTGGAGTTGCTTCTTCATCTACTCTGATTTACGGCTATAAGGATAACCTTTGGGTACAGCTGAAGATGTGACAACTCTTCTAGCATGTCAGATAGTGAGATTTTTAAGTTGTTTTTCTTCTTTGCTATGTATCAGTACATGTTGGGGGCTGATCTGCTGGAGAGTAGCTCTGGGCAAAAGGACCTGGGAATCCTCATGGACAGCAGGCTTACTATGAGCTAGCAATGTGCCCTCATGGCCAAGAATGGCAGTGGTATTCTGGGGTGCATTAAGAAGAGTGTGGCCAGCAGGTCAAGGGAGCTTCTTCTCCTCCTCTACTCTAGTCTGGTGAGGTGTCATCTAGAATAGAATACTACATCCAGTTCTGGACTCCTCAGTTCAAGAAGGGCAAGGAAATACTGGAGAGAGTCCAGCAGAAAGCCACTAAGATAATTAGGGGACTGAAACATCTACCTTGTGAGAAAAGGCTGAGAGAGCTGAGTCTGTTCAGCCTGGAGAAAACTGAGTGGGCTCTCATTAATGGTTATAATCATCTAAAGGGTGAGTGTCAGGAGGATGGGGCCAGACTCTTCTCAGTGGTGACCAGTGACAGGACAAGGGGCAGTTCACACAAACTGGAGCACAGGAGCTTCCATGTAAACTTAAGGAAAAACTCTACTAAGGCTGTCAGTCCTTCTGATTTAACATTTTGTCTCCCATTCTGGCACATGAACTGGGCCCTGTGCCTTTCTCTCATTGTCCCCCAGCAATCTCCTGATGTCTCCTACCTCCACAATTTTCTGTGACAGAAAGTTCCAGCAGTTTGCTGCTGCTTATATAAAGAAGCTCCTTCTTTTACCTCCTCTAAACCAATGTATTCATTTCAGTAACTTTTCCTACCACCTCTGCTTTGTAAGGTTTGAGCTATTTTATTTAAATCTCATCACAAAAATAAGCAAAATGTTATTATTGGGATGATTACATATTAGTGAAAAACTATTTCTTTGGTCACTGACTGACTAGCAGAGAGTTAGTCAGAAGAAGATGTATCTGCTTAGGGGAGTGCAAATCTACTTTGACAGATCAAATGCAGGCAAGGGAGTGATGGGAAAAGGGTAGGATATGTGGGATAAAGGGTCACCTGCAGGTGCAAATGTATAAGAAAGCACATTAAGGGAAGGGGGAAAGAACTGTCCTGGGCTTGTATAAGTCTGTAACTTTACTGATTTTTAAAGTTGTTTTTTTCTCCTCCTCAAATGTACTTACAACACTGGTGGTCTGATGCATTGATGTCTTAAACATCACAGCATGCCACAGTCACATGGAGGAAGAGTACTACAAAATAGCAGTGGCTGCACAGAGCAGTCTGACAGATTTGGAAGCACAATCCCTCACTCCTCTGTTTAATTGCCTCATATCAGATGTTTGAACAAAGCAGAGAGTTAATCATTTAGCTTTTAAAAATTACTGCAAGTTGCAAGTCTGTTCCATTAATATGATTAATTTGAGCTAAAAGCTGTAGCTGAGATACTGCTAAGGCACAGTTACACATAAAGCTCTGAAGTTGTATGTGCAGCCATAGCATAACTGTGCCAGTTTCTTTCTCTCCATACTGTTTAATGGCAGAAAGAGGCTGATCTGTTAATGTTGGTTTTGTCAGCGTCGGTACAGATGTCAGCAGACTTATTCTTTAATATTGAATCTATGACGCAGTGATGTAAAATATATTTGATCGAACAAAATACTTTCTATAAAATTCCCCCAAATAACCAAATCTATACAGGCTGTCACAGATATACTAAAAGAATGGACACTTGACTACCAGAACAAAACCCAGGTGGTACAGTTAACAGTAAGGTAGTGCAAATCAGCTTACTCCAGCTCCATCCTTTTATATTGCAGTCTGCACCAGTTTAAAAAGAAAGTCAGGCTTCTGAAAACACAAGTGATAGAGAAAATTATGATTTGGTTTTAGAATAGAATAAACCAGGTTGGAAGAGACCTTCAAGATCGTGTCCAACCTATCATCCAACATCACCTAATCAACTAAACCATGCAACCAAGCACCGTATCAAGTCTCCTCCTGAACACCTCCAGTGATGGTGACCCCACCACCTCCCTGGGCAGCCCATTCCAATGGGAAATCACTCTCTCTGTGTAGAACTTCCTCCTAACATCCAACCTAAACCTCCTCTGGTGCAGCCTGAGACTGTGTCCTCTTGTTCTGGTGCTGGCTGCCTGGGAGAAGAGCCTAACCTCTGCTTGTCTACAACCTCCCTTAAGGTAGTTGTAGAGAGCAATAAGGTCACCCCTGAGCCTCCTCTTCTCCAGGCTAAGCAACCCCAGCTTCTTCAGTCTCTCCTCATAGGGCTTGTGTTCCAAGCCCTTCACCAATATTGTTGCTCTTCTCTGGACATGTTCCAGCAAGTCAACATCCTTCCTAAACTGAGGGGCCCAGAACTGGACACAGGACTCGAAGTGAGGCCTAACCAGTGCAGTGTACAGGGGCAGAATGACCTCCCTGCTGCTGCTGGCCACACTGTTCCTGATGCGGGCCAGCATGCCATTGGCCTTCCTGGCCACCTGGGCACACTGCAGGCTCATGTTCATCCTACCATCGACCAGCACCCCTAGGTCCCTTTCTGCTTGGCTGCTCTCCAGCCACTCTGACCCCAGCCTGTAGCACTGCATGGGGTTGTTGTGGCCAATGTGCAGCACCCGGCACTTGGATGTGTTAAATCTCATGCCGTTGGACTCTGCCCATCTGCCCAGCCTGTCGAGGTCCCTCTGCAGAGCCTTTCTACCCTCCAGCAGATCAACTCCTGCCCCCAGCTTGGTGTCATCCGCAAGTTTACTGATGATGGACTCGATGCCCTCATCCAGATCATCAATAAAGTTGTTAAAGAGCGTGGGGCCCAGCACTGATCCCTGGGGCACACCACTGCTGACTGGCCGCCAGCTGGATGTGGCACCATTCACCACCTTGACTTTCGAAGTTGTTTGTTGGAGAGTCAATTTAATGTTTTGAGTTCTCAAAATGTAGAAAGATAGGGGAATTTTGATCCCCTCCAAGGAACTGCCTGCCCCATGTCCTGCTTGGCTTCCCATCTGTTCATTGTCTCTCTGCTGCCCCCATCTTCACACCAGAAAGCATGAGCTGTGTGGCTTTCCTGGAACCTTTTTCCTGTTCCATGGCTCCGCTTCTCTTTTGATAGGGTCCTGTCCCTGTTTGAACCTGTTGCCAACTGCCCAGGAAGCAGTTGCCATAGGATGCCAAGTGTTGATTACCATGTGAGTGCTGACCCTTGGCAAGGAGAGTGAGGATAGTGTAGTCTGGCTCCAGTAGGACAGGCTCTCTCCTCCTGAAGGGCAGGGAAGTGAGGCAAGAGCTGTTGGAGCAAATTTCCCAGCATCCGGCTGAAATGGCCACAAGGTAGTTCCAAATTACTGGAAGGCTTCCTGCTGCCGTGGCAACAGAAGTTCCAGTCCTGACTGAATTTGTGATTTGGAAAGAAAATAAGAATTGGCAAGGCTAGTCCTGATTAGTCTACACTTTCATTTTCAGTATCTTAGTGATGAAGTTTTGAGATAGAGGCTCTGAAAGGGAATGTTTATGTTTAAAACAAAATTGGAAATTTTTGGGTTTCTTGCATTCTTTCTAAGAGAGTGGAAGTGTTTTCACCCTTGGTACAAGACAGCTTTTACTGAGCCAAGCTTGAGCTAAGTATGATGAAAAGTCAGTAAATCTTGTATGCAGCTTGAAGGGTTTTCAAGTTTACCATGAACTTTTTGTTCAGCAAGCCTCTGTCCTGGAGAGCAAATGTTTAGCTTGAAGGTTAAGATGAGTTAGGTGACTCTTGATTATGCGAAGAATGAAGGCTGTCTTGGCACCCTTATTCCTGTTGCTTTGCATATGGTTCTTTCATCCATTCAGCCTGTGCTGGTCAAGGAGGAGGACTGTTTGAAGAAGGTACTATAGAGCACTTTGTCTGATCCAGCAGCAGCTGAATACTTTATGGAAGCATATTAAGTCCTTGACAGGAGAAGGTAGCCAGCTGGCTGCTGCAGCAGGATGTTCTTGCTCTCCCTTGCAGCTGAAAAAGGAGAGCTGGCAGAGCGCCTGCAGAGCTTGCTGGAGAAAAGGGGAGGCACAGACTCTTGAAGTGTTTTAACTAGGTGGGCTGTTAACCACAAAAATAAAGCAGAAAGCACATATTTCAAGTCTGCCCAGGCCACCAACTGGAAAGGGCTAGATTTAATATGAGTAATTACCGCATAAGCCTCCGTGGTCTGGGATAGCTTAAGAATCTGCTTAGAGACTGCAAACAAGTAAAAACTGCTCTGCTTGAAAGAGTACTGGTGTCTCACTGGTTAAAATATTGATGTAACAGTGCTATAAAATTAGTAGTTTGGAAACTGTTTCACTGTCTTGTCTTAATGACTGCAGTTCAAGTCAAGATGTCAGTATGGGTTACCAAAAATAATTGAAAAGAAAGGAATTTGCATTATAATTGGCAAGTTCAGAAAAGAAAGAAGACTATAACAGTGCCCACTGTGTTGTTATGCCAAGTCCTGAAACAACATGAGATACTATCCATTCAATCATCTGTTTAAAAAAAAAACCCACCAAAACAAAAAATAAAACAAAACCCCAAAAAATCCCAGGTGAAAACAATTTTAAGGCACAACCAAGTAGGACAGGAATAGCTGTTCTAGGGGTGGATGACCAAATGTGCAGAAGTACCAATATTTGAAACAGTCCTCTGGCCATTAGTTTGCAGCCTGTACTTCCCTATAAGTTTCCTCCAATGAAGCGCTATGCTCCATTGGCTGATAAAGTGAAACTCCTTATTTAACCACTGACTTTGGTTGGTTGTCTAGTAGATGTTTTCAGGAATGTAATGAAGGAATCTTACTGGCTTTATAGACTCAAAAGAACAAACCAGATCTGGGTTCTGTGTTTGTAGGTGCTTGACAATGGCCTCCATTGTATTTTGGAGCAGACCTTTTCCCAGGTTTTTCACAGCTAACAAAGATAAGGATGATATTGCCAATAAATGCAGAGGCCTGTTAGGGATTTTTAGTGATGCAGTTTTGTGTATTTGAAACAAAGATATTAAAGAGATTCAACTGTTGCAAATATGTATTCGGTTCTCTGAATATATAGTCATACTAAGCTTCTGTGTCCAAGACCCAGATGACCATTTAAGAAGATGACTAAATATCCATGTGGTCTGGACTGATCTTTCAAAAGGCAGGAAGCATTGCTCTGAATTGCTTTCCCCTAATTTTCTTCTGACCTCTGAGGTGGAGTTGGGGAAAGAAAGGCAAAGCACCAATGCTAGTATCAGTTTACTTTCCCTTCCCAAACTGGCAACATTTAAGTAAGCTTCTGTGTTAATTCACAGTGAATCAGATTTATTTAATTAAAAAACAAACAAAACAACAAACCCCACCCAAACCAAAACACCAAACTTTTAACCCCTTAATGAACTAGTTACAGCTCTGATTTCAGATTACAGACTGTTATAATAGGCACTGTTTTAGTGCTGTCTTAATCACTATTCATCTGCTTCACCAGATTTAAGATTATCTGGCACCGTTTGATGCAAATAACCCATATGTCTCAAAATAACAGAATCATACAGAGGTGGGTGAGCTGTGTTGTGCATCCATCTGAAGTCTGCTTTTCCTTAGCTTTCCTTAGCAGCAAGCACAGTCACACTGGAAGTAATTTAAAATGTGGGAACACTTTCTATGTATGATGTAGATGTAGCTACTAATTGAGATGTTGAGAGTAACTTTGACTCTTTGTGAAGCCTACTGCATAGTCTTTGCTTTCAGATTTGTTTTGCAGCTTGCAGACCTGCTTCAGCTAATAGTAGAGCTCTGTGGGCAAAGGTTGAGAGGAGGGTTGGGAATTTATTGTGCTTTTTCAGTTTGTTCAGAGAAGAGGGAATGGATACAGCTCAAGTTTCTCTTTGCAAGCTGAAGGAATTTCAGTCCTTGTTTTTACGCTCACAACTGCCTGAGGCTTCAAAGCCCTATATGTGTGAAAGGGAGGAGGGGAGGGGAGGAGGAATATGTAACAGTGCTAATCTTACCTTAACACAAATGTAAGGGTTGCAACCCCAGATGTAAGAAAACATTTGCAGTAGCAGAGAGGCTGTTCAAAACACATGCGTTGAGTGCTCTCCGAAACAGGTAATGCATCATAAAAATCTCAGTGATGCTGTCCATCAGGATATTGATTGGATATTCTTTTTTCTAAAAAGCCTGTAGCGATTTTTCAGTTTTACTGCCAATAAAACTAGGATAGCTTTAGTCTCAAAAATAGGTGACCATCAGTTTTGTTAACCGAGCAATCTATGTAATCTATGATAAGGAGAACGTTAAAAAATATTGTCATATGTTGAAGTGGATATAAGGAGAGAGGTTAACTTTAAATAATAATAAATAAATTACCTCTAGTTTCATTTGGAAGAAGAAAATAGGAAGCCTTAGTTGCTTAATTTTACTTCTGGCTCAAGTGCTGAGATCATTTAAATGCCTCTCTCTCATGGTTTTTACTCTGTGTGTTGTCAGACTTCTAATGTCTCCAGCTGAAAAAGGAAATGAAGCTGGAATCCCAGTTCTGTCTGTTCTTTTGTATAGTGGCACTTTCTCACAACAGGGCAGCTACTTGAAGCAGAGCAGGAATGTGTTGCTAGCTTGTCTCAAACTCCTGCTAACCACGTGGGAAAAGCTCAAGATCAGAGAGAAAAATCTTAGCCTTAGTCTGTTTTGTCCACTCGTTTTTGGGGGCAGGGGAGTTCACAAACCAGAAGAAGCTAAAAGTGTTGCTTGTTTTTGAGAGGGAGGTAGCTCTACTATAGATTTCTGCAACAAATTGAACTCTGTGGGTTGCACTAAAAGAATGAAGTTAATAGGTAAAATAAAATGTCTCATTTCTCTCCTACAGTTAGATAATCTATTTCAAATTCCAGATCACTGAGCAGGAGTTAGATTTTTTTTTTATTTGTCAAACAGTAGTTTTGTATTAATATACTATTTAAAAAGAAAGTGAAAGTGTCTGTCTGTGTTAGCACAGGACCCCGTACAGGATCACAGACTGGATGAGATTGGAAGAGACCTTTGGAGGCCATCTAGTCCAACCCTGCTGCTCTGTTAGGGCTACCCAGAGCCAGTCTCACAGAACTATGCACAGACAGCTTTTAAAACCCTCCAAGGATAGAAATTCCATGACCTTTCTGGCCAGCATGTACCAGTGGTCTGTCACCCCCACATTTTCTAGATCATTGATGGCTGTACTGACAACTGCTCTGCAGTGCCCATATCACTTATGCACATATCACTTTGGGACATGAAGACTGTAGTGTTGGCAAGGAAATCTCACTGAATGCATTAGGTTGCTTTTACTATTTAACTGGTGAATTCTCAGCAGTGGACAATCCACTACTATGCTCCAGGACTTAAATGGTAAACAGCATTTGAACTCTTGCCACATATGGAATATAAAGATACAGAATCTTTTATCAGGAAGGCTTCAAAGGCCTCTATCATCAACTGTATAGAAACCTTTGACACATGAGACAGTTCCTACATGAAACTAGGTAGACTGGATGCCATACATATGTTTTGAAATAGAATTACCACCGGTAGCCTTTACAGCCTTACATGTCTTTTGGTATTTTTACTTTTGAGTGGTGATTTTATTACAGACTTGAGGAGGTTCCACCTCGGCATGAGGGAAACTTCTTTGGTGTGGGGGTGCTGGAGCCCTGGAGCAGGCTGTCCAGAGAGCTTATAGAGTCGTCTACTCTGTAGACTTTCAAGACCCATCTGGGTGTGTTCCTGTGTGACCTGCCCTGGATGACCCTGCTCTGGCAGGGGAGTTGGACTGGATGACCTCCAGAGGCCCCTCCCAACCCCTACCATTCTATGATTCTGTGATTGATGTAAGTCATTGGAGAAAATAATGTTAGATTTTGTGTTTTGAAACTGCTTAGAAGAAAGGTTGATAATTCAACTGGCATAGCTTTCAGTGTTTCTGCTATAATAGAAGTAAAGTTTCACAAAATGTAGTTTAACATCTATGTGTTAGCACTGGAAACTATTGTTTGCATTTTGGCATTAATGCTTGTCATACAACCCCTGGAATACACTGACTTACAATGTTAGACACAGTAGCTGCAGGTGGGTATAGAAAGTTCCTGTTTATAATCTGTACAAAGAAGAGAGAATTGTTCTCTTTCTGCTTTCATTTCCTACTCTTTCTACTTCTACTTTGCAAAAATAGAGATGAAGGGATGAAGAAATTCTTCACTGTGAGGGTGGCAAGACTCTGGAATGGATGGGCCAGAGAGGTTGTAGATGCCCCCTTCCTGGAGATGTTCAAGGCCAGGTTGAGTGGGGCCTGGAGTAACCTGGTGTAGTTGAGAGGCATCCTTGTCCATTGCAGGGAGGTTGGATTAGATGGTCTTTAAGGTCTGTTCCAGCCTAAGCCATTCTATGATTTGAGAGTTTTGCAACAGAACTGTGAAAAAGAAGAGGTTTCTTGGGACTGAGTGCAGTAATTGCAAAATAACCATTTTCTCTCATATGAGAAATTACTGATGCTTTAGCAGAGTTCCTTGCCGAAGACTAAGCGTTTACATTAATTTCTAACTGTTGACGATATCTGGAAGCACTTCTGTAATTCCATGAGATGAAGCTTCATAAACTGCAAAACCATCTGACAAATAGATATTTAAAGTTGGTTAGGACTTTGTCCCCTAGAGCCATACTAAGCTTAAATTTATCTCATGTGCTGTTTGTTTGGGATGCTTTTATTCAATAAACTGTCTTTGATTAATCATAACGTTTACTCAGGCCCACTCTTGTTTAATGTGCCTTTATGTTGTTTTTCCAGCTAGAAAGAATGTAGTGATACATAGGGATGTAAGTGCCCCTTCACTTCAGAAATTCCTTTTCAAGAGTTCACAATAGCTCAGGTCCAAGATTTTTGTTGAAAACATTCTGAATAGTGATTTTAGTATGTCAGAAATGCTGGATTACTAACTTCATTGATTGTTTTTTGTCACATTAACCTTGAACTACTAAACCAGGCAGTAGTTGCTGTTTTGAATGCAAGCAGAACCATAGCTGGCATCAGCAGCTATTGTGCTACTTTGCATTCTCTGCAGCCAGATTCTTCTGTTTCACTTTGGTACCTGCTGACATTTACAGACTTAAATTCTTGAATGGCAAATGTACTGTGACAGTCAAAAATATGCATGCACAAACTTATCATACTGAAATGCCTCACAAGGGAAAGGAACCCAAAATGCAAAGCCAAGATAAACTATCAGTATAACCTGATACTATTAGCAGCTGCTGTCAGCTTCTGTCAGACAAGTTAAGTGTTTCAAGCATCCTGTGTCCCTCTACCTGAATAATGTACTGCTAAAATTAAGAAAGTTCAACTATAATTATTTTGAGATGTCTGTGGAACAGGGTAACACAAAATACTCAGGCTTTTTTTGTCCTGTTTTAGTGTGACAAAAATATTTGCCCTAAATACTGAGTTACATACTTTGTATGAAAGGGATAGGCAAGTCTTTTTCCTTTTAGTTTATCCACTGCACATTTTTTGCAACCTGGGAAAAATCTGAATCTGCTCTTTCTGAAGCCTGTCTATTTGGAAATATCCCCCTGATTAAGCTCTGTATGAGACAGCATTTATTTGATTTATATATGAGAGAAAAATACAGCCATAAACAGGAATCTTTAGCTTTATCATTCCTGTTCCAATGGCTGCCAAGCCATCATTTTCCCACCACAGTTCTGGGTTTTGTATATATGTCATGAATTCTCACTGCTAACAGTAACACACATGTTTTCGTTTACTGCATTACGGGTATTCTCTAGACAACCAGTCTGTTGAAAAGAAATTAATCCCAGCAGTGAACTAAGATACTGAATTCTCAGCAGTTTGTGAATTCATGTTTTTACATTGAGGCTATTTTTATCTGGATTGAATTAATTTGAATATGTAGCCAGGTGGTTGTGGTTACGTCTTTTTATTATCCATTGGATGTGAAAAGCCAGCAAAATGCAACTGCAGTATGGGAAAATTCAGTAAATGCAGTTGGGAAACACAGCATTGTATGGCTGAAGACACAGCTTGTACTTCTCTCACTTCTGTCCATAATTTCAGGCATGGCCAAGATCAAGGACAATATATTGTAACTAGAGTATCCTAAGTAAGGCATACTATGCTCAATTTTTAGATCTGACTCATTTTAAAATTTCACTGAAGATGAGAATCTAATACCTTGTTGCTATTTTATGCTGTGGTCCCCATTTCACCAACAGTGAAGAGCAGCAATATATCCAGACAGCATCTCAGACAACCTCTTTTGAAGGAGAGTGGAGACTTCATAGATAACTTGCAAAACCTGTTACTAAGCTACAGATTCATACTGAGCAGGGTTGTACTTTTTATGTACACTGGAGACAAAGAATATTCAAAACTGTTGGTTCAAGGAAGAAATTGACTTATTCCTGAACTGTGCTTTACATGGAGCAAATAAAGTAAAAAATTTCAAGTTTTGTGTGTTTTTATCTGTAAGATATCAAATGCTCTACTGTATTAATTTTCTTCAAACTTGCTTGCTCCTTTTAATAGGAAGCTGGCTTAAAATGAAGTACCTCTCTGTAGTTGTCTCCTCTTTCATTAAGATGAAAGTTAAAGATAAGTGAAAATTTGAAGGGATTTTTGGCATCAATTCTTGATGTGTTTTTCTGCAGTTTGAGAGAATTTCATAGCAAAAACTGGAGAAAGTGACAAACTTGGAAAATTGTAACGGCAAGGAAGAACTCCACTAGGTATTTCTTTAGGGTTATATTAATCCTCAGTTAGGCCTGTTCCCAGGATGTTAGTCTTAGATGTAATATTTGGTCATTCTTGCTGAAACTAAACACCAGCTGTATAGAGTGGGCAGTAGTGACTCCTGAAATCTCTGCCTCTCTCTGCCACAAGAAGAACGTGTTGGTAGGACATGGGTGATATGCTTCCTGACGCTGAGCAGTTTCTGATCTTTGGCCAGATAATAAATACACTGGGCTTTTTGTTACAGAGCTTACGTTGAAACTAGTCTTGCTTCCTCCTGGGAATTCACCATTTGTGGTGTATTACTTTTAGTAGCAGTCTCTCAACACAGCCTGCCCTTTTTCAAGGTGAAAACATGCGTGGAATCAAAAGTTCCTGAAGTGTTAGTAAATAATTGCGTACTTTGTTTATAAAGCAGTGTGCGTGCAGTGAATTTAAGTACGTACAGAGAGCTGGCATTTTTTATAATTAGAGTGTGCACAGAAAGAGGATGAGGAAATATCTGGTTTAGAAAGTGTTCTGTTGGTTTATTTTTCACAATATTGATTTGTACAAATTCTTTTTATCTAGTGACTAATGTATGCATGAGTAATATTTGTGTCGTTCCTTGCGTCCAAGGGGCAGCGTCTCTTTTGAAATGGGTTTTCCAGATCAGTCTCAATCAGAATATTTTCTTTTGAGTCAATACACAAAGGAGAAGAAAAATTAGCACTTTTATTTTGTAAGTGGTAAAGAGAAAGGAAGCTATATGGTTGTTTTGATAGGCAAACACTAGGACAACTTTTTTCCTGCTATGTGCTCGTTCTCCCAGGCAACCAGCAATAAAACAAGAGGACAGTCTCAAGCTGCGCCAGGGGAAGCTTAGGCTTGAGGTGAGGAGGAAGTTCTTCACAGAAATAGTAACTGGCCATTGGAATGTGCTGCCTAGGGAGGTGGTGGAGTCACCATCCCTGGAGTTGTTCAAAAAAGGGTTGGACATGGCACTCGAAGACACGGTTTAGTTGTCATGAGGTGTTAGGTATTAGGTAATAGGTTGGACTTGATCTCTGAGGTCTTTTCCAACCTGGCTGACTCTATGATATATGTTGATAAGGCAGCATAAAGGATTTTGGGAATACCCATCAGACTCACTGTGATCTCATGGAAAACTTCTGATGTGTATTTGATTTAGAGAACAGCGTAGTGCATTCTGGTTTGCCTTCTGCAAATTGTTGTATTTGAATTGCACTCAGTATCGTTCTTACTCATTCACTTACTCCTGTGTCTGTCTTTTTTTTTTTAATTAAATAGTTTCCACAGGAGGAGTTTGGGTATGGTGGTGGTACTTTCTTATGCCACAGCGAATAACATTAAGCAGAGAAAGTACATTGGGGTAGGCTTTTTTTTGGTGTTAAGAATAACTGTTAGTTCTATAGTGAATACCTCTCTCTATATTGTGGCAATGGAAAGAAATACATCTGACAGAAATTGTTTGTTTTGAGATTTAATTTATTTGTGGTTTAGGGAGCAGCCAAACTCCAGTGACTCAATGTCATGGCAGGCCTCCTGGAGTTTCCTCTCCTTGAAGAGCAGCAACCTGCTCTGGCTTAGGCTTAGTACCCTTAGTAAGGAGTGCAGGTGCAGAAGACAGCTGTCAGGGTACAGCCACTGCTTCCACAGAAAACATGAAATCAAGCCTTGGTTGATGGGTGTAAATGCAGCTACTCTTAGGAGTAGCCCTGAAAACTGAGAGATGCAGAAAGAGCATAGAGGAATTGTTCTTTGTACTTCGCTGGTATCATCTTGTGTACAAGGAGGGCCATAACTAGGTGAGTTGTAATGGTTACAGTATGTCTAGTAAGATCAAAGCTGAGGCTGAGAAGGGATAGAGAAAGGTCAGGAAGCTGATTTGTGGATGGAAATTGGGCTATGGCAGCATGTTGTCTGTGTATGAGCTTCAGTCCTGTTCACCAGGAGATCAGCAGTGTTTAATGGCAAGTGTACTCCCAGCATGCCCTGTTGGGGTGGGATGTTAAGGAGGGCTTTACTAGTGTCTTGTCCTTCCTTCACACTGCCCCTCACAAAGCTGCAGCATCACTCCTGGCTAAAGATTGAACAGCAAGTTCTGTAAAGTTACACACTGCCTTAAGTGGTTTTGTTGCCATCCTCTCTTTCTGTTATCATACTTAATGCAGTGATTTCTCAGAGAGTATGCATAAGAGTTTAAATTTAAAAAGTAAGTACTCAGTAATTCCTGAGCTTCTCTTTGATTTTTCTGCTCTCTGCAGGAATGCCAGTAGGCACTATCTTTCCATTTTATGCATGAGAGAGTATGGGCAGGCCATACTAAATCAGTGCTTGGAAATGTAGAACAATGTAGAACATACACAGAGCAAAATTAGATTGGCTGGAGCAGTCAATTTTGTTTGCCTCCCAATGTATAAAATTCGTATTGGGGGTGGGCAGGGAAAGGCTCCCACAGTAGGTTGTTAGATTTCGAATATAGATACAGCTCTGTAAATATATGTTCTCTAGTATATACCTGTGAAATTGGTTTCTGTGATAGCTGCTGTATTATTAGAGTTTTCTAGCTAATCCATAGACTTTGGGAAGGGAAAAGAGGCTGGAAAAAATGTGCATCTGTGAAAATGAGGAATGACGCTAGGCAGCTCTGTGTAAAAGGCACCAATTGTTTGCACACCAATTAAAGCCTAAACGGCCTACTTCTTATTAGCTAAACCTAATTTTGTCTCTAATCAGGAAACTAAATTTCAAGGCAGAAAGGGCTTTTCTGATTGTTGTTTTTTCTTTTCTTCAATGACTGTTATGTAAACATGTAATTTCAATGCACCTCTCTAGGAAACAAAACATGAATGGGCACTTCTGAATCCTTGTGGTGTTGTTGGCGTTGTTCTTCTTTGCTGTTTCCACTGTGGTTTAGAAGAGCTTCTAACTTCTGACAAAGGCTTAGCAGATGTACCATCTCAGTAAAAAAGCATTCAACACAGCAATAAAGCTGTGCTATTTCCAGTGCAACACTTACGCTTCTCTCCCAAAGTTAAAATTTCACCACACTAATGCTATCAGCAATGTCATGTTTTTGTCTTCCAAATCAATCAAATCAACTGTCCTTTCAGAAGAAAAATCAATTTAGCCTATTAATTAGCTGAACTCAGTATAGTGCCTGAAGGCCAGAACGTCGTTTCCTGTAAGATTTACTGTTAAAAATGCAAACTAAATTGGAGCACTTACAGCTTGTCATCAAAAAGTGTTCTTAATATTTCAAAACACACAATTAATCTTTATTATGCCTGATGCAAACCTAACTGAATATTCTAATTAGGTATTTTTGGTTGTACTTTCTTGCTGCCGTGTGTTAGAAATGGGAATTTTCCAGTCAACCAGCATAGCCAGTGTATGGGCAAAATGTTACTACTGCAAGGCACCAGAAGGTTGCACCTAATAGCAGATTATTTTCCCATAGTATAAGACTCTCTCTTGTTTCTCAACCCTCAACAAAAGAGATTAGGAGTTAGTAATTAAATTTTATAAATAAGGGAAAACAAAAAAAGTTATTAAAGTGGGTATGTTGTACTGTTAATGTTGTTAGTGTTCTTCCACCACACTGTCTCTCAAAGCTGCACGTAGAGTAACAACTAAGATCTGCTTTTCCATGTTACCTTTTTGTGACATGTGTGCAGTGGACATTCAGAGTGATTCTGAATCCAGAAGCTGGTACATGTAGTGTGATTTGAATGACTGTCAGGAATAGAGACAGTAAATTCATCTCAAAGCTCTATACAGAAAATCCCAGCTAATACTCAGTGTCTTATAGTCCATGAAGCAGAAGGAATTCAATTACTATTCAGAAAGACAATGTAAAGGCTTGTATGTTTCTGGTTGCACCACAAGCAGAACTCAGAGCTAATACAGCTCTTGTACAGGGGCTTGCCAACCTTTCAGCGAGCCGTTTGTACTAAACACCATACCAGTGATGGCAGCAGCTCGATAGCACATTGGATTTCTTGTTTGCTGAGCCTACCAGCTAAATGCTGTAGGAAAGGAAACCCTGGCATATTCATCCCTGAGTAAACTGCAACTGCAAGCATACAGTCTCTGCTTTTTGTGTGGTTTTCCAACTGCTCATCAGCTAGCAACTTCTAAAACTAAGGAGAACTGAACTGTGCTAACCCAAGCCAGGCAATGGGCTAGGCAAAGTAGAAAGGTTCTTTTGAAACAACAAACAAAATAGTCCTGACAGAAAAAACACTTAATGTTTCATTGGTCAAGCCACCTTATTTCTGACTTTGGTATGAATTTTATGCCATGTTTAGTACTTCCAACTCCAACGACTAACTTTGAATGTTCCTGGGAAATTAAGGTTCGTTTTTGTTTGTAAGGATTATGTGATTCCAGTAATGAACTCTTGCTGTGGACAAGGCAGCAGTATAGTCTTCCATCAGTTCCCCTTGTCACGCTGTTTAGAGGATTTAGAGCCCTCATTTGCCCTCATTTGTGCCTGTATTGTACAGTATATTTTTCCAGAGTTTCACCTGATTTGCACTGCTTAAAATGAGAAAGAAAGAAGGAAAGAAAGAGAGAAAGAAAGAAAGAAAACCGTAAGAACTCTTTATTTGTTATTTGTGTGTTAACCACTTGAGGAACTTCCCTCTGAGGAAATGCATCTGAGTATCATTTAAGCAAAGATCATATTCTGCAGCTGATCTGGCCAGGCAGATGCCAGTGGGGTTCTGCTAGCCAGGCATAGATCAGTATGTGGGATTGAGAGTGAAAATTCATTAAAACCATTCAAATATTAAAATCACATACAGGAGGAAACAGGAAAAGGAAAATGGAAACCATGGTAATTAAAAAAAGTGAAGTTTGTTGTTGCTTCTTCAACTTTTAAGGTGTGCTTTTTAAAAAAAGTATTTGCAGAAATACTCTCAAATTTTCCAAATCTAAGAGCTTAAACATCCAGTTGAAAATACTTAAGAATCATGTTGGTAGTTCTTACATTCATAAAAACTTTTGTTCTTCAAGATTTTTTTTTTCAATTTTTCTCTGACCTTCCTGGCAATATATCTATGACAGCTGTATACTGAAAAACTCAACTTGAAACACATATAGAGTATATGCATGAAGATTCTCCACCTTTCCCTGGTGCCTACCCCATCTCGTCAAGGGTCCCAAAGTGGTGGCGTCCTTCTGCCTCCTCTCTCTGAAAGCAGTTGTTGCTGGATTGACTCTTCTCCCACATAGTGGCTGAGTACTAGTTCAGGTTACTGCTACCACACTAGAATGTCACCCTCTAGAGCAGAGGGTCTTGAGATTTCTGAATAGAGGGCACACAGTTGGGATAAATGCTTGACTGTTTCACAAACACTAGCTAATGTATGCTTATGTCACTTAAGTGCTCTGAGGGATTGTTGTTCTTCTTTTATGGATGGAGAGCCCTTTGAGAGCACACACACAAGCACAAGCTCTCTGTTTTGCTCTTGACTCAGCCTGACAGGCTTTACACTGGCATCTCAGTTTTCTGGGGTCAGCTGCTCTTTAACCTCAAGCAGGGGCCAGGGTGGGAAGGGGCACTTTAGGAACATACTCAAGGTCTGTGCAGCATGTAAAACAATGATGCCAAACATAGACCACATCCCCAGAACTGAGAGAAGGGAATCTGCAGTTCTTGGTTCCTTATGCCAGAACAGATTTTGCCCCAATCACTGGATAGGGCTGTAAATCTGAATAGATATTTTAAAGCATTCAGTTTTACAAAAACCAAACATTGTTTTCTGTGTCTTTGAATTAGTAGGACATTTGCTTGATTTCCTGTACTTTGGAATTAACCATTTTTGTGCTTGCATGATGACATCCCCGTTGTTTTCTTTGGGATAAACATCAGGGTCTCCTGACTGGGAACAATCCGGTCCAATACAGAGAAAATCAGGCAGATATGGCAGAAAGCCTGCATGGGTGAACAAGGAGTTCCTGACTAATCTCACACATAAAAAAGAAAGCATGCA